>NC_136000.1:10131353-10481353 GCF_048128805.1 Centroberyx gerrardi | reverse complement strand
GCTAGAGTAAATAACTTTCCTTACAGTGCAAATGCTTTACTTTTATCTTTTGTGTAGGAGTTTGTACTTTCAAACAGCCATAATGAATCCTCATTTAGTGGTTAAGCAAAACTAAAATGACAGCCAAAATTGTAAGACTGGATCTGGAAGGTACTGTATCATAGATAACATGATGATGTTATGAGCATTTTGTGTCATGCAAAACCAGCATTTAGTAGAAATTTCCCGACATATAGGATTAGACTAAAAATGTAAAGTGTCTTGGTAACTAATTTATGATACAGCACTTGCCATACAGTTTTGGCTGCTGACTTAAGCTTTCATATGTTAGTTATGACAATTTTATAGTCAATGTAGGTCATGGAAAGTACAATATGACATATGTTGTTCTACCACTTGGAATAACCTGCAGCAGTTCATCTGTAGGTGTGTTTAAATTTGTGAAAATGGATCAGCCTCTTTTCAGAGCAACCAGAGATTATTCCCTTGAGGAAAACTGGCGGCAGCTGGTTTAACCATCATGTGGAGTTTCACAGAGGATCTTGGCAACATTCAATATGAAAATAAAATAAACAGTAAAACATTGCTGGATTTATTTGGCTTGTGGGTGGAGCTTGTTACATCAGAATCAATTTAATTGCTAAGTGCAATTAAATACCAGGATTTTGTTGGGACAGGGGCATATTGACAGAGGCTGTAAGTGAGCAAAATATTTTTTATCGTTTAATTTTTAAGCATAAATACAAACATATATACAGTAAATATTTAAAAAAAAAATAACAGTAAATCATATTCATCAATCAATTAATCAATTATTAATCATTAATTATTACTCAAATTCTCATAGAACGTCCAAAAACAGCAACAACACAAAGACACAAAAACTGTACCAATTGAATATTTCCCTCCAGAAATTATGGGAAAGGATTTATTTAAAAAATGGATACCAACAATTCACGTGTGGGATTTATTGCATTGATCAGTCGTCAAACAACCCCGGTCCTATAAGTCAAACAACATTCCAGAGGCATCAAAAATGTTTACTACCATATTACCTCTTAAAGGATCCGAACCAAATGGCTGTTGCTCCGCTGCCTGTTAGCGTGCGATACCTTGATCCTTCCGTAACATGAAGCCGGTGTAGCGAGGCAGACCACATGGGGAGTGCGATGTTGTGAGGTGAGGTATTTTTCGACTGGGGGGGACGGATATGTAATGCATTCCAGACACTCGGGCCGCACACGGCTCTCTCCCCTGCTACCTATAGGCATCAATCCTCTCCCCTTTCGCTAGAACAATAAACCCACTGCCACTCAGGAAGAACTCATTTCAGACCCGAAAAACACAACTACCTCTTCTGCCGCTTCCTGGGGCCTGTGGAGAAGGAGCCCACCCCAGAGCGCAGGCTTGGAGTGGGACACTAGACCCTAACCGCTCGCTCTGACCCGTAAACATCGACCCTTGACCCAACAACCCAAGACCGTGTACCCGTGTCCATACGTTCTAGACCTTGGACTCTTGGCTGTTGACTTTGAACTGACCCACGGAGCCAACCGGGACCCTAGAAGCCGTAACATACAGCCCAGACATTAAATCTTTCACCCAGCCCATGCTGTGCTTTCATCAGGGATGCCAATGATTCTCTGGTACATAGGTGTGTCTAATAGATGACGATTCTCCTACATGGAGGTCTAAGGTGGTTTAACTGGGTTGCATAACTGGGATGATACTCAGGTTTCTCTGTCCAATGAGGCCCAGATGGAGGATGATGTGTGTTTTTATGAACAAAACCCAAAGGGACCTGTGTGCCTCCTTCCCCCCCTCCCCCTCACTTCCCTCGCTTCCTACCCTCTCCCCTCATCCTTTCCTCATCTCCTCCACACCGCATCAGGGAGCACCAATCAGGTTTTGGGCCTAAAACAACAAAGATGGCCTGTGTGAGAGCCTGTCTACGCTCAGGGTGGAGAGCAAAGAGATATATGTGGAAAAAAAAACAGATGAAAATTGAGATAATAATTAATGTCCTAGGAGAATAAAAGCTCAACATTTTAAGTTTTATTGTTGACCTGCATGTCCCTTCCTCCCGCACTTCTGAGTGAAATTTTGAATGGTGTTCGTTTGACAGTGATGCAAAGCAGCTTCCTTCCCACGTCTTTTTCGCACTTTCCCTCTTTCGTTTTCATTGAAGCAGTTTCGGTGAATGTTATTGTATTGAGGGCTGACTCATCATACAGAGCCAGTAGGGAGTGAGGGCAATTGGGTGGTGTTATTTTTTAAATTTATTTTTTTTAATAGAAGCAGACCCGTCTACTCACACTTCTTCAAGGTGCCGCCGAAGTGCCATAGATTGACAGCTCTCCCTGTTTGAGATGAACGCTCCTGCTTGCCTTCATTTAATAGGAATGCATGCGTGCAAACGTGTGCACATGCATGTGTTTGTGTATGTGCGTGTGTGTGCGTATATGGTGTCTGTGTGTGTGTGTGTGTGTGTGTGTGTGTGTGTGTGTGTGCACGTGCCCAGCGCAGCACTTCCCTCTCCCTGCCTCCCCATGTCGTTTCAATGTTCTCCCCTCTTTCATCCCACCGTTTTTGTTTTAATTCCTCTCTTCCAAGGCATCTGATCCTGTGGACCTTCAGACATGTGAGAGCGGATGGTGCATTCCACCCTCCCAGGCTGGAGAGCTTTGAACTCAGCTCCTCCACACTGCATGAAACACAATCGACCAGGCCAAACTGAGTTTGACTGGGCTGGATTAAAGCAGACTTGGTTGAATTGGCTGGGCTGTGCTTCATCGTGCTAAAATTAGCTGGAGTTACGCTTGACCACCAGATCGGGCTGGAGTGGATTTGACAATAGGTCAATGGATGGGCCATGGGTAAAGCATGGCACTAGCCTGATATTCACACTGAATGGCCATTTCGTTACCACTCTATTATTCAGCCTGATATTGCCTCCTAGTTAACCGTTTTTTGTTTGTTTTTGTAAAGACAGTATGTTGGTTAAGAGGGTTATTTCAACAAATCTGTTCTGTCAAAATGGCAATGAACGGTTCAAACTTTAGTCCCACCCACATAGGCGCGGAGCAAGAACAAGCCGTTAACTGGAGCAACATCGACTCTCTGAATCGTTCGACAAAATCTGAAGAGTGGGCAGGGTGTGATTCAGGAGTCTGGAACCAGGCTAGCATGGCACCATCATTGCCACAGTTTAGAGTTTGCGATTCCCATGAGTACCAGCCATGTTAAAAATGTGTGCAATCACAATACTGTAAGAAGCTTTGGATAAAGGCATCCATCAAATGGAATATGTTTTGTTACTCCTTCATGCAGAGAATGGTCTAAAATCATTTATGCCAGACCAGACCAGACCAGACCATGCTCACTGGCCCATTACACACTCTACTACCTCTGAGACTTTGTCCTCTTTTAGTGCCTGAGAACTACAGTCCAAACTCTCTTTTATTGACCTACTTTCGAGGTGGTGCACAGATGATATATGAAGCAGGCCCTTTTGGAGAGCAGGGCTAAGCGAGTGGTGGGGGCTGTGGGGGGGGGGGGGGGGGCTGCGGCGCTGCATACCTCTGTGTATGTACACGGAGTAGCCTTTCACCTCCTGGGCTCTGTGCTGCCTTTGTCTTTGCAGAGGAGGACATAAATCACCAGAAGTCCAGCACAGGGATCAACACTCACCCCCAGAACCCTAAAAGAAGAAGGGGAGAGGAGGGGCGAGGTGAGCAGTGGAGGAGGTAAAGGTACTGTAGTGGGCTTTTGTTCGGTTGCCGAATCGAGAGATCCATTCTGAAAATGGGAGCCGGCCCAGAGTCCCCCATTCCACCCCCCTTCTGTGTGTGTGTGTGTGTGTGTGAGTGCGGAGGCAGGATTTATGTTGTATCTACACCATGTTCAACTCACGAGTCTGGCAAGCAGCTAAGAGAGAGAGTGACAGAGAGAGAGAGCAGGGAGAGGGAGTGAGAAAGAGAAAGAAAATGCAAGAGAGAGAAGAAAGGCAGAGAGAAACCCAGTCCCTTCCTCAGGCTTAACTCTATAATCAGGCCAGCCTAAGGAAAACATAGACAGGAGTCATCAGGGAAAAGAATGTGTGAGAGTCCATTTAGGCAACCTTTCAAAGAATGGCCTCCAGAATCATCTGCTGTTTTTTTGTCACACAGAGGTGCTGCGTTAGAAAGTTTTCAAACTGAGGTCTGTTCTGTCTTGACCTCTCACCTTTCTCACCAGTGTGTCAAAAACAACTGCCATGCACTTCTCTTTATTGTCACCGCGAGACAGGAAAGCCTTGTCTTTTTGACTTACATGAGCTGACTTGTGTTAACTGTTATTGCCTTCAGGCAGTATAGATCAGACAAAGGATTCAATTTAGTCAAAAGCTGACTGTTTAGCACGACCATTTCTAGTAGAAAATTTCAAAAGAATCTCTCACACCATGTCACCCTTTCTAATTTTGGATGCCTGGTTTGTTTGAGTAACATGATGCTTCCTAAAGATTATTTCCTTTTGTCCTGTTTTACTTTACCTAATGTTTCAACCATCATTTAGTATAATAAGTACAGTTGCCCAGTTGCTCCACATTCCCTGCATGTTACAATGGAGGACAAAGGACCATTTCACTACTTCTGATACGATACCCTGTCCGGTCTATCGTAGCTCCCCATGAACTTCCTAAACCACTCTACACTGACATTTCCAATGGCCCTTAGACCTAATCACTCTCTTATCTCTACATTATATAACTGCATGTACTGGACAGCCATTTTACCACTGACGATTCAGTCTTTGAATCAGGGAAATAGTGGAAGGTAAAGCCGCAGAAAGTCTGTTTTCCAAATTTTACGTGAAATATAGTTCACTTATGACATCTTTATGATATAAATTAACAGTACACATTACATTAAGTAGTATAACACTAATATAAGTTACATGACAATAGGGCCTTTTTAAGAAACTAAAACAAAGCATTGCCATTCAGAGTATATATGAAGTTTTCAGACTTTTATTTGGCACTACATCATTGCTTTGAATGCACCTTTCAAAGGCCCCACGTGTCCTGTAGGTTGTGTATGTAATGTACAGTAGAAAGGTGGTCGTGTAATGTAACACGCCGCCGACATTAGAGGCATGTTAGCATGTAATCGCTCATCTTCAACCACAGCCGTCACACTCAGAGCTGTGGATTAGGAGTGATGATGGTTATCAGCCATTACACACACCCGTATACACATACACACACACACACACACTGAAACCTACAGCTACATGTCCCAACAGGCGTAGGTCCTGTATGCTGGGTGGTATTACATGCTGTCACTATGCCATTACATAAGAGTTTTCAGACTGCGGCAAAGCATTCTTACAAGCTGATTCACATGTGTAAAAACATTATAAAACATGGAAATGAGTAGTCTGTTGAACACTTGCTTGGACAGGGGAGCGAATCAGGAGCCCTTAAATCAATTTAAGACCTGAGCAGGGCCCGGACAGGTGTGAACTGCTACCCAGGTGCACCTCCAGAGGCCATGTTGCCTCCGTAATCAGCAGTCAAGGTTGGTAATGACAGGGTACTGTTGTTATAGAGGTACACACACACACGCACACACACACACACACACACACACACACAAGCGCAAACATAGTTGTAACTCTGGGGTGACACTTTAACTTGCACGCACATACATACTCAAGCTTAGCCTGCTCCATTTTTGATCCAGAATGACAAATATCACATTGAATGAGGTACGTCAACAGTCTGAATTTACACTCTCTCTCTCTCTCTCTCTCTCTCTCTCTCCCTCTCTCCGTCATGCACTCAGACATTTTCACACCTCCTCTTGCCCTCTGTGGCTCTCTCAGCTTCCCATCTCGGAGGTCACATCGGTAATAAACTCAAACAGCAGCTGTGCAGTTACATAAGCAGCTCCCAACCTGTCTGCGAACCTGCTGACCTGCAGCCGCCAAGGGTCAGATCAAAGGTCAGCCCGAACCTTCTCCATTATCTCGACAATGACCAACACTTCAAAACAAAAAAAGCAAAATATATTAGTTTTGATGATCTGTGAAGCCAGCACAGGATCAGCTCTACCTTTTCCTTTTTTGCTGTTGAAGAACCTCAGAATTGTTGAATTGTCTCTCAGGTCACGTTGTGTCTGAAACTTTGAGAGTGGAGTATGTTTGCTTTCCATCAAGGAGAAGATTGATGTGGGAGATTTGTGAAAGGCTACTTGAATCAAAGGCAGCCTGAAGGCAACCTTAGGCCTATGCTGACAGATGAAACGGACATTTGCCACCTGTGTGCTGTTATCTTGAGCTGCTGCTAATCTGAAGAGGAAAAAAGCATCCTGTCTGTCATGGACAACAGGTATGTGAAGACATGCAGCTGTTGTCTTTCCCCTGCTTTCTCCCAGAGGGGTGTGGTCACAGTGCTGGCACATTGCGTCCCTGGTAACAGCCTCAGAAAAAAGAATGCAAACGGTACACTGAAATCCACCCTGTACTTAGCGCCAGCGCTGAATACCTCGCGACTAGTGGTGCACTTTGTTCCCTCTGAATTTCCCTCACGGCGATGTCAGATGTGTAGTGAAGCGAGCAGTGAGCGGATCTGGCCTCTGGTCTACCCAGGATGTCATTATGAGATACCAGCGTCACCGCATGCTATTTTTAACCCTGTCCCTTCCCAATTTGACCACAGTCACAGCCAGGAAGCCAGGCTGCGTGTGTCTGTATGTCTGTGTGTCTGTGTGACCCCAAAGTCGGGTTGGTTACATTGGGGGAGGGCAACTGTCTAGCAACCCGTCTCAGACACATCTCATATATGCCTACTGATTACAGGCCCTGTCAGAGTTCATTCAGCAGTGGTGCGGCGGAGAGCTTTTGTCCACGAGGTGCCGTGAGCTTGTGCAGTCCTAGATGTGGAGGCACGACCACAGTGACCGTCCTCTGTGACCCCGCAGACTTTAAACACAGACCAGGCCTAATCTTCCGGGCCTCCTTAAGCTCCAAAGCAAACAGGACCCCTGACCCAGGAGCTGTGCAGGAGGAAATAATGAGCTGACCATACTGGACATGCTAAGTAAGTGTGAATCAAAAATACCTGAGATTGGGTTGACTTACGTAACAGAGGGATGAACCTATGGCCAGAGTATGAACCTCACAGAAACTGTACAAGAGTGAATGGTTAACGCAGAAAGCTACACGTGCAAGGCCTGGATAGAAGTGAGGCAGGATGAAAAAAGAATAAGAAAGGAGCGCTTCTTGGGTCTGAGGTGGTAGAGGACAGCAAAAACAGGTGGTCTGTGGTTGGCAGGTACAATACCTAAAAGATATACTAGGGATATTCCTTGCCAGTCACGTAAAGTACATATGAGGGAGGGAGTAAAGGCATGAATTCCCCAAAGAAAAACCATGGCACTGCGTCTGCAGGTACAAAAGTGTAAAAAGCCTTTATTATAGTGGCTACATATTAAAAACAGCGACTAATGCGAATGGTACTGGTACTGGTCTTCAGTTTTTCTTTGGGTAATTCATGCGTTCGTCTTACTGGTAAGTAATATCCCTAGTATATTTTTTTTCAAAGTAAGGCAGGGTTTGTTTAGTTGACATCTGGACACACAATGTGCCTTTTTGACTCCCTCCATGCTGACAGGTCCTCAGCTCAATCAGTAACCCTCAGTGCCACAGCAGTCACACATGCCAGATTGGCATCTTTGATCTTACATAACCTCCCTAATTTCTCCAGCCACCCAAAAAAAAAAAAAGCTTTTGTCCCCAAACAAAGCCAATGCGGCACATCTGTCAGCGACACTCATTTGTTTTGAATTCCTCTTTTTATCCTGTAAATTCGACACCAAGCGCGGCCCAAGCAGGCGTAATGACCTGCAGCACAGAGGAGAATAGCGGGTTGCCAGGCAATTGTGTTTGTAGAGACTGTGGGTTTCGTTCAAGGGAAGATATGGGTGACGAGAGAGAGGAAGAGGGGGTGGGGGTGAGGTGAGAGGATGTGGGGAGGACAGTCGTGGCTTGGCACCAGCCTCTGTGGGTGAGTGGCGTTCCTTGTTGGCTGGCTGATGGAGAACATGCTATACGGCGATGCACTGGATGGTTTTTATAGAGTGAGAGTGAAAGAGAGAGAGTGATCATTATGGCTCTTAGAATAGCATAATTAGAGAGAGAGGCCTCGCTGTCTCAGTGTGTGTGTGTGTGTAGGAGTGTTGTTTTCCTCTTCCTCTGTGGGGTAAAACATCGTATAGCGTCCCAGGTACATTTATATAACTGTTTTACTGCTGCTTTTTGTTTGTTCATGGATGGTGCTTTTTGGAGAAATGGGTGGAGAAGTGAGATAATTCTGTTTCACATGTAACTTTATTTGTTTCCAAATTTACTCTACAAAAAGTCTAAGTGTCTAAGTTCCTCACATTTATTTTGTTTGACTCAAAAGAGTTCAAAAACTCACTTGAGTCAATACCATGTAAGGTGAAGTACTGTTTAAAAGCCATTACTATCTAGAAAAAAAGTAAATGATCTACAGATCTTTAGACCTGCGTTACATTAGTGTTTCTATCTGCGCAAATGCAGGAAACATTCTATCAACGACTCTCAAAGAAAAATCAGATGGGCACTGATTGAAATTAGTACATTAAGTAAATATCAGATTGATGGAGTGGCCTAATCATCTACATCTCAACAAGCGACTGTTGATGTGATAGCGGTTAAACACACATCAAGGCTGCTTTCAGGAAATGGGAAGTGAACATTGAGCAAGGCCATCTTGAACGTTTAAAAGGGCCAATTGAATTTCTCCTCGGAACAATAGCATAATCATGCCGTTTCCAAATTTTGTGCTACTCCATTTCCGTGTAAAAATAACCAAAGAAGAGACTAAACGTCGGCAACTAAACGCACATACGCACACCCGCACGTGTGTCCACAAACACATACACACACACATTAAACACTGATAGATAATTGCATGCATGTGCACACACACACACACACACACACACACACATTCCCTCCCAGGAGCTTGTCTTGATTAGCTGTTGCGGTGTGTGCAACCACTCTGCTGATGAAAGACAGGGAGCTGGATCTGTCACTGCTGCACGGGCATTACAAGCACGACAGTTTACACAACAGTGAAGCACTAAAGTTGGCCTTCATTAGAGGGATTAGAAGCCTAATCTAAAACACCGTTAAGGTCTCTCATCCCAAACCGTAAACACCCTCTCCAGGGGGGCCCTTCCCTCCTACACCAACCATAACATCCCAGACTTCAAACGCACTGGGATTACTACATCTGTAACCCCAACCTCTGGGTGCTATCCCCTCTCTCATCGACCCCTATCCCAGAGAGAGGGCTGCGGAGGGGGACTGGACCCCATGTGATGGCGCAGCTGTGGGGTGATTTATTGCCGGGTTAATTGTTCACTGAGAAGGAATTGTACCCAGAGGCTGCTAGCACTGCACTGATTATGGGTTCACCTGCTATCAGATTCTAGCGTACGGTTCATTAGCTCTTTAATGGGACTCTCCCCCTCTTTCTCTCTCCCTCTGGACAACTGAGGGCCATGGAGGGGAGAGTTACAGAGGGGGGCATGGAGGGTGCGCCGAGCCATTGCAATAATTAGGGATCATTCAGAGAATTTGAGGGCTTCCTGTGCTGAGAGGCCGGTACTGACCAGCTGCATGGTGTCTGTCCACCGTAAAGCTGTCAGGGAGAGCTTTGTGGCCCATGTCTCCAAACAAAATAAAATCAGCATTCAGCTTTTCCCCTATCTGCAGCAAAGACAATCCAGCCACTGGAACAGCCTTCAGAGGACTGTGACCCACGGCTGTCAGTCACTGCATCTGTGACACTGTGTGGTTTAACAGAAAATAAATGTAACAGAATGTGAGAGAGAGTGAGTGACCCAAATTGAGATGGAAGAGAAAAGAGGGGTAGTGGAGGGGTAGAAAAGAGAGAGGCACAGAGAGTTGGTATAATCAGTGCTGGGACATAAGCCTAATGGACTGCAATCTTCTGTTTCCTGATATTAACTACAATCAGCAATCAAAGTGCACTGCAATTCATGAGCTTGTAAAAACACATTTCAGAATAATACCTCTAATGCCGTTTCTATTTTTTGAGCTCTTGCCCATTTTGAAATTAAATGAAAATGTCAACAAAAAAAAAAGATGCCGGATTTGTGGAGCCAGAAAAAGATCAGAAAAAAAAGAATCTTCCTTATTTTGAGAGGGAAAAGAGAACATTCCTCCTGCTCATTAGCTTAAAATGAAAATAGACTGTAGAAGAAATTAACGATAACTTTAATTTCTGGTTTTGCATAAATACAAAAGAAACCCGGACCAGACCCTGGAATCTAAGAGTGGGAAGTGGAGATGGAGGTGATCATAGCACATGCCTTATGAGGCTGCTGGAAACTGCCACATTTTTAACAGTGCGATTGGGTTGGTTTTGGCACGGGTCTCCTACAGCCACTTTGGACTCTATACCTTTGTATTATTTCCCAGAACGTGGGCACTGGTGGAAGCATACGGAAAAAGTTATGCCCCCTCAAACAGTGTTAGCAGTGCAGTAATCACCGGCCCAGGCCCTTGTTAGCCCTGAGTCCAGTTGACACTCAATGGGCGTCTGCCCATGCTAAAAATACGTCTAGTTTTCTTTCATCTCCTCTTCCTTTCATTCTGCACGTGAGAGCTTTACTGGGTGCTGCTGGTCCGTGGCCTAGCTGAGGCCTAAAGCCCCTCCTGTAAAGTGGTGGGACGCCGAACATCCACTGATTTACAGCTTGGAACACACGCTATGCCTCCGCTCCTATGGGCTATAAAAGGCAAATGAGAGCGAGATGTCCAGATCCCGCATGCTATATTAACTTACATTCTTTCCAATAGAGTAGAGTGGCTGCATGAACTGACTATAACCACATGCTGAAAAGAGGCAAGCCTTCCAGGCCCCAACCAAGAGCTCACGTGAAGGGCAGATGGAGTCAGAGGGCTGGGTTAGCGGTCTGATAAAATCGGCTGCTGAGCCTCTGGTGCTGCTGCTGCATATATAGGACGCTCAATAACATTCCTTTTCTCCCCCACAATACTGACTCCACAACCTTGTCTGGCCTCAAATCAAATTAAATATTTCCTCAGATGTTTAGAGCAGGAACACCTGGGGACCTGAGAGACAGGAGGGTCAGGGAGAGAAGAGCCAGTGCTTCAGAGAAATATTGGGGGATTGGGGAAAACAATAACAATCTAAAATGACACTGAGGGAGAAAGAGAGAGAGGGGGGGGGGGTGTTGCTATCAGGTCCCTGTAATGCTTTGAAGTCCTGCACAGGGACCGATGGCGGGCCCCTGGTAAAGATGCCGACAGGACCCTCAACTGCCTCTCCCCCACCCCGTTCCTCTCAGGATTAGCTTTGCTATGATTTAGCGCCGTTTCTCACTGGCCTCTGGAATGCGACGGATGACGGATCTATTTTCCTACATTGTTTCACCTGCTCTAAACGGAACCACATGCTGCACAGGACCGCCTCTCCTTTGTCTCTAATTGGAAGCACATGCACGCCGAAGCCAAGAGTAAAGCGGAGCCGCCACAGCCGACGGGGGCTCCCCTTGGGTCTGGGGTGCCACATTTTGGTCCAGGCCAAGTGGGAGGCCACAGCGCAGGACCGGGGAGAATTTACTGAACTGACTGACCTGGCATTACATGTCAAATTCAGTTCAACGGGACGACTGTATCGTGTGTCCTCCGACTCCTCCAAGCCCTCAGACTTAATTTGAATGACAGTAGGGAGTCTGCTGAGGAAGGAGGCCTTGACATGCAGGCTGACATGCTGTGAGAACACAAGCAGTACTGTACTGTTCGTTCGCTACGGTCTGTGATGTCTGGACAGGACAGGCCTTGGATGCAGGGCAGAGGGATCACACACGCTTACATCACCGCTCTTCCACCGCTCTGCACCAGGGGAAGATTGCATAAGGGAAGAATGCATGATATTTATTAACCTCATTGGTCATGTTAATTTAGCCTGTCCCTCACGGATGTGGGGGAGGCATAATTTTGTGAGATCCAGAAGGAAAGGAACAAAACTCTGTGGATTCAACACTTGAGTGTGAAATAATGCAAGGCTTACAGGCAGCAACACTCACACCTTGGTGTATCAGTGAAATGATATGGTGTATTTTATCATGGATAGGTAGTAGCTAGGCTTTTCTGTGCTCTACTCTCCAAGCCATTTCCATTTGATTACTTAGTTGGAACATTAGATGAGAGTTTAAGGCATGAAAGCAGATTTCAAATAGCAATAACTGAATCAAAGTGGCGGATATTTCTATAAATATTTCTGTAAATGGACTCTTTGTTGCCAACCAAACCTTCCCCACCCCTTTTTCTCAGCACTAGGGTAAAAGCCCAGATAAGTCATTACGAGGAACTTTGGGTACGCAAACATCCATTTTCAGGTTTCATTCTCATTATTGTGAAAACCATAAAATGGTGTCCTTGATTGAGCTTGACACTGGCTGTAAACTCATCAGAGTAAGCTCTCATTGCACGGGGGCCTCTAAGTGGCCTGATTGCCATGGAAAAGCTGGCAAGGTTTTTCCACCAAAACAGTGATTAGCACCCTGTTAGAGTCATTGGGCTAGATTAGCAACTCTGGCGCCAAAGATTAGTGCTTCCCCTGGCTTCACTAGTCAACTGGAGAGGAGAGAGAGCTGCTGGCTAGCTTTAGCCATTGTATCACTGGCTTGTAGACATCGACACAGAGGCCTTGGGGGCAGGGGAAGGCCATGCTTCTCACTTTTCATGGATAACAGGGACGGAATGTAGACATCAACCAAATATGTGGTATTTTTATGTCCTGGATCCTTCCTGCTGGCTCCAGGCTAGTTGCTTGGGTTGTACTGCAGTGTCACCTATTGGTAATACATGGAGTTACAAGTAAAACTGTATGAGGGGAGCCTATCCTTTATACATGCTGTGCTGTAGGTCTAATGGACCCACAATTATGTGATTGTCTTTATTGTTTCTACCAGCATGCCATCTGGACACGATGCATATAATGCCTGGAGCTGGAGCTTTAGTACCACAGCCAATGCATAGCGTTTTTTGCTCTTGTGCTTCTTTTGGAGCGGCAGTAGCCTGAGGGTTATTAAAGTGAATGACTAATGCTCGCTCCTCCCTGAATAACTTGAGTCAAAGTGCCCTTGAGCATGGCACTAAATCACCAGCTGCTTCTGCGGAGCTGCTCAGTAGCCAGCAGTACAAGACTGTGGCAGCACTGGGCAGCTCACACATACTGTATGAGTGTGTGAATGCAACAACTTCCGCAGACTGTTGCTGTACATAAGAATGCCTTCTCAGTAAACCTACCTGCTTAAATAAAGGCTGAGAATTTCCTAATGACCTTCTATCTCTTTTATCTCACACCAGGATGGGAATATTTTGTGTGAACTCAGGTTTCAGGTGCAGCTGAGATGATAAGGAAGAGTGGAGCAGAGCAAGGGAAAACCCCGCTGTTGACTGGAGATTTCAGCTGGAGAAAGAGCAGCTGGGATGCGGTGGAGGGCCAGATGCACAGATGATGTGATTAAGGACGTGTTCTCCATCACGTAGCCCTCACAGCTCATACACACACAGATCTCTATCAGTGCCCAATGCAAAAAGCACCACTCGCTTCACTCATTATCACTTCACAGGTGAATAAGCCCCTGTGTTATGGAAACTTGGTTTTGTTTTTTAAGATAGATTACATTTCATTGGTTTGGTTTATACTGACTGTACGTGGGCAATGCTATTGAGCAGGATATTTCATACTGCAACACTTGATATAGCATAATAGTTAAGTACATTCGGCTTCTTTGGCTAAACAAAGTTGCAAGTCATGTGGTTATACAGCATAGAGAGAAGGGGAGGTGTGAGACTTTAAATGGAAGTCAGGGCAGTGAGTCTCTGTGTGTGTCCCACATTGAGGAAACATGTACCTCAACACTCGTGTCCCACCTTCATTTGAAATGACAATACACAGAGTAATGTCGGATCACCATCCACTCTTTAGTTTTCTGTTGATATGTGGATGTAGTATGAATGTCTACTATGAATGTCTACAGTCATACCCTGCTCTGTCCCTTGATGACTTATTAAGAAAGCTCTAGCAGTCCATTCCATCTTTCTCACTGTGACATGAATAGCTTATTATTATTATTTTTTTTTTTTTTACAGTGTCCTAGGGCTGCTGCATAACTGCATGATGGGGGAGCATTGGAGTGACTCACTCCATGGCAACCAATGCCGCCCTGAGATGAGAGAAAAGAGAAGAGTTAATTCTACGTCTCCCCCACCTCCCCCTGCTCCTCCTCCCCTCTCCTTCCATACACTCCCCACACAGTCAATTACTGAGACGGGAGCTGTGATTGATCATGTTGCAGGCGAACTGCACAAGGGCCCTGGTTCAATAATGACAAATGTTCTCCTCAGCGATCCTCACTCGATTTTCTCAGGTAGTCTGTCTGTAACACCACTAAGAACACATGTAATCCCCCCAAGTCACAGCCTATTGATTGCACAAGGCAGATATATTTCACAGAAGACCACAATCAATAACCACAGATGTGCATGGACAATATAAAAGTCTTTAATCATAAATAGTTGACTTAGATGACCATGGATGAGTAGCACAGAGGCAGACAAGTGTTTTTTTTTTCCTCATGTCAGCATCACTGATGAATTAGATGATTTTGACTGGGTGTTTGGGTAGTGCATGGACATTTATGATGAGCAGGTAATTTGTGTGTGTGTGTGTGTGTGTATTTGGGAAAGAGAAACAATATGTGTGAAAGAGAAACAGAGCAGGAGAGAGAAAGAGAGAGAGAGAGAGAGAGAGAGAGAGAAAGAGAGAAAAAGCGACTCTCAGTGGGGAACATCACTGAACAGCCCAATCACCTCAGTCATTACCTCTTTAATCATAACATCATAGGGCAATCACGTACAGCGGTCAACAGCATAAAAAGACATCTGTGGTATACCAAATGAACACTCCAGTCCTTTATCCAGTGTGTAAATAGGCATGTAAATAAATAAAACAGTTCACACCCGCTTTGACCTCAAGTGGTTCTCATCATTCTCAGCGCCACAAAACCTGAGGGGTCTCATATATCCAAATATTAACAGGAAGTATGTCAGTTCTCCAAGGACACCCCGCCCCGACTACATTCAAACAACATGCTGCGCTGCCCCGGCTTCAGAACCACCCCATGATGTGCTACAGCAGCTTTTCAATGCAGAGGACTTCCCTTCAAACCGTGTTACTCATCCACATTCTGTCCCCTCTGCCCCGTTAGACTAATTGAACAGGGCAAAGGCAGTGACATTCATCGTATACAGGAGGAGCAACCATAAAGGGCAAAGCAGGGCTGATAGAAGAGGGAGAGACAGGGGGCACGACACGCTTTAAAAGCCAAAAGGCCTCTAGAGGAGACTGACGCAGTGAAACTGAAGCAGCGGAGAAGAGGAAATGTAGACGCCAAGGAAAAGGGACACAGAAAATATTTTGTCTCAGGCTGGGGTCTGATCAAATCTGCGCTGTGGCGCTAGGCGCACTGCAGCTCTTTATACAATACGCTGTAAAATACACAGTATATAAAGTAGCTCTTTTTTCCAGCAATGTACATCTGCAGTATATACTACCTCTACCACAGGTAAATACTGTAAATGCTGCAACAATGTGAGCTGACGAATGTCTTGCAAATAAAGACACTACATGAAATCCCTCGGTATCGATGTGACTGATAACCAGCAAACAGAGCTTGGCAGCTACCTGGGGCCATATTGAATTGTACCCACAGAAAACAGACATAAACTGCGAAAACAGTTGGCTTGTGTTTACGAGTAGGCATGACGGAAATCCCTATTTTATATGATGGGTCAGTCGAGGGAGCAGTGCAGGCTACACACAGCAGTATGAAGCGTTTTGTGTAGCGTGGAAAGAACATCTCTTGAATCTCAAGTGTGTGAGGTTGGCCTACTTCCACCCCCCTCTGGGGTCCCGGTGAGTGGAGGATGCTGTACATTCATTAGAGGAGGAAACTGTCAAGAGCCTGGCTGACAAATGACCTTGGCCCCTAATGCCCACCCAGCTGTATTATGCTTCTTCTGGGGACACCGTGGTGTTTGGAAAGTGTTGTCGAGGTTTACATACAGTAGAACCACATTCACAATAAAGTGTACTCTGTGATACACAACGTATAAAATAGAATGTAATAAAATCAGTGCAGGTAAGATAACCCAGCCGTTACAAAGCAGTGTAATAAACTGTACCAGGAGGGAAAACCGATGTACCATTTTCCTTCTCTCTTGATTTTTCAGCTGAATATAATTTCGATTTTCAAAAACATTTTTTGCCTCACAGGTTAGAAATAGCATATCTTGTGGGATATATCATGAATTGAACTTGACTTACATTTGTATAAAAAAAAAAAAGGAGAAAATAAAATGTGTGGACATTCTGATTCTGAAAGCCTTGAAAAATATTGTGAGAGCTATGTGGGTTACCCAGAAGCACTGCTAGCATTCTGGAGTACATGGAGCGATTGCTAAATATACGATTTTTTAGAATCAGAGCTCTTCAGGGGAAAACAGCACATTGGAGAGAGAGAGAGAGAGAGAGAGAGAGAGAGAGAGTGTATGTGTGTGTATGAGAGAGAGAGAGAGAGAGAGAGACAGATCCTCTAAGTATCATGAGTCATATGCTGACGTTATGTAATCAGTCTGGGGCAGGAAGTTAAGTGACAACACCTCTCTTTCACTAGACACGACCTGTCTGACGCACACAGGACACTGGGAGATGCTAGTTAAGACCCCCTTGACTTAACCCATCATTACTAGTAGCATCAGACCCATCATTAAAATCAGGGTCATCTTCAAATCGTTCCTTTGCAGCACCAGGTCCCTGGAAATCGCGCTCTTTTCAATAACAGTGCGATATATAATGGAAAAATAAGAATGTAATACACTGGCTGTGCTGCGTTCTGTTGAGTGGCGGCGAAACTTTGATTTGTTTCTGTCTCTCTCGCTCTCCGTCTCTCTCTCTCTCTCTCTCTCTCTCTCTCTCTCTCTCTCTCTCCGTCTGTCACCCAACCACCACACGATGAATCATTGATGCTGTCTTAGAGAAATAGCTGAACAGTTGAACAGTGATTATTATTGCAGAGGGCTGTCGGGAATGTGTGCGAGTCCCAGACGGTAGCTGGCTGGGCCTCCTGTCTCCTCCTGAGAAAGAGAAAAAAAAAGCTCCGGTACTTTGACCTAGAAGCCAAGATGGCTGTCACAATGCCCGCCGCCGCTGCCCACAGCTGCCAGTCCCAAGGTGGGCGCTTGTCCGCTTCGATGCCCGTCTCCTCTCGACGTGAAGGGTGATGATGGATGTCATATGCAGACCTCCGCTGTGTGTCCCTATGTCCCTGTGCCACCCATGCCACCCTGAGGCGGTGTCCTCAGAGCCCCGGCAAGCTGTCCACATCTTTGTTCAATGAGAGTGTTAAAGCCTGAGACTTTATCCAGTGCGTGGTGAGCCAGAATCGGAGCGCATACTCTCTGCTCAGAATGTGAGTGTCTCTAGGTGAGTGAATATGCAGAATCCTGTCACGGCAAAGAGTCAGACACAGGTCAGTGGCTCTCATCTACGTTCTGATAACTGCTTCCATTCATTCATCAGAAGATAGCAACATAGCATATGATGACTTATTAAAGAGTGCAGTTTTGAGCGGGCGATGTCAAGAGCTGAAAAGCAGGGACTTGAGTGTAGAATACCTGTGTTAAGTGCTCCTTTCGATAGCTGCTAGTCTGCAAGAGAGGAAAAGAGAATCAGCACTCAGATATTTATTTGATAATTATTTACCAAAATCCCGGAGTTACTGTGTTCCTGTCTGAAAGTCAAGAGTGTATCTGTGCTCAAAAACACCCACACCCTCCATCCAGTGGTATTTCAAAGACCTCTGCGGAAAAAAAACAAACCTGTCATTCAATAAATGTTGTGCCGGAGTGTGAGAAAACTAGTCAATTCACTATTATGACTGACCTTGATGAGCACAATGACTGATATGAATAGAAGAAACTACAGAAAGGTAGTGGTCACATTACATCATCAGTGCTTTATACTGCAGTCCATTGCCAATGGATATTGTATTGGCACACAAGAGGTGAGGGGGAATCAATAAGGCTATTCTGGATATCAGTAAACATGTAACACTGTCAAAATGGATTAGTGAGGAAAGAATAGCCCTTTTAGGATTGGTAATGGGAACTCGCCATGGTCAGAGTAATTGTTGGGGACTATGTTTTGTCTGTGTCTAGGAAGCCATCGCTATGAGTAACTATCAGAGTAAAGGCAATGTTTCTCACTAAGATTTCCAAACTGAAATAAAGGTCAAATAAAACTAAAGACGCTGCGGGCCACATGGACGGTGGCTCCACCACTCCACAGGAATAACAATAATTTCTCTCTGCGCCCTAACCTGCAGCTGCTCGACTACAAAATGATCTGCAGGGTCAGAGGCACCGCCTCGTTCCAGCCTGCAGTTTGTCATGCTGCCGTTGCCCTCCATTGTCATTTTTTACTGACAATGAAAGTATCCAGAGTGATGTGTATTACAGACGTTTACCTTTACGTGTGGACTTGGACTGACTAGCAGCCACAGTGGTCAGATCTGCTGGTAGACCCACGTATACGCCACCATAGTTCCTGAGAATAGAATAGAATAGAATAGAATAGAATAGAATAGAATGTTTCTTTCACTAAACAATATAGCAGTTTAAAGGCAAAATAGGGGTTGAAACGGATGTATTATATAACACATTATATTACAGTGATTCTCAGCTAACCTCAGGTGTGACCTTAAGACTTTGCTCAAATGTCAGGAAAATCAAAACAAACAAAAATATTATGAAATCAGCCGATGAACACACATTTCCCCACTCAAATTGAATGCCATTTCTCTTTTTGGCAATGCAGCAGCTCTTTTCCCCACTGCTTTTGGATGATACTAGGCTTTCGGATCGTATTAGGCTTTTTCTGATATTGTTAGGCATTCGAGCCTTGGAATTTTTATCTTGAAATTTTTGTGTCTTGTGAAAATGAGCCGTGACATTAAACAGGTCGGGAACCAGCGGTGTAATGTGATTTCTGTGGATGAAGGAAGGTTTTGGCCCTAAGCTATAGGGACAAATGGAAGGAGCAGCAAAGAGCTAGCTCATTACCCGCCTCTGCTGTAACAGCATCGACCATGCTACCGCAAATCCCAATAGACATTACACTGAGGGACTTGGTACATGCAGATGACAAGTAATTTTCCCTATTTAAAATGCTTTGTTTCATTTACAATCTGTGTAAGTTGTTTTTGAAACTTGTAGAAATGTAGCTTAAGAATCATAGTTTTAAATAACAGTCTCTGAGATTTATATTGGAAATAACATTGACTAACTAAATTAACTAACTACTAACTAACATTAACTAAATTACATCTATTGATATTCCATCTAATGACAATAAACATTCATATATTCAATAATATTGCTACAAGGCATAGTTAAACAACAGGATTTTGTAATTACACAAATGGCACATCAGTGTTAATCCGATGTGCCATTTTGCAACATTGCAACATTGTAAGAAAACTAAAATCTAAATAATAAATTCAGAAAATAACTGAGAGTAGATAAACAACGTACCTTCTTTTCTCATCGTCTGGCGAAGGATCTTCTGTCCTGGTTGAGAGAAGAAGCACAGGTCAGGTCAGCTCTAGGGACATGGTGCATATGAAACTTCACCACTCAAACACACTAACGGACATGAAGGGCTTATTACTGCAAGGGATGGATATGCACTGTAAAAAACTCCAGTCTTATTTTTCTTGAAACCTGAAAAAAATGTGCCACTGGGGTGTGATAATTTAACTTGCTTCCAATGCAAATCATCTTGTTTCAAGAATGTTTTTGAAACCAAGTGAACCAAGCGAAACCATATTAGATTCATCTCACCATGTTGGCAGATTTTTTTCTCTTGTTCTCAGAAAAATATGAATTTAATACCAGATCAAATGACTTGTTAAACTGGCTCTTTTTGCAGTGTGGTTTCAGCATGGGATATTGTCTGACTTGTATGTAGATTTGACTAAATATTGGTGTGGTAAGCGAGACTGTTTTCATGTTACCCTTTTCTCTACTCCACACAAGAGGCAATCAGAGAGAAACTAATGTGTAAAGGGCAAAATTGTAGTGCAATTCCAGGTTAACATAATGTTTGACCTAACCTGTTGTGTGTGTGTGTGTGTGTGTGTGTGTGTGTGTGTGCGTGTGTGTGATGTTTTGCTGCACAGTACAGTCCTAGGAAGCTGTGATTAGCTTTAGTGAGTCAGTGTGCTGCTGCTGTCAGCTCTCATGGGTCCTACTGAACACTAAGGCTGCTCAGATGGTTATCAAGGAGCACGCACACACACAGGCATGACACACACACACACACACACACACACACACACACACACACACACACTCACTCACTGATTCCAGGAAGTGCTTTGGAAATGCTGCCCCTCCCCATGTTTTGATAAACGCACATTGAATGGCAAAGGACAACCTGTCCTCTGCCTGCCAGTTGTGACAGAAAAACTAGAGGGTTTGCTTTGTCGCTTTTTACAAATTCAAAAGAATTTTCTTGGCAAATTCATTTTTGGCTTGACAAAAGGAAAGACTTGCTTGAGCTTGCTTAAATATCTATTTGTTTCTTTTTGGTCACACACACACACAAACACACACTCCAAACACAGACACCTGTCTCTATGTATTTCAGTTATATGTATGCATGTTCACACACAACTATCCAACAATCCCATAAAAAAAAACAAAAGTTTATAAGACATAATCATTGTATCTCATCTCACCATAATAACTGTGTGGCACTATTGAAAATGTAATTCATTTCCAAATTAATATATTTTTCAATGCTTTACTTTGTTTTACCTCCATTAGAGTTTAATTAACAGCCCAACTTCAACACTAGCCTGCCAGACATCTGTAGTCCCCATGGACGCCCAAAATCTTTATTTCCACACTCAATTATGAAACAAAGTGTGTAAAGTATGTTAATAGTGTGGGGTTTTTTCTAAGTTTTCCAAGAAAATTTAGAAATTTTCTGTATTCACAGATAACTGTGACAGTCAATATTGATGGATGACTATTCATGAGGTCATATGGATGCATATTAAGGCTGAAACATTTCCAGTAAATTGAAATATTGCTGTCTTAAGTCCTAAAGCTGTCTCTTTAAAATCCCAATCTTTCTTGAGCCTATCAATTATGGAAATGGGCTGACAATGGTAGACTGTTGCAGCAAGATTTGCAGGTGAAAGATAAATCTTCTAACAACCTCTCTTCCAAACAGCTAAACATAGTTGGCCTACAATATAAACATCAAAATATAGCTGTCAGTACAGTAATGTTTCCAAGAAATCTAAATATAAACAAGAAATCTAAATTCTACAGCAGTTATATTCATGTTAAATGCATGTAAAAGGCACATTACATAATTCAAACGTTAAAAAAAAAAGTTGTATATGAGACATTATTTACACTAAAATTAACTGACAAAGGTTTATACAGGTTAAAAAAAAGAAATGTGTTGAAGAGACATCAACATACAGTTTAATGTCTTCAGTTCCTGTGTGATATTATAGTAAAACATTGAGTAAAGAGTCAGAGGAAACTGAATACTACACACATTTTATACACAGCAGTGTATAAAAAACTGCTTAACTAAAACCATCTAATATGCTTCTAAAGAACTTTTAGATAAGAATCTATTGTATTTCCTGGAGATTTCTTAAATGTTAAATAGTTAGAAAATGACTGATGTACTTACACATCTTTGGAGGCTTCTGCTGGTCCTGAAAACAGATGAAAAGAAAAAAAGACACAATCTCATTTCTCTTCAGCAGAATCACCTCTTGATACCATTTTGAAAAAGAAGGGGGGGGTTAGAGCATTTAAGGAGTTATGCTAAAGCCTCACAGTAACAGTTTATCCAGTGTGTTTTATAAAAACATGGACCAATAGTTTACAACAGTTTCATTCAAAAGCAATAATTTGATAGCCATGAGATGTGAACCGCACACACACACACACACACCCACATGTATACACACACACACACACACACACCCAAATAAACACAACCAAACCTCATAATGAAAGGCAGAGAGCTTGGGAGAACACACTAATCACACTCCAGTGCTGCCAAAAATGCCATGAAACACATCACACTTCAACACAACTCTTTGACTTATCTAACAGCTCCCTGCCCACTCTTTCGGAACATGTCGCAGGAATCAATGAGGCGAGCGTAGCTTAATGGCCGGCACTTAAAATATCACTGTAAACACTCCTTTAATTGCTCTGAGGGATGAAAAGGAAGCGGTGGGCTCGTGGCCGGCAGTGATTTGGTGGGGGGGGAGGGGGGTGAGTGGGCACTTCATGACCCACCTGGCTGATTTCTATTGTCCTCTCTTGGTCCTAATCACAGTCTCAGCGGTGTGCAGAGCGGTCCCGACATGGACATGTGGGGCAAGAACAGGTATGCAGACCACCAGTCATTGTGGTCTGAATGTACAGCAGATCACGATAGATGAATGGTCTATATATAGGATACTATATTTTTCAGCTGCCAGATATAGTCCATTCAAAATGTCTTGCATGCAGTAATACAGCAAAATTCTGATGAGGCAAGATGGAGCAACTACAGTACACACTATACCTTAAATAACTTGGGTATTACACTCTTGTAGAGTATGACTCACTGTGTTCAGTAGCAGGACATGAAATATGCATACAGTCTGTTCAGTATGACTATATATTCTCCAAACAAACAGGTATTGACTACATCTTAGCTATGCTTCCAACTTTCCTCTGAAGAGTAACAGTCATGCTGTAGACTGACATACAGCACACAGTGTGACATGTTACAGTTCTCAGTCACATGCATTGTGCTCATCCCATGCCAGGTGCTTCTTTTATGGATTTACAATAGTTCATTCTTTGCTGGACCACAGGCAGTCCAGTAAACGTGATTTGAATTCAAATGAGATCATAACAGATACAACGGCAGATTGTCTAACTTCCTCTATACCTCCTCAAACTTAGCACATTGACGATGGCAAGGAGCAAATGCCTCAATTCTGCTGGTCAATGGTTTTTCACGTCTTACCCGATTGTATCAGTAAAAATGAAGAGAGATGCGTATCTAGAGAAAACTCCAAGAATAACAGGTAAGAATGTAAAACTGGAGAATCTACATTTCTATGAAAATACTGCGAATTTCACCCTGGTTAAAGGAATGAAAGGCTTTACACAGCAAATGGTTGAGTCTGCTGACATGACACAGGGGCCTATTCAGAGGCTTGACAAAAGCTCATTCATATCCAAGGATGCACATCTGGGTGCACAAGACTAGGGATGAGCAGTCCGATATAGAATGCACTGAAGCGGTCATTTGAGTTCGGTAAGACAACAGCGGGAAATTGAAAAATTCTGGCATGACTCAACAACACGGCTTGCTAAATGGCTTTGGTTATGGTTATGAGTTGGATGTTGCACGGAAGCAAGGAACTCACTTTGCTTCTCACAGAATAGGCCCATCTGAGAACTGAGGATAGATTACTTAAAAATACACACGTGAATATTATATCTCTGATTGGAGGGATAATTCACATTTCAGGAGGTGTTGAAATCTAATATCGACAGAAAGAAGTGTGATGGCAATGGCGTCCTTTGGCTCTGGCCTGGTGTCAGGTGGCGTGGACAAATGAGTGCAGCCACTACTCCACGTTTGTCAAAATGACAGGGTGTCACGCGTCCTTGTCGCTGAGCTCAATTCTGACCTCTAAGAAGGAGCAGAAAAATGGAGCATAAGGTCTGCCGCACAAAAATAAACACAGTTTCTTCCCCTCGTAGGACACAAAAGCCACACCTGCAACAAACTCAAGCACTACGGATGCCGTTTGCAGGCGATGTAACCTCAAACTAGAGCAAATTCAGAGCAAACACAACACTGGGTCGCTTTTCCCATTAGCCCTCTGTGGCTCTGTTAAACAAGGAACATGCCTGGCTGGCCCTGATTAGCCACACACAGGCACACACACATTTACACTCACACACACACACACAAAACATTGCTTTAATGGGCAGTGGCGGTGAGGTAATCCTGCAGATACTTCAATCTAATTATTACCTTCATTTTACTGATTTGCTCAGTATGATTTAAAGCAGGTACTGTAGCGGTCCAAGTGATACAATACCTGTACCAGCTTCCTCTGATCAACTGAGAGCGATGTGCTTTTAGAAGACAATCCACAATAAGGCACTGATACTGAATAAGCATAAATAAGACCTTAAGATCTTTCCCCCATTGAAATGTGTCCTCCAGGCTTTATGAATGAAACCATGCCACTGAAGGAGTATTTCAAAGGAGAGGAGCCTAGTTACAAGCACAGCCAGCATCATTCAAGTGCAGAGACAAAGACGGGTGAATGTCACTGAAACTCCTGCTTGTCTTTCATCCACAAGATCCATGGAAACCACAGCAAAAACCTGCTAAGATGTAGACACGCTCACACAAACCGATAAACAAGCCCTATGGAGGATTCGCTTTTGTGTCTTCGCAGACATAGAGGCTTGAAGTCAGTAAATTCCTGTGGTCACTGTGTTGTCTCCTAGTAACAAAGGGTCAGACGTCAGAGTATAATCCAGGAGACCCTCTATAACCGACCCACCAGCCATCCCTTCTGGACACCACCGCACGCACACACACACACACACACACACGTACACACACACACACAAACAAACACACACACACCAGAGTAGAGACCAATATGCAGCAAACTGCTGAGCACAGGAAAAAAACAAATCCCATTTACACTCATTTCGAGACAGAAATATGCATGATGATATACTGTACTGTCCGTGTATACATGAATCATCCCCCCCACACACACACATACATACACACACACACAAACATACACAGATAGTGTACACACACATAGACACATAATACGAACATTCATTGAATGAAAGGGTAACCCTGATACACGTCATTTACATTCAAAACAACCTCTCTCCTTGGTGCATTTACAGTGACAACTCTCTCTCTCCCTCACACACACACACACACACACACACACACAGATGCATACAGATGTTTTGGAACACTCACCCCCTCCTGAGGTGCTGGTGGCTGAGGAATTGCCACAACCCATTTTGCATCGATGCAGCCACCGTCCAAGCAGAGCGGAGACGCTTTAACAAGAAGAGGAAGGGAAGGAGGGATGCCCAAACAACATGGGGAGAAGAAGAGGGGGGGGGGGGAGCTAACAGAGAGATGAAAGAGAGGGAGAGGAGGTCAGAGAAACGTCTGCCACTGTTACACTGGGATCTCCTTTGATTGTGTCCCCCTCAATCTTGTGTCTATCCTCTCTGCAATGGAGAGCTGAGTGGAGTGAAAGCATGGAGAGAGAGGCAGTTATATACACACACACACACACACACACAGAGAGAGAGAGAGAGAGAGAGGGAGGGAGGAAGAGAGAGAGAGAGAGGGAGGGAAGAAGAGAGAGGGAGAGAGAGGGAGGGAGGAAGAGAGAGAGAGGAAGAGAGTGAGTAAGAGAGAGAGAGAGATGCTATGCCCTCACATGATTTGCTCTTTTCCTCCACCCTGACATGGTTGCCCTGGAAACCGGGGGAAAGGAGGCGGAGGGTGGGGTGGAACTCCGCCAATAGGGAGCCTCCACTTTATATGAAGGTGAAAAAAAAAATTATGCATTTAAGGGACATCAATATATCGTGTGTGACACAAAAAAAAATCCTCAAATTGCCTTTGCGCACTAAAACATAGGAGACCTTATTTGTCCTCTTCTATAAACGGCAGCACACACACACACACACACACACACACACAGCCAGCTTGTTTGAGCTTGAGTACTCTCTTGCCAATCTTTACAATGAGCGGCAGAAGCTGGAAAAGCCTTGAACAAACAGCTTTTCATGAGACCTTAGGGGTCAAGCTCAGGTCAGTTTATAGACCCTCCGATAAATCTCAATACATCTCTTTGAACTCCTCATCGTTCCGCTATGCTGCTGTACGCTATGACAAGACTAGTGTAGTCATATGACTGGAGTCTAGATGGTGGGGTACATAACATTAGCACTCACCACTGAAACAAATTATCACATTTCCAACAATGGCGTTATCTTATGATGTCTGTCTTTCAGCAGGCTTAGACTCCAGATTTTTTTTAATTTCTGATGAGAATTTTTTCCATCAGTGACAAATGTTCTGTCTCTGACAAAGCCCCCGAGCAAAAATGACATCAGATTTTCTCCTCCCCAATCATTTTGTGCTAGACAGGCTAATTATGGTTTCTACACAGACTCTCACCATAAATAGCACAAGGGCTGGTCTAGATAGGCTACATTAGAGTCTGTTTATTGGTAAATTAAATTTCTTAATGGTGCAAAGCCTCCTAGCCCTTGGTCAGCTGAATCACTGGAGTTTTCATTTATTTAACCTCATTCTATCCAGGTTTGTTCCACTGACATTAAGGATTTCTTTTACAAGCGAGACCTGGCCGAGACAGCAACCGTAATTAATTATCTAAGTCAGAACCAAGCTGTCCTCTCTGATTGAGAACTACAACATACCAATTAGACATCCGTCAACAGGGGAGGAAAAAACTCTGCTCTTGCTCCTGTCACAAAGCTGCCTAAGAGCTTGAGAAGGCATTGCTTGTTATGGCTGTTGTCTCCATTATCAAGTCTATACTGCCAAAAATATCCATCTTAACAAGTCATTTAGTCAAATGTTTTTTAGTAAAATGTTCTTGTTCTTAAATCAAGTGGAAAAAAAATCTGCCTATATGGGGTGAGATAATTTCACTTTCACAACTTCCAATGCAAAACGCCTTTTCAAAAAATTTCTTGACTTTCTTGCATTCTCTTAATACTAGTGAAGTCATGTGCATTATTTCAAGATATTATCACCGTTTCAAGAAAAGTCTTAGGTAAAAACAAGTAAAATTGCATTGGAAACGTGAAATCATCTCAGCTCATTGGCAGTTTTTTTTTCACTTGTTTTAAGGAACACAAGATTCAGTATTAAGCTAAAGGGCTTGTTAAAATGGACATTTTACAGTTTTTTTTTTACAGTTTATGGATTGCTTTTATTCACCCCTCTGGTTATCAAACCATTTACACTTTACATTTAGCTGATGCTCTTAACCAGAGGGAACAATGAGGTTTAGTGTCTCTCTCAGGAACACTTCAGCTGGCCAAATGGTTGTTGATGGACACAAATTGACTGCTGCAAAGATCGAACATGTGACTTTTTGGACATGGGTCAGCCTCTCTAACAACTAGTCCACCCAGAGTCATCTATTAGCATTGCTTTAGATTTACATTTTTCATGTTAAGGACTCCCAAATAGACATGTTAGGCTAAGCACCCCCACTTGTTGTCACATATGATTTACCACAGAATTGCACAGCTATCTATATACAGTAGGTGGGGACATAACAGCAGTGTGGAGAGCAAAACCCAATCAATAAAACAGCTGTTCTGGTACATTATCTCACTGTACTAACTTCTATTAAATAAAATAATACTGAAACCGCTCCTAATTTTGCTGCAATCTGGACTACGGTTCAACCAATATGGGTTTTTGAAGGATGATATTTTTGGATTGAAACCACCGATAGCCAATATTTTGTGCCAATAGTCAATATTTTTAAATTTGACCATTTAAAAAAATGTTTTGCCACTTTATTGGCATTACTTGGCAGGATGGAAAAGGCTCCTATAACAGCATTTACATCATCATAGGACACTAAAACTATCCACTGAAACACATATTAATGAAATTGTTCAACACCCCTGAAGCTCCCCTGAAGCTGCTGAGTAAAATACTCCCATACCACACTGCAATGTTTTCTCTTGTCACCTAATTAAAATGAAAATAATAAAAATATATTAATGCATACTTGTGTGGAATCAGATCAAAAAACTGCATTAGAATTACAGTTAGACCAATATATTGACTTTGACTGGCAGTGGCCAGGGAGGAAGCTCCATCATACAGGCCGATATCCAATTTTTAGTAAAAGCTCAATGTCGTTTGGACCCCAATTTGAGAACCAGTGCTCTACAGTATGTCACCAACATAAAGAGGTTTTCTACAAGACACTAAAGGCTATGTGCATTTTTTTGATACAGCCTATTGTAAATGTTCTTTTCTATATTTCAATATTTCTAAAACACTGATGATTCAGCTCTCAAAAATGTTCCTATTTTTCAAAGAGAAAATCCACCCTGAAACAGAATTATACATAAATACTACAATCTAAGACAGTTTAATTTAATCAACATTATGAATATTATGAACATTCCCAAAGCTAAAATCTAGAAAACCAAGAGTCTAATCTGTGATGTCATCAAGATGCATCCTCTGGAGTTGGTCCATTAACAATGAACAGGAAGCTGATTATTTAACTTATAGAATGTTTATATGAACTTTTACACCCAAGAAATGTATACCAATGACAATCACACATTTCTGTAAGTGTCAAAACATTTCACCTGTTCCTGGTAAACCAAGCAGCTCCAGAAAGTTTCACTTGATGATATCACAGATTTGAATCTTGGTTATTTTGTTTCTAGATTGTAGATAAATGTTCTTACCCTCAAATAATCAAGACTAAACAGTCCAATTTGTAAGGACAGTATATGTGAATTTGGTTTTAAATTGGATATTTGCTTTAGAAAAAATGTCTTGAAGTACAGTAGTGAATAACTTTTATAGTATTCTTTAATGTGCTTTCATTTAATTTAATTGTTCTACAAGAGTACATGTGAGCTTTTGCAAAAGTTGGATATCCTCCGGAATGAAATGATTCATATGTCAGCTGTTTCCTGTTTCACTGTAGACCACACTTAATGTCTATTAGTCAGTTAGATAATCCTGGTAGAAATAAGATAACAAACATGGACTCTTTTAGGACACTCAATATGGCCGTGGGTGTAAATTAGATCAGATTACATGGAGTGAGATCTCAAGTGAAAATGAGAGCAGAACTATGAAATTAGAGAGCTGATAGGTCAGGCCATATGACATTTGAAGAGCACAACAACATGGTGGTTACTGACTTTATCGTTTGGTATGGGATCAGCTGAGGAAGGTTTTTTTTTCCTGATGCTTGTAGCCTCTGCAGGAAGTGTGAAGTAATTAGAGAGCCAATAGCTCCAACAATACTCAGGACATCTCATGCTCTGCCTGTAATTTGGCAATTATGGCCAAGGCAAAACAAGGTTGAGAGGAGCCGGGGGATGATTACTCCCCAGACTTAGTGAGGAGATGTGATTTTCAAAGGCATATGGGACTTCTCAACCATGTTGTATATCTCCATCTATTTTGCCAAACAACTAATCCCATTGCCAAAATTAGCCTGCTAGAGGCCGCAGGGCAAGCATCCCCCCCCCCCCCCCCCCCCCCCCCCCCCCCCTACACACACACACACACACACACACACACACACTGCCAGCAATCACCATTCAACCCTGTACATTGTGCATCTGCCCTGTCAAGTACCCACCCATTCAAATGCCCACAGCATCATGGAGGCTGGGCAAACAACTGGACAAAACATACTGTTGAAAATAGCCAAGATAGCATGCAAATGTATATGTGTGCAAAATTACAATTAAATTCCAAATTTAGCGGATCTGGCTTCAGGGACCTTAGTGGTCCAGGGTCCCAGGGCATGGGCCTCGCAGACTGGCCCTGTTGGCAATCCAATGCATTCCAGACTGCATGCTAATCCTCCATAGTCTTGTCACTTTATGTGGGGACAAACACATAAAATCAGTGTACAAACAAATGCCTTTAAAGTCTTAAGGCTGGATACAAAAGATAAAATAGATTATTCTATCATCTATTTTTGTAAGCAAAGGTGTTAAGGTGACTCTGAACTTTAATAGTATAATGGATTTTTCTTTCATTGCAGTAATATTTTTTTATAAAAGCTCTAAAAGTCTTTTTTCAAATGCTGATATCTCATTTTGGAATTATTCTGGAAGTGCAAAGCTGTGGGTTTTGTGAGCAGCACCATGTTTAGATACTGTACATCTCACCATCTGAAATTCTCCTCGTGTCCACATGGGGTCGCAGTTGGCACTGAAATGGCCGCTGGAGTCCTCAGATGGACGTACTGTACCTCTCCTAACAGCCTGTCTACTGCGCATGGCTCATCGTGGCCTTGCTATAAAACAAAGCATCGCATGTTCTAGACTAGAACAATGTGACTGAAATATAAATATTGCGGTTGAGCTGCGTTGGAGGGGGTTTGTGCTCTTTACTAGTCACCGGTTGCTCTCAGTTGGATGTAGTCTGGGCCCGCCTGCAACTCCGACGTGTCACCTCTGCTCCCGCACAAAGATCTCTGGGAAACCGAGTCCACGCGCTAAATAATTCAAGCCCCCATTCCCTTCTTCCTCCACCGCTAACAAGATGCCGGCCGTTCATCACAAACTGCTGTTAGAGGACGCCTTGCAGGACAGTCCTCAGGTAGGCCCGGGCGGGTTTCTCAAGATAAAGGCACAATTTTCTGAAAAGGCGTTACGAGCAGTGAAGTAGCCCAGTGTCCCGCTCCGCTGTTGGGCTGTTTCCACTGGTCGATGACAGCTCTCAATTGCCTCATTGTTATGGGAATGCATACGGCTGTCAGGAGTAGCTGCGCCTTCGTATTGTAAACAATGTGGAGTTGATACAGTAGAGCACAACTAGTAATTATATTCGGCGGTTATATTGTATCTGTTGTGTTTACATGTCGCTCGTTAAAGGGCTCCCCTCTCTCTGCCAGGAGTAATATGAGTCGTGCTTCCCAGCTCCCAGACTGTTGATAAAACAGGGCGCATCCGTGCTCATTTTAAACATGTCACGACCCGTGAACCTTAGCCAGAATCACTCCCTTGTTATCTGTTTATTTTGCGATGTCGTTCATGACCTTAGATTTAGGCGAGACCCTAATCTGGACCTGTACAGGGCCTGTTTCACAGGCTGTGGGAGGGGTTTCCAATATTGGACTCCATTGGAATTAGTCAATATCCTGCAACAGGGCACTGGTAGCTGTCAAGGGCGGATATATTGCATACTGTGTTGTCATATGCTGTTTATCCATGATTGATAATGCTTGCAGGTGTTCTGGGTTGAATGTACTGTAATATGAAATTTGTTCACCAAGCCCAGGCTTCTCTCTCATGTAAGTGATGCTGTTGGCCTGGGTGAGGTGTTGGAGAAGTTGAAAATACAGGATAGTGAGGAGTTTTGCTATTCACTAGTAGACACATCTAATGTAGCCTATACTTTCTGCTGTCTGTTGCATCCATTCTCCAAAAAGCACTGACCTTTTTGTTTTTTCTGATAGAATGCAACCCACGCTGGAAGCATATTTCTCATTCTCATTTCTCATATTGTACATTTTTTTGTCCTTTAAAATACAGGCTCTTGAAAATAGTTATTTGCTATCCCTAAAAGTGGACTATGTGCCAGTTTATGCATTTCTTAAAAAAATGTCAACACAACCAGATCATTTCTGCTCATAATGTTTTAGTGTAAAATGACACTCAACTCTTCTGCAGTGAAAGTCTACTGAAGCGAAGTGTAAACAGACTTTAGCCGCTGGGTGTGTGCTTCTTTGCTGTAGCCTATCTGCCCTACCTTCCTGCCGCACCTGTCTAAAGAAAATAACAGCCAGACAGGATTTTCTCAGTTTGTGTACCTGCATGCCCTGCAGTAAAATCATTATGCCTTTGGTATCACTTCAAAGCACTGGCTCTATATGCCTGTGAATACCAGAAACAACTATCATTTGTTCCCCTCAGTCTCTCTTTTTTTTTCCCCATTTCCAGTCATGATGTTCTTCTCCATCTCTGTTATGGGTTAAAGCTTCCATTCCTACCAAACCTAGTTTATTTATTTGCCAGATGGGTGTGGAGTTCAGCACAGAGCACAACAGGATGAGTGCCAGGAACGTAAGACAATCACAGGAAAGCATTTGAAAATAAAAATTTAGTTTGCTTCTGTGTGATTGGCAGCATACCCAGCACCATCTGAATTGTCCTGATGTGCCAAACACACCCATTTGGTACTCACTGATGGTTAAAACAAACGCTGAGATTAATTTGAAACTCCTATTGGCCCAGGCCCAGTCCTCACTATCCAACCATCGCCTCGTCTGTTTATCCCTTAATTTTTGTCAAAGGAGTGTGTTAATGTTTGTCCCACAGACTCGCTCCCTGCTCAGTGTGTTTGAGGAGGATGCTGGGACGCTTACAGACTACACCAACCAGCTGCTGCAATCAATGCAGAGGGTTTTCGGAGCCCAGGTACTAAAACAAAACACCCACAGACAGATGTGCACACACTTGTTCCATTAGCTCTGTCTGTGGCTCTGTGAAACAAAGAGCGTGCCTGGGTGACACTGATTAGCCACGCACGTGCAAACACACACACACACAGAGAGCAAAACGAGGAGGCTTTTTCACATCTGAATGGGAGTCATGGTTAGATTTGCCTGACAAAGTTGATTTGTAATTGAAAGTTTGCATGAAAAGACTGGAATACTGTTTGATTTTGCACTGAAACAAAGATAGAGTGCAGGGGGTTTATTGACTAGACAAATACCAAACCAGGCTACATCATACATTCATACATGCACCATCACACAAGTACATACTGATTAATGAAACATTTTGCCTTGAGGGCTCTTATAGAAACAGCTGAGAAAACTTTTTAACCAGTTTTACAACTTTAATGGTGTCACCTCGTGCCTTAGAAACTATCCTACTTTTCTGTGCAATTTAATGGGTAAGTGTAGTGTGCAGATAGCATTATGAAACTGCTCTAGTGCTGTTAGGGTCTAAGTAGTCCTGATACACGCTGCTCTCTCTTTGAAAAGAAGAGGACATCTCATCGAACAACATGCTCAGATGTGGCAGTAAAATGTTTTCTTAGTTCACTGGAAAACGTACACACCTTATCTAACATATTGTGAATCGATAGGGTCCACTGGTAAAGTCGGCATATATACTGTATATGATCCATCACATAGCGCCTATTTCAGTAAAAATTCACTTTAACGCTGGTTCGCCAGCTATTCCTTCATTTTCCTCCACAAAAGCCGCCGTGGGAAGCAGCAGCGAGCGGTCTGAACCAGACATGATCTCTCCCATGCAAGAGACAAAGGGAGAACGGCACATATCGGGGCTGCGGTCTTGGAGGAAAAATCCCTGTTAATCCTACTAACCTTATTTCCTATTTTCCTCTATCTGTGCCCCCAGAGTGAGATGGGATTGGCCACAGAGCAGCTCTCCCAGCAGCTTCTGGATTATGAGAAGAAAGTAAGTATAGATGCCTCATGATGCTGACTTGATCCCACATGTCTTCACAGGGGTAGTTTGGGTATAACAACACAGATCACTATGTTAATGTGCTGTAACAGTTGAGTATGATTGAAAGAAATAATTAAATCACGTGTACGTACGTGTGAGTTTGCACATCTGCACACATGTACATCTTTGCGTATGCGTCTTTGTGAAAGCTCTGTGTGTGTGTGTGTGTGTGTGTGTGTGTGTGTGTAAGAAGATCATTTTGCCATAGTATGCAAGTTACCTTGATGTTGATGTACTTTGCCTGGACCAGCTGCGAGCCTGTCATAGGTTCTTGCTCTACGCAGCTAACAAGAGGTGAAAATACTATTGTTGCTGAAGTCAACACAGCAGGACCATTAAATCATGCTGAGAGAGATGTGGATCAGTTGACTTTGTTGGAACACATTCTGTATTGCAGAGTGGATGTCGGATAGTAAAAACCAAAGAATTTTACTGCAGCGTTCTGTAATGCACTCACTTTTTAACATTATTTAGGAAAGCTTAAAACTCAGCATCTTGGCATGGGATTTATTAGCATCTTTGGCCTTTCTCCACAAGGCGACATGCCAGAATTCTGGGGAGAATTGCGTATTTTTAACTTCGTAGCCTCTAGTATGGGCTGGCGGTGGCTGGATATGCTAGAGTGTGCTGTTTCATGGGTTTAAACGTTTCCCCTCCTGTTTTTTTTCTATCTAGAATTTTGCCCTTGGAAAAGGTGATGAGGAGGTAATCACCACGCTGCAGCACTTCGCCAAAACCGTGGGGGAGGTGAGACCTGTGTTCGCATTTTTGTGATGTGTGTGTGGCTGTGTGTGTGTTTGTGCGCGTACCCACGTTCATGTGCATGAACTTTTACATGCCACACAGAGAAATGTTGAGCTATTGCTCGGTCACGGTCAGGTTCTGTCCCGTGTTACAGAAGAGGTTGCATCTGCATTACCGAAGAAAATGCCCACCATGAAAAACCTGAAGCATAACATTTATCAGACTTCAACATTATCCTTCCTCTGAGACCTGAACCAATTCTCGACTGAGGCCAAGAGAGGAATGGCAGGATGGATGGACCTGTGGCAGTGGATAGATGGATGGAGGGAGGCAGGGGTGGATGGATGGATGGATGGATGGATAGATGAAGGAAGGGGTGGCTGAGGTATGTAGGGAAAACAGATGGGCCTGCCTCTCTCAACCATGGGGCTCCACTGACCTGCCCAGTCCCTGGTTAACAGGATTCAGGACACACGCACATACACACACACACACACACACACACACACACATACACATGCTCAGAGGACACAGGAGTTGATTGTTTGCCTGACCTTACCTCATCACATGCAGTAGGGAATGCATTCATTTCACAGTGGGAATTACACCTACGACTGTTCCCAATCCTGTGAACTTTAGCACCCGCTAAATCATTCGTATTTAACTGGACGTCAACCTGTTAAATGCTTTGTAATGTTGCGTGTTGACAGGCATTAGCAATTATGGCAAGCTTGTTTGTGTGAGATTTGGTTCTGATTTCCAGTATTAGAGTGTGCGGCCGATTTTATTATTCTCTTCTCGAAGGGCACTGTTCCACAATATGGGCACTTGATGATGTGGTTGAAGCCTTGTCTTCAATTATGCACCCATTCCACTGAAAATGTGATTTTCCAGCTTGTTGTGGAAATAATTGGCAGCAAGGGCTACATATTAAAATAAATTGAACCCCCCCGAGGTGTTTGGGTAGTGTAGTTCTTCGGTTTGTGTGCTTGTGCAGTGCTTAATACTCTAATAACATTCTGTCTCATATCTCTCTGTTGTCCAGCTGAACTCCATCCACTCTGAACTAGCCAACCAGATGGCTGACAGCATGGTCTTCCCCTTGATCCAGTTCCGAGAGAAGGACCTCACAGGTAGGTACACACACACACACACACCCACACCCACACACACACACACACACACACATACATTTCAAAGCTAATGATCAAAATATATTTTGAATACAGACCCAGTTCTTCTGTCTATTGTGTTTTGAATATTGAAGTGAACAGCTTAAATATCAATTTTGGATATATAACAAAAACAAAACAACAAAACGTTCATTTAACATCTGTAAAATATGGGATCCAGTTTGAAAAAGTGTTATCATTTTGTCAGCCAAGGAATTGAGTTGCCTAATCCATTAAAAAGCACCATACTTGTTTTAAATGTGTTCTAACAATTGTTTTTCAAAAGTAGGTGTGATTTTTACTTTTTTTTCAAATGGTAGATAACTCATTTTGTAACAAAATTCTGCAAATATTGACTGTTCCAGAGATCAGCACGCTGAGGGAAATATTTGGCATCGCCACTGATGGTACGTACAAACTTCTACCAATTTGAAAAAAGATGATCTGATGTTTCAGGCTGCAGTTATCATCTGACGCTCACACCCACTCTCTCTCCCGCAGAGCATGAGGCGGCTATGGTCAAGTACAGCCGACTGCCCAAGAAGAAGGAGAATGAGAAGGTGGAGTGACTGGGAAGTGCTTTCTCAGCTCCACTCATGGAGCTTTTTCCCATTGATCGAAAGCTGTAAAAGGTCTTACAGTGCAGTGATGCTCTAGTAATGCACTGGGAGTGCTTCACAAGCAGATCAAATACAGATAGATGGAATTAGTGTTTCCTCAACTGCATGACCTGACTGTTTCAGTGTGGCTACAGCAGCACTATGCACTGTACTGTACTAGGCTTCAGAGATCAGATTTCTGTGCTATTCACTCCTATGTGTATGTAATATAATAATAATAATAATAATAATAATAATAATAATATGTCTATGTACTGTATGCAGACATGCAAGTGTGTTGGTGTGTATGCGTGTGACTATGTTATTTACGTGTATGAGAGTGAGAGTAAGACAAGGGTTTGCATATGTATGAGAATGTGTGTGTGTGCCTGAGTTGATACTGCGTTAATGCCAGACCCATATGCATTTGCATAGGTGTGTTTAACCCTCTCCTGTCTGGACAGCTGAAGGCAGACTTGGTGAAGGAGGTGGCTTACTCCCGGAGGAAGCAGCACCAGGCGTCCATGCAGTACTACTGCGCCCTCAACGCCCTGCAGTATCGCAAGAGAGTGGCCATGCTCGAACCCATGCTAGGCTACACACAGGCACAGGTACTGAACTACTGCTGCCCTACAAACTGGGCCAGACCTCTCCCTCAGTTGTAAAAAAAAAAAAAAGTGATTGATTTACCCATATTGGCAAGGAATTTATCTTAATTTAAATGTCTGTAATGTTAAATGAGGTGCTCCATGAATAGTTTAAACCATTTTAAAATGCATTTATACCTTGGTCCTTATCATAAGCTAAGGCCTAAGCCTGTAACAGACCAAGTAATCTGTTCTAATATAATTTAAACCATAGGTTACATGCTAACCTATGGTTTAAATTAGATTAGAACAGATGACTTCGTCTGTTTCCAGAAATTTGTCTTTTGAAATTTGTATAAAAAGTGCAATTGTGCATTAAAACTGCCACATTTTTATATATATATATATATATACAGGTCAGACACAATGCTTTACTTTTCAACAAGTCTCCTGGTACCTCCTAACTTCCAATGTAATCCAGTCAAATAGACGCTACATGTCATTAGATACTGTGAACAGACCAATAGACAAAGATAGCTTGCCATCACCACATTTTATGACCCTTGTGAGACTGTAATGGCTTCCACACAGCACATCAAAATATAAAGGGCAAAGTAACCCCTGCACCAAGTGTCAGTGTGTCTGTGTCAATGTGTCTCGATCAGTGTCTTTCAGGACAACTTTTGTAAGGTGGACGGCTTGCTCTTATTTTCCCGTATCTCTTTAGATCAGCTTCTTCAAGAAAGGCATGGAGCTGGTGTCAAAGAAGATGGACAGCTTTCTCTCCTCCGTGTCCAACATGACACAAAAGTAAAGACTACCTCATTTATGTTGATTTTCACTTGAGTCTGTGATGAACCTTAGCGTTGATATGATAAACATGAAGTATGGCTTGTTGTGGTAGATTCTTAAGAGGGAGTTTGAAAGAAATTGACTTTACTGTTGTTCTGCAAAAAAATCCAACTCCAAGTCAATTTTTGGTGGAATTCCCCTTTTTTTTTTTAAATAACCCTGTGTCCTCTGTAGTATCCAGGCCCAGCTGGATACTGAGGCCGAGGCCATGCGTCTGTCCCAGAGGGAGCTTCTGTCTGTGGAGGACACTGTCTATATGCCAGACAAAGACACCGAGCCTGTCAATCGCACGCTTATCCAGAAGGCCGGCTACCTCAACATCAGGAAGTAAGTCCAGTCACACTCATTTGTGGCCCTATCTCAAATCCAAGGAAACTTCCCATTCAGGTAGCATGTCTAGGTAGTCGATATTTCCAGAAGGGTGTGACAAACAAAACAAATGAAGAATGAGCATTGAGTTTGGCCCCTTCTCATGCATCTGACATTTCATTTTTGTTAGGGGTTTCAGTTTGGGGCAGCAGACAGATAGCACAATGAATGCACAGTCGTTGAATGTTTGCATGTTTGAATTGATAAACACAATTGAGTAAACTATAGTAGAGTATTTTTGCTTTTCTTGCTTTAACTGCTGGAAATAAATGTGACCGCAGTAAACGATAAGTCTGTCAAGCCAGACAGGGTGGGTCAGGTAACATGTTGACAGTGTGCGCTGTCAGCTTATTGCAGTGTGGATATATGAGGGGGGAAACTTCTTTAATGGCTTCGGGGGGCAGAACTGCAGCGTAGCCCACAATGTGATTTAGTGAAATGTCAGAGCTGTCAAACACCGTCTCTCCCTCATATACATCCAAAGTCTTTGACAAATGTCTGTGACACCAGAGAAAAGGTTTCTGCAGAATGCCATTCTGTTTAATGACACCATGCCAGCAGCCTCAAACGCTTGTCAAATGGAGCTGTGTCCGGAGAACATTTGCTATTTCGAATGGTTTCTCAGCGTAAGGGTCTGAGTCACCCATAGCAGATTTTGATTTTGTTTATTCATCCAGGAAGTCTCTTGAGACACAATATCTCTTTTGCGAGAGAAAACTTGCTTTTGATTTTAATAGAAGTAAATGGAAGTGCTTTTAAGAGGAAATGTACAATATGATGGGTTTGAGCATTTCAGATGAGTCATGCACATGTTGCTCTGTTTTGAAACAGAGGGAAATTGCATTAAGCTTTAATTGCTTGTTTGTACAGTGACGTTTTTATTCTTTATGTAGCCTTGAACCACTACCACTCATAACAATGTATATTATGCCACTTTTGGCAGCGCAAGCCAATCTCATCCGTGACCCTGACCTTGATCTTCTCTTTCTCCCGCTGTCTTTCTTTTTCTCTACGCTCCAGTAAAACGGGCCTAGTGACCACAGCCTGGGACCGACTTTACTTCTTCACACAGGGAGGGAACCTCATGTGCCAGCCGCGGGGGGCGGTGGCGGGCGGCATGGTGCTGGACCTGGACAACAGCTCCGTCATGGCCGTGGAGTGTGAGGACAGACGCTACTGTTTTCAGATAACCTCCCCCACTGGCAAAACGTATGTACAGTTCTGTATGTACGAGTATGTATGAGATGTTGGGTATATTGTATGTGCTGTGCAGACTGCAGATAGCTGCTCCAATGCACTCACAGATCAAACATTTAATTCAGCGAGTCACTATACAAAACGTTTCTTTTCTGTTTCTTTTTTTTTGCCATTTCTCCTCTTAATTCTCTCTGTCATCATCTTCACTTCTAGGTCAATGATTCTACAAGCTGAGAGCAAAAAGGAATATGAGGAGGTAAGTATCACTTTTAACCGCTGCATCTGCTCCTCCCTGTAGTTTTACATCTATGTCTCAAAAATCTCTGCTGGTAGCAGTATCAGGCGCACAACAAAAGTGGAGCTGTCCAGATTCATTTTGCGTGTTCTTCGTATTTGGTTTTGTGCTTGGACACATCTGACTGGCCTGTCACAACTGGTATCAGTCAAGTGATTTGAAGCGGCTTGTGTTTGAGCTTGAGAAAGTCTTAATGTACGTCTCTGCGTTTTCCTCCTCAGTGGATCTGCACTGTGAACAACATCTCCAGACAGATCTACCTGACCGACAACCCAGAGGTAACGTATGCTCCCACACACACTCTCATACCCATGCACATACAGTACATGCACTCAAACTCTCACAAATACACACACATATATATACAGTGCATAGGCAAATACAAATGCAAATTCAAACAGACACAAACTAAAGCAGACATCTAGGAACACAACGTGAAATCTGTAACATTTTATTGACCTTGGTAAGTTAGAACTTCAACCATGTTGCTCTGATTTGATCAGGCACAGTGAGACATATCCTTTGTTTTTACACCAAACCTTTTCCAATCAGAGGGCGTTAATTAGCAGCACAGAATATAGAGTACTTATTATCTGTCTGAGGGCCATAAAAACTAATGGCTCTGTTGCAACGCTGTCACATTAACCACCCCCCCACCCCCACCCCCCCTTACTCTAATGTGTGCCTGTCCTGCTTTTCAGTCCCAGACTCTTGCTTGTCTGCAGAAGGGTTCGCTCTCTGTTAGGGAAATGTTTATTCCCCAAAGAGAAGCCTGAATCATGCCAGCTCTGTGTTACGCATAGATTATATCTTATCTGTGAGAATGCTGTTATCACTGGAGACTTTTGCCCTCGTTTTCTCCAAGTGTGTGTGTGTGGTTGTGGGTGTGTGTGTGCAACGGCATGGACTTCCTCATTTGTATACAAACAAATGTGTTTGCATTCTGTTACCACTCCTCTGTCTCGTTCCTCCTCTCTGTGCCTTGTGTAATTGGTTTATTTGAAATAGAATGGACCATTCTAAATCTTGTTGAAATAAATTACCACTAAATAGAATAAAGCAACATGGGGTAGAGATGAGCTCCTTCATATATAATCCTTGATAAGATCCTCTATTTCATAATTATTGTGTTTTGATTTGAAGTATGTATGTATTATAACTCATACAGTAATCCTTGCTCTGATTCATACAATTCCACTTAAACGTTTGAGGCAAAACTGCACCCTCGTGTGGTTTTATATATATGACTCACACACTGATGCAGAGATACTTCACTGTACCCCCGTTTCTTATTGATAGGCTGTGGCCATCCGGCTGAACCAAACAGCCATCCAGGCAGTCACCCCCATCACCAGCTTCGAGAAGAGACAGGAAGGCTCACCCAACCCTGACAGGTCAGCCATGCTGCTCATACAAATGTTGAAGATAAAAAGTTCCATTTTCATAACACCACATATCTTTACCTGAAGTTCATCACTCAATATCTGTTATCATAAAATGAAAACCAAGGACTGTTAATGACTGTCCTTTTAAAAAGTACCATAATTTGTTTTAATCTTGTGCTCTCAGCCATTTTGAGAGTGCATGTGCCACTGTTTTCAATTTGTATGTGTTTCTTGTCATTTTGATCTGTGTGTGAAGTCCTTTCAGCCTTGTACCATTTGTGTCAATATTTACTGTCAAGTAAGTTTTCATTGTGTCTCTGCAACAATGCGACCGAGACAAAGACATTTATTTGTACTTGGTGAATAAAGTGATTCTGATATGTCAGTTCGCCTTGAAAGGGAAGGAGGGAGAATGTGTCAGATAATGATCACTGAACTAAAATGAAGGTGTGCGTTTTATCTCTGTGATAATGACACATTAACTTTCTGATTCTTTTTGCCTCACCTGACAAAGGTCTCCACTACTACTCGCGTCACTTCTTAAAGGAGTACATCAAACTTTTGGTCAGCTTAACCCATTAAGTGATGAGGACATAGACACCAAAATCATCCATGTGTCCCCGGTAGATTGTTTGCTCCTGTGCTTCACACTAACACTTAAGCATACACTATTTTGAGCAATAATAGACTAGCGTTAGACAAGGTAACAAGACTGACCTTTTTAGTCGTGGATTTTATCATATGGCCTGTAGATTCATAAATGTAAAAAACGAAATATCATTATATATATATAAATATCATCACTGATGTGGCCTGGTTTATTTTTGGAACTACTTTAGGTGAGCAACCATGTATTCATACACTGTGTAGTGATTTTTAGCTGTAGTACACAGTCTCCTATTCCTATTTCCTATAGAAACAATGAAACTAGTCCCTGATAGTTCAAAACAGTATGTTATTTTTGTATTACAGTAAATTTTACAGATCTCCTACACAAAACTGCTAGACTCGGAGACTAAATGATATGCTTAATGTTAGAGATGTTAGAGGTTAGAGAACATTTCTAATTTTCTTACTCTTGAGATAATGAAGTCGCCTACTATCACTCATCATGTATGCTAAAGAATTGCGGCACCTGAGCAAACCATCTACCAGGGACACGTGAATGATTTTGCTGTCAGTGTTGTCTTCACTAAATTGGTAAGTTGACCAGCGGGCCACTCTCCAAAAGCTTGGTGTATTCCTTTAAACTCATCCTCTCTCTCTCTCTCTCTCTCCCTCCTCCCTCCATCCATTTATTTCTCTGTTCCTGTAGAGCGAAGCCGGGAGGTGTACAGGCCGGCGGTGGCGTTTCTCAGAAGCCGGGGGCTGCTCCGGAACCGGAGGACCTGATAGCCCCCGGGACGCCCATTCAGTTCGACATCATGCTGCCGGCCTCCGAGTTCCAGGACCAGAACAGAGGCGGGGGGAGGTGAGGGGATAAGTGGGGCAGGAAGGGGTGGGTGGGTGCTTGTGTAGTTGTGACAGAGGGATAGAGACGAGATACGGGTGGGTAGACGAGGCTAATTTCCTGAAAGCCGTCCTCATAATGATTATTATATCATTTCCAGGAAGTGGGATGCTTCTTAATAGCTCAACGCAGGGGTTTAATTGTTTGGTTTTTCTTTTGTCGATGTGTGTTCCCTTCCTGACAGGCGTACAAATCCATTTGGAGAGACGGATGATGACTGTTCCACAGAAAGCGACGGTAATCATTTTCCTTGTCCAAATGCAATTTAATGGACCACTTTCACATTCTCCAGGATTGTTGTGTATCTGTGTTTACCTACCTCTATGTTTGTTCCCATGTTTCTATGTTTGCTGTTCTTGTGTGTCTCTGCCTTTCTTTTTTTACCTCCGCCAAGGAGGTTATGTATTCGGTGCCGTTTGTTTGTTTGTCTGTTTGTCAGCAGGATTACGGAAAAACTACTGGCCCGATTTTCATGAAATTTCGTGGAAGGGTGTAGCGTGGGCCAAGGAAGAACCCATTACATTTTGGAGCGGATCCAGATCCGACTCACAAACAAGCCTCACGAACAAGCAATAATAGCACGAACATTGGCCTTGGCGGAGGTCTGCGCTCTCCGAGTGCCCCTCTAGTTTTTTTTATATGTTTGTGTGCGGGTGTGTGTCTTTCTGCAGACTCCCTCCTGCAGCAGGTGTTTGCTGTGCGGTTCCTGGGCTCCATGGCGGTGCGCTGTGGCAACAATCAGGAAGTGATCTATGAGGCCATGAGGCAGGTGCTGGCCGCCCGGGCCATCCACAACATCTTCAGGACCACCGAGTCCCACCTCATGGTCACCAGCAGCTGCCTCAGGTACGATCCAGAAGAGTTCAAATATAATTTTTATGAATACCGCCTCTGAGAACACTGCAGACTCTACTGAATTAACTGTACCGTTGCAGAGTATACGGGTGGTGATGCATTCAGCAATGTAGATGGAGTGCTCAATGACATGCTTCAATCAAAATGTTTCCTGCCAACAATGAGGCAGGCTGAGGCAACTCCTTGGGCACTGATTGGGCGCTCATTAGAGTTGGCCAAAAAGTTGCCCTTCACATCACTGCTTTGAGAGTAGAGAGAGAAAAGACCTTGGAGCAAAAACTCTCTAAAGTGCCATCAAAGCATTTATAAAGACTTCGCTCTGTGACAAGGAGCTCTTTTGTATCCAACAAAAAGCCTGTCCAACCAAACATTCAAAGATGAGTTGTTCTATAACCCATTATTGATTTTCACATTTGTAATATGATTCACCTCGTGTAAGCGCACATCCTTGGATAAGAGAACAGGCTGAAAGATGGGATGCATTCACTTAGAGAGTGAGGACAATGTGAGTGCAGTTGCTGAATAGTATTCCAGAAAAACATGTACAACCATTATCAACGAGGGAAACGCACTAATACAGACTGTTCCACTCAAAAGAGAAGGACCTGTGTAGTATTACTGTCTTCCCATAACCGTCTCCATTGTGTCATGTCTTCACAATAGGTTGATTGACCCTCAGACTCAAGTAACAAGGATAAGTGTAAGTATTGTTAGACCTCTCCCTTTCTCTTTTTCTATACTGTCAGCTTTAGCCGTGTTATATCGACTCTACTACATCTCCCAACCCCCCATATTTGTTTTCACTCCCCCGCTCCTCAGTTCCAGCTTGGGGAGGTGTGTCAGTTTGCGGCCCACCAGGAGAACGGGAGGCTGATGGGCTTCGTGGTGGAGGGCAGGGACTGGAGCGACGGAGACGAGGAGGGAGAGCCCTCGTTTAGCGCCTTCGTCTTCGAGAGCAACACAGAGGGGGAAAAGGTCAATTCACCAAACACTGTGACATTTTCTCAGTGGGGTGGGGTGGGGATGGGGCACAGGAATCGTCTTGATGCATTTTGAATGATCCTTGAAGTTTATTTGACTGTATTTTGTTTTTATTCACAGATATGTTACACCATAAGCTTGGGGAAGGATATAATAGAAGCCAAGAAGGTAACACCAGTAACCATCGTTGGAAACATATCTAAAACACTTACTGCATTTGAAGTCAAAACCCATCACTAGGCTTTTGGATTTATTCACTGACTTTAAAAGCATAAATAAAATCATAGAGGATGTCACAACTAAGCCAGAGAGCTATGATGTAGAGATCGCAAGGCAGGTGACACAAAATATATTCAACATTCATTAGCGCTAATATGAGGAATTTACATAAAAAATCAAGTACACTCTTAATCAGTTAGATTCAAGAGTTCTTCTTGTAACCGAATCCATTCTGGTTGTACACAAGGACCCCGAGGCGCTGGCCCAGCTAATGAAGTCCATGCCTCTAACCAACGACGGCAAGTTCCTGCTGTTGGAGCCTGAGACCGGCGACACGGCCAACGGAGCGGGACAAGAAGACCTGGAGTCGGAGGCTTAGCCCCAACCAGGACCACCACCACCACCACCACAACCAAGACCAGGGCCACGGTGTGTGACTTTTACCCAGGGGAGAAGTCTTTCCCTGGGTGAAGGTCTCATCATGAGCCCTAGCCCTAACTCTGGTACTGTACCGCCCATATTAGAGAGCATGGTTCACTTCCGTTGACCTTATGTTACTAGATCTCCTGTTTGTCTTTGCTGTAATGTAAGAGGAAGGCGTCGGCAGGGGGTTACATGGACCTAGATGACCTGGACCAAAAAGCACTTCTAATGGGCATTCCTTTAGATCTGCTTTTGCAAGGTCAGATTTTAGCATGAGTCTTTGGATTTGGTACTCTTTTGTTTGTTTTTTTTGTTTTTTTTGACACCACTGTGGGTGGTACTTACAACAAAGGGACACTATATAGGTATTGATTCTGTATTATTCTCTTTTTTTCTCTGGTGGAACTAATATCCCCAGCCATCTTTGGACTTGGACCAGAAGGCGGCGAATCCTTTGCTTCAAGTTAGGTTTACATTCATCTTAGGTTTACATAGTTTGAAGTCTTTTTGGAGAGTTGACCCTTGACTTTGTTTTGCAGTCCAACTTATATATATATATAAGACTTTTCAGCAACTACTCTGGCATTTATTTCTTGCTTATTCCTGTAGGACAATAGTATTGCACTTCTAAGGTTTCTAGCTATTTAATGACTAGGCTTGATGTCTATAGAATGTACTAATTGGGATCGTGAGATCTGAAAGATTGAAGTTTTGAATGACTATGAAGGACAGATAAATACTTAATAATGCCCATTCCTTGTTATCTGCAGGGCACTGACTAATGCATAGCTTGTCGGTAAACCTTATGAATGAAGCAGTGGTACAATTAGCAGGAACTTTTGGTTGTTTTGTGTGAAAGCAAAGTTCAAAAATGTTTTTTTTTTTCTGCGCTCACAGTCTCACCATGGTATGAGGTTACACATTAGTATCCTGCACTATCTTAAGCATTCCAACTATGCTGAATTCATTTCATTTGTGCATAATTCTCTACTACCTACGAACGAGTCTTAGGTCATCTTTATAAGCCAGTTACTCCTTGAGCACTCCGAATATTCTCTAGTAATGTTAAAAAGTACTTTGCGCTCCATTTACTGAACGCCTATGTAAATATGATCTGTTCCAGTGTCTATATGATGTTTAATCAGAGTTGACTGCATTAATATTTTCAGAATCAATATTCTAGGAGTGATGCGGTGCATGATTAATGGTGTGCTCTGAGTTCTGTCTCATTCCCTTTGCAGTAGATTAGAATCTGCACTGGGCACTGAACTGTAATACTGAAAAAAAAACAAAAAAAAACTGAATTATTACAATAACGCATGTAGACAGACCACAATGGGGGATTATGTACTCATTGAAAAGCAATACGCTCGTCGCTCACCCATACGAATGCTAATCAAAACAGAAGTGTAAGAAGTGAAGGGAAAATCATTGATCCGTGAAATTCCCCCCCTTCCCACTGAATCCCAATGCGTTTTCATTCCATTTCAGCCCATTTAAGCTGCAATACTAATCTTGATGGACACCACAAGCCCATGACGCACTTTGTGTGAATGTTACGTTTTGTACTGTGTAGTACAGAGGTCAAAGCCACTGACTTGACGTTGATCGTGAAGTTGCATTGTGTTGACCAGTGCATTTGCTTGTCTGCTTGCTTTGTCTGCTCTACATCAATGCTTTATGGCTCCTTTGACAGAAATTGATGTTGAAGTACAATCGTGTGTGTGGATATTATGGGACTGCCATCTCCACTGTTGTAATAGGTAATGATGATGTTGGATTCTTAATGGCACTACACATTGTGATTGAAGGAAGTGAATCATGTAATGTTCAAACATCTTTCTTTCCACTGCCTGATGTAATGCCTGTCATATTGGCAGGCCTTCAAATGCTATAAATAGAAACTGTTTCTTCTATCCATCCAGTGGATTTGTTCCCTCCTTTCTCAAGGGCTAGTTCAGATGCTTAAATCACACCATAAATAAAACTAAAGGAACACGCGCACCAACTTGCTGAGTGCATCAACCTACAAAGAGTGCTTGTTTTTTTGGCTTGATGCCCTGTGTGGGTTATTCCTTTGATTGATGGCTCAATTGGTGAGGGGAGGAGGAGAGCTGGTACACCTTCACCATCTACTCTGAAACCAAATCCTTCTAAGAGGCCATGCTACAGCCATAGCCGTCTTTACAGTTGTGCTGCATAGTCTTGAGATGCTTCTGCTTTGTAAGTGTAATGCACAGTCAGGAAAAATCTGAGTACTCGCAGTCTGGAAAATAAATGCAAGTAATATGGCAAGGACTGCATTTCTCACTTCCTCTGTATCTTTTTGTAAATTACTTAAGTTGACAGTGTCCACTACCCATAAGGCTTTGCACTCATTCTCCTAGTTTTCTAAAACAAAATGTTAACATGCAATCTTTAATAAATATAAGTAACTTTTTCTTACTCAAGTAAATGTTGTATTTTCTTTACATCAAAAAAGGAACTTCAAAATCAACACCAGAGAATTTAGCATTTATTAAGCATTTTGTATTTACATATAATGTAACACATTTTACACACAGCCTCTAGGCTAGCGCTAAAAACCTATAGCAGGAGGCACACCTGAGCATGGGAGTCATTACATTTGGCGCCAGCTCAATCTTAGTTTGACATCACTAACTTTGACAGCATACAGCATTTTAGAAGCAAGGTCTCATAGCCAAGCACACACTTAGAGCCATATAGTTCAAATCCTGTGCGTTGGCTCAAGTTGATTACCTAAAGGGATTTTCAATGTCAAATCCATGCTGCAAACAGAGTTGTTCTACAAAGCTTACTTTGTACACTGAAATGACAGCCAGAAAGAGCCTGGCTTATCACACAAGCCTGGTTATCCACATGATGTTGTCTTCTAGACACACAGAGGGGATTTAGGGCAAAAAAGTAATACACACAAGGCAAACGGTCCTGTATAGCTTAATGGGTACAGCATGTCACGAACACTACCAAGACTAGGGGTCACCCATGCTAAAAATGTATGCACTCATGGTATATTAAGGCGCTCTGGATAAAAGCGCCGACCAAATGGCCTTTATCATGTCAAATAGCTCATGTGCAACATACACACAACTTAGGAGTCTTTGTAGTAGTTGTTGAAGTTAATGCGGAGGAGGAAATCCTCCAAGTGAGGCTGGTAGCCTCTGTTCACCAGTTTGGTCACCACTGAGGAAAAGAAAAGGAGAAGTATTTTAGTGATATGCCTTTTCCCTACTATGTAAACATCACAGACATGGAGAAAACACATTGCTTCACCAAAGGAAATCAGTATTTACTGTATCTAAAAGAACTGCAACAAGCTTTCATATATCCAATGATCACAGCAATGAAAGGATGGAAACTGCTTTACTCTGACGGCCTGACTCGTTGCCCTAACTAATCTGAATTTAAATGTGGGTGAATGGAGATAAACGGCTTGAAATCTTAATTCCCATTAAGCTGAAACAGTTTTCTGTGTCCTTACCTTTGAAGAGAAAGTGGGAGTAATACTTGAAGGTGTTATAGGACTGCTGCATGGCAATGAAACTGGGGTGAACTGCCTCCCCCTGCTGGCTGTCCCAGGGCTGTGCAATCAACTGGGCACGGAACTTGAGGATCAGGCTGAAGATGCTGTGGATGATGTTCATGACCGGAGCGGCTTTCTCTGTCAGCAAACCCCTGGGGAGGGGGGAGGAGAGAGGGCAAAGGTTGAGGAAAAATGAGATGGAACTTTCAAATGACTTTACAGACAAGCTGAAATTACACAGAGAAGTGTGATACTGGCAACCTTTCCTAATGAGATTAAATCATTCATGGGGTTCAAAAGTTAGCTTCAGACCTAACTGGAATTTTAATTAACTTGTTAGAGGAGGTAAAATTAATTCAGATGAAATGAAGGGTGCAGAATGTCTCCCTTGAGGAGGTTGGTGTGCATGTACAGTACCTTAAGAAATTATGCAACCTCCTTGACTTTTTCCCACATTTTGTGATGTTGCAGCCTGAATTCAAGATGGTTTAAATTGATATTCTTTGTCAATCTGCATAACATATCCCAATGCTTTCTAGAAGCACCTTTGGCAGCAATTACAGCTTTGAGTCTTCTTGGATGCATCTGTATCAACTTGGCACATCTGGGTCTTTGGCACATTTTGGGATTTTGTCCCATTCTTTATTGCAGATTTGCTCAAGCTGGATGGGCAGGATGCCTGGATGGGTTTTTCCACACATTTTCATGCACCTCAACTCAGTCTGGAGTGTTACTACAAATGGGTTGAAAACTGACAAAACATTTCAGCTTTTCATTTTGAGTTAATTTGCAGAAAATTTTGACATTATGGGTTATTGTGTGTAGTGAAAAACCTAATTGAATAATATTTTAATTCAGGCTGCAACACCACAAAATGTGGGAAAAGTCAATGGGGGGTTGAAAAATATCAAGGCACTGTACAGCAATCTGTTAACATGCACATGCGCACTTCCTCGCCTCACCTGAAGATGGCTCTGTTGAGGTAGTCTGCGTGTGTGCGGTGGATAGCGTCCAGATCGCTGGCGGTTGCCAGCTTGGCTGTAAACTCACTCCAGGACACTTGCAGGATCTGGTTGGCGATGTAGCCCTGGATCACCTTGACAAAGTGCTGCATCTCATGCCTGTATAACTGCAGCTGGCGGAACTGCACCGAGCGGCCTGCGCCTTTCACCAGCGCTGAAGGAAACATTTGCAAACAAGTCATGACAGAGACACACCTGGGTTGAATAATTTCAGGTTTACTGCATTGAGGGAATAGACAGTGTCAGGCCTTCTTACGGTCAATGTAGTCAATAAACCAAGAATTCTTTCTTGGTGAATTGCTTTGTGTTGGTATGATGAAGATGTTACATCTGCAAGATGCTTTACTTTTTGTATTTTTGTTTATATGCTATTCATGCTACTGCAGAGGAGGATCAATAATGTTAATGTTATAATCATAGAAAAGTATACAAAATTGACATTCAAATGCTTTCCTGTGGTTGAATAAAATTTCTGCCACTCACTGTGTACTTCTATGTGATGAACTCCACCCATTTAGTACATCAAACAGATTAAACCAAACACTAGGGATTATTTGAGCCAGGTCACATATTATGACACTGACAATCCAATAGTAACATCTAAAGGCTTTGCTTCCCCCCCCCCACTTCTTATCCATTTAGTTTTTTTTCCCATGTTATCTATTTATGTAGTCTATACACAGCCATTCCTTGATCAATAATACTTTCCAGCCCACTGAATCACATTGTATTACAGTAATCCCGTTGGTATGAGATGTGCTGTGTATAAATAAACCATAAAGGCATTGCAACATTCGTTCCCCCCTCTGAATATTTTATAAACAGGAGAGGAAGAATCTGCTCTCTCTCCCCTCACAGAGGTGTGGTGGAGTCCAAGCAGGAGCACAACAGAAGAGTAATATCTTCTCACCCGTTCTCTTGAGGTGGAACCAGACGTCACGGAGGCTCCACACCATGTGTTTGAGCTGCAGCAGAAAGGAGAACAGACGGTTGTACTTGTTCATGCAGCTGTCCGTGATGATGATGTTCAACGGCCAGTCCACCTGGGAGACGACAGGAGGGGAAAAGAGAGAGAGAGAGAGAGAGAGAGAGGGCGCAAGACAAAAAGAGAGAGTGAAGGTGTAAGAGTGAGGGAGTGTGAAAGAGAGCAAGAGAGAGGAGAGCGAGAAAGTGAGATCGGGTGGGAATGGGAAAAAAAAAAATCAGGTGAAAGAAGAGTGACAGATGAGGTGGGGGGGAGGAGAAAGGTGTGGGTGCAGAGACGTTGATAAAGGAGGAGAGAGGATTGTGAAGGGAAGACAGAGTGGTGGGAGATGAGAGCGGGGGAGAAGGTGGAGGCAGGAGAGGTATGGGAAAAAGATATGTGGAGAGAAAGAGAGTGTAATAAAATAAGGGCATGGGAGGGATGGAGCAAGAGATAAGGATAGGGAGAGAGGGACCAAGCGAAATTCAGGTGCGCAACAAGATGGAGATTCAGTGAGAGAGCAGGAGAGAGGAGAGCGGTCATGGGAGAGATAGGGGAGGATGAAGGACAACACAGGACAGAACAAGAGAAGAGGACAAGGTGCAGGGCATTAGTCACTGTGCATGTCATTCAAAAGACCCAACTCCAATCAATCTGAGAGGTTCACCCACTTAAGTGTGTGACAAGCTCATTTTCCACATCCACAGCAGTTTGTCAAAACATGACAGCTTGTCACATTCAAGCTGCCACTCATGCCAAGACAGGCACGCCCGTGCAGATGTACACGCTCTTTCCTCTTACTCAATTAGAGACGCTCCGCCTTACCTTGTAGCGTAGCTCTAGGCAGTTGAGAGAATCGGGGGCATGGGGGTGGAAGGTCTCCGGGAGGAAGCGCAGGGCAAAGGTGAAGTTGGCGGCCAAGGCGCTGTCGCCATGCAAGCTGTACTGGAGGGCCTTGCTGAGAATGGAGTTCAGGACCAAAGGGGTCAGCAGTTCACCTGGAGTCTGACCGCTGCCCAGCTACGGGGAGGAGACATTGGTCAAATAAGGACACATAGGTCACATATGGACAACCCACGCATACCTCTACACCTGTGGTTCTCAACAATGTGTCATCAAGGCCCAAGAGTAGGCAGATTTCCGTTCCGAACAAACACTACAGCGGGTGATTTTGATGAGTAGTGAAATCAGCTGGTGTAGTGTTTGGTTGGGATGAAAACTTGCAAACTCTTGGGCCTCGATGCCACATGGTGAAGACCCACTGCTCTACATGACTGATCGACTGACAAAACATAGACACTAAGGTGTTAATATGCTAAAAGGATAGTATTCCACTTCCACTTAGTTGTTTATGCATACCTTCACCGAGTTTACAAGGTTACTCGCTCTTAGAAGTGGCGCAAGGACTAAAAACAGAAAATGACACTAAACACATTGATTGGTGCTCACTCAAAAAGCAGAATATGTGTTTCTGTTTAAAAATTTATTGTATTCAAGGGGAGACAAGGACGGGCATTTGGCCTTGTTCCAAAATGTCCTTCCTTGTCTTCCACTAGAATGCAATAAATTTAAAAAACCACATACGCCGCTTTTTTGAGTGTACAAAGAGATCAATGACAGCAACACCTTCTCTCCTGAAAGAGCATCACCTTTTCAAAGAGCAGATCACTGAGGGACTGAGCGAACTCGCCGTCCTCCATCAGCAGGAAGTGGCGCAGTGCCTCAAAGTGCTTCTCCACCCCCAACTCCACAAAGAAGTAGTCCACCACTGCCTTGTTCACCAAAGATACACTGGGGGGTGCGAGATGGGGGTGGGGGAGAGAATGACTGAGATAAGGAGGGAAAAGTTTTGCCACAAGATTCTGTACTGAGAATGGTGCTGACTTGCAAAATTCGCACAGGTTGTGAGGATGATAGACATCAGCTCTGGAGAAGGGAGAAGCTAAGGGACTATACCAGTGTTTTTCACGTTCTGGACCATTCCCTTCATCACACTTATACTTTAAATTATTCCTAGGGCAATTCACATTTATATAAGGTTGTGATTTAGGGGAAGTTCTCCAACTGTTAACTGAAAAGTCAGCAGCAATAAGAGTTGTAAAAATAGAGTTGACAGTCTCTGGCAAACTCCACTGTGTCGCTTCAGCATGGAATAAAAATGTGTGAAATAAAAGTTTACAGCTATAAATTCCAACGCAAAATATACTGCACTCCTGCTGTGTGTTGGAAGGGATGAGGAAGCCATTTCTTTACACAAAGGAAACACTGCATGCTGTGCAAAAACTTTGTAGCTCAAGATTGACGAGGTTGTCCGCTAGGTATGTCTGCCAGCAGGATAGTTGATGGAGTTCTGATAGAATATCCAACAGAATGGGAGTAGTGGATGATAATAAGACTTTAAATTATACCTCTGACACACAATATGCACTCAACAAAAGGCTAAGTGGTTCCGACGTACCAAAGAAATGAGAGAGATCAGTGAAAACCTCATACCGTATTTTCTCTTAAATGCAGTATTGTGTGTTTAACAACTTACAAAAGACATTCATACACGCAATCTCTTTCTCAGACACTCAAAACCTGCATTTGCAGACAGGAACTAGTGATGCTTTCAATCCCTCTCTAACACAAAAACAGACCGTCTCCCTCCTCTCCTCCCACAGCTTTCTTTCACTCGGACACTCACTGCGTGATGAGCGGGGTAGTGACAGAGTGTTTCATCAGAACCGGCAGGGAAACCATCTCACTGAGCTGGACAGCAGTGGTGTCTGTGGCCCTGCGGAGGGTCGGGTCCATGGGAAGACCCCAGGGGCCCCGCGTCACCTGCTTCAGCAGCTGACACTCTGGGGACGAAGCTAGGGGAGAGAAAGATGACAGGCATGTTACTGAATGAAAATCGTTTGAAATACTTCAAAGAAAAAAGAAGGAGAAAAAAAAACAACAAAGGAAGCCCGTACTCAAGTTGGTTTATTTTGCTGATGACTGGTTACTTTTGAGGTTGTTCACCTAAAGGCTGGCAAGTTAAGTCAAGCTCACATTAAATGGCTCAGATACTTAAAGCCATTTGTCACGTAGACTATGTCTTCACTCGGGAGGGGCTTGTATAGTCGAATCCTCGATTGCCCAAAATGAACATTGAAATCAACTTTTGACATCCAGATAGTATTTTTGAATGGATAATGCACAATAATGATTTGAATTGTTTATTAACTTCAGTTATATATATGTACACCAAGTCCTGACTAAAATCATGAGCCATAATTATTTAAAAAACCGACCAACTTTAAACAAGCCATGCATCCCACCCACAAAAACACTCCAATGCTAGCAGAGGAATGAGAAGTGTTTCCAGAGACTTAATGTCCATCCATCAGTGTAACTCTGCATAAAAGAGTGCATAAAACTGTCTGATCAGACTCTAAAATTCATGTCACGATTCAATTTGTGACAAAAATTGAAAATGCCCATCCCTAGTCTTCACCAAGGACACACACATTTGTTTCTAGAATCATGGCACTGACTTCACAACTATCCTCAGAGTGGACAAGGTAGTGCTTAATTCACTTTTAAATCACTTTACCTATATATTGTACAGCTGGCCAAGGAACCATTATTCCTTGGCCAGCTATATGTTTTTCTGCTGAACTCACACATGAGGTTGTAGCAGTCTTCGTAGTGTTCCACCTGGTACTGAGCGGACAAGGACAGGAGGTATTCCTGCTCAGACCTTTCTCCAGGGGAAAGACCCCAGCCGGCTGCCCAGGACCCCACGCCCTCAGCCAGCTGCTCACCAGAGCTCCCCGATTCAAAACCTGGACAGAGATGTAAGGAATATTCAGTCGATTCCAATAAACACTAAAAACCATCTTCTGTGATATCTTTTTCTGGTATTAAGCTCAGAACCATTAGCTACTGTATACGTCTTAATAATACAACAGGCCTGCATTTTTCCAACTTTTCAGTGCCAAGGCACTTAGTCAAGGCAAATCCCAAAAGGTGCAACAAATTATTGATTGCATAAAAATGCCACACTAAGCTTTGAATGATAATCCAAGGGGGCCAGCAAACAGAATGAGCTGTTGGACTTGGCCAACATTTGCACCGACTTGGAGGAACAGATAATAATCTGATTCATTTCAATTTTAATGAATAAAAAAGGTATTTTGTTTGATGTTTATATTCTCATGATTTGAAACAAATCTCAAGGCATACTTGAGCTCACTCAGCAGCACTGCAGCGTGCCTCACTACGGAGATCGAGAAACAATGCAGAAGCGTATTCGTGTATCACTCATTATTCACTACCTTGACTGTCTTGGTTGTCCTCTGGTCTCTGCTGGTCTCCACTGCGTTTGCCCTTCACCACGCACCCTATCCCCAGTGAGGAGTCAGATGAGTGACCATAAGCGTTGACTGGTAGTGGTGATGGAATTGATTCAGCTTTGGATACTATACACCCAATGCCTAAAGTTGAGTCTGAAGCGTGGCCATAGGCACTGCCGGGTAGAGGAGAAGGTTGGGGTTCGACTCCCGAAACCACACACCCAGTGCCTAAAGTTGAGTCAGAGGAGTGACCATAAGTGCTTCCAGGCAAAGGGGATATGGCTGGTTCAGTTCCAGATACCACACACCCTACTTTGAGGATGCAGTCTGAGGCATGCCCATGCTTATTCCAACGAGGTCTCGCTTCAGGTATGTTGGACACAAACTCACCCACTTTGATGTTGGCATCAGATGAGTGGCCGTGGATATTGGGAGTAGGAAGGAGGACAACAATTTCCGAAATGTTTTCCCCAACTTTGATGTGTGCGTCGGACGCGTGGCCGTGAACGTTGGGGGAAGGTAAGGAGGCAACTACATCTGAAACATGTTCACCAACTTTTATGTGGGCATCTGAGGCATGACCGTGGATATTCTGAGTGGGAAGGGGAGTGACAAATTCTGAAACGTTTTCCCCAACTTTTATGTGAGCGTCAGAAGAGTGACCGTGAACATTGGGGGAACGTAGTGGGGCATTCACTTCCGACACATGTTCTCCAACCTTGATGTGTGCATCTGAGGCATGACCATGGATGTTAGAGGAAGGCAGAAGCGCAGTCACTTCTGATACAAAATGTCCAACCTTTATGTGAGCATCGGAAGAATGACCATGGATGTTGGGTGAAAGCTGAGGGGCACCCACATCTGAAGCTACCTCTCCAACCTTTAGCTGTGCGTTTGAGACATGACCGTGATTGTTTGACGAAGGTAGAGCAGTGACCACTTCGGAAATATGTTCTCCGACTTTATCATGAGCATCTGAGGTGTGAGCTTGAGTGTTTGTCGCAAGAGGCTCAACCCCACAGTCAGAGGGAGTGGTCAGTACTTTGTGATCTCCATTTTTGAGGCTATGCTCTGCTGTGGAGGAAGGTGCAGCCTGAATGGAGGGACTAGGAGTCAGCTCCTGGACCACAATTACTCCTTTTAAAGGCTTAACAGATTTAGTCTTGTCTTGTTTTGCCTCCATCATACTTTCCACCACCTCCATCTTAGTCCCATGCAACTCTTGTTCTGGCAAAGAGGCAACTGCCTCCTGCTTGCTTTCAGTCGTTGCATCACTCCCATCCACCAATTGCACTGAGGCTTGTGAGGGATGTCCATAAACATTAGCTTTGGCTGTATCTAGGGGTGCCTCTGGGATATACTGGCCTAGGGGAAAGCTGGATTTGGAGGCTTGGCCGTAGGGGCTGGCTCTGGGGAGAGTCTCCAGGACATGAGACACATTCTCTCCTATGGGGATGTGAGACAGAGAGGGGTGGGGGTAGGGGGCGTCGGGCTGGACTGCAGGCCCCCAGTGAGGCCTGGGCTGGACTGAGGCCTGACCAGCGATGCCCTCCAGCGGACTAAAGGGGGCACTGAAGTCATAGTCTACTGGTTGAGGTTTAGGAGGCGCTTCAGGGAGGTCAGAGCCAATGTCCTGAAGGGCCCTGTCCACCTGCTGACTGTCAGGTTTTGATGACTTTGGGAGAAAGTCGTTGATATCGATGTCCTCAGAGATGAGCGCAGGGTCTACTGTAGACGGCGTGGGGGTGGGGGTAGGTGAAGAGGGGTCACATGGGGCTGATGGAGCATCCGATTCTGGAGTCTCCTCCTTTGATTGCTGTTGAGATGGTTCTTGACTGCGAGATTCCTATTAAGCGAAGACAGACATTCATTTGAGGATGTGGGGAGCACACACTCAGAAAAAGCATAATAAAGTAAATAATAAATACTTATATGTTATTACCCATTTTACTGTTTTGTACTGGCACCTATTGCACACTCAGCCAACCTGGTGGGGGATCCCTCTATGAATGGGCATGCCCAAAGAAAAACTCCTAAGAAAACCTTATTAAGAAAAAAAAATGGAAGAATCAATTTTTTTTCCTAATAAGGTTTTCTTAGGAGTTTTTCCCTTGTCTTCACCGAGGGTCTAAGGTTAGTGGTGCCAGTTAGGCTGGGCTAGGCTCTCTTCCATTATGCCATCTTGTGCCTTGTGTTGGGTTTTATTTTATTGTTATTTTGTGATTGATTGTTTATTAGTTAGATCTAGGTAGGCTTGTCTTTGTAAACTTTTGCTTCTGTGGGCTATATAAATAAACGTGACTTGACTAAAGTGGAGAAGATTTGGCTAATTAATATGCAAGAACATGTGTGTTGTCATACTTGTGTTGGTTGTGGTGCAGTCTGTTGTGTTGGGAGAGCATGTGGCAATACTTCCATGGGAGGTCTCTCCTGGCCTAAGGGATATTTCTCCAGTATGGCCTGGAAATTAGTCAAGATAGCTTTAATCAAAAATGACTTCACTTATCACAAAACAAAATAATAAGACAATCACTTCAATCATCTTAGCCTTGCCCAATGTGTGTGTATTTTACATTCATTGACTACCAACCTGAGTCTGCTGTCTGTCAAGCATGAAGAACTGAGCACGGGCTTCGTCAAGTCTCATTCGCTGCACCCTCCACATGGCCCGCCTCTCTCTGCGAGCTGCATCCTCCGATAGGCGGCTATACTGAGCAATCAGCTCATTCCTACAATCAGAGGGCAGTAACACACAAGTTACATGTTAGTCATTTGGCTGGCGGCCTTATCCAGAGTGACTTGCAATGAATGAGCAGGTAGAGGTTAGGTGTCTTGCTCATGGAGACTCCAACAGGACACTTGGCTGTTGATGATCAAACATACAACCTCTAATTTATGGGATGGTCTCTTTAACCAATAGGCCACTCAGCCACCAGGTACTTGTGTTACAGTGAGCTTCATGTCAGCACTCAAATCGGAAATAGGGAATTAAAATATTCAAAAATGAGGCTCATCTTCCAAAACGCAGAGCGACTGGAACAATTTCTGGTGACAGGTCTGAAATTCGCCAAATTGCTTTGAATAGTAAGCCTGATATGAATACTGAGTCTTATTTTAATTTCTGTGCAAATCATCTGGCAATCAGTGTTCCTCCTACTCTAGAATGATAAACTCTGTATGTGTGTGTGTGTGTGTGTGTGCGTGTGTGTGTGTGTGTGTGTGTGTGTGTGTGTATGTGCGTATGTGCGTGTGTGCGAGAGAGAGTAAAATTCATTTTGTGAGAAATGTGTGTGCGGGTCTGTTGTATGCTTGACTCTGTGTGTGTGTGTGTGTGTGTGTGTGCTTTTGGGGGTCTGTGTGCTCTGGGTGTGGGTCTGTCATATGCCTGAATGTGTGTATATGGTGTTTTTGGGCTCAGTGATGTTTGTGTGATGTGTGTGTGGGTTTCATGTGCATGTGCTTGTGGGGGATTCTTGTGATCTAGTTGCAGGTCTGTTGTATGCATCACAGTGTGTGTATATGCTTTTGGCTCTGTGATGTGTGTGTGTGTGTGATGTGTGATGTGTGTGGGGTGTCGGTCTAAGCAGTTAGACCTGGCTCTCTGCTCCAGTTGCTCTTCCAGAGCTTGTAGTCTCTTCTCTCTGTCCCTCAGCTCCCTGGCAAAGCTGAAGTCATCATCCTCCACCTTCTTCTTGGCTGCATTTCGCCACTGGTGCCAAAAATACAGAGAAACACACACACACACACACACACACACACAGACAGAGGTTATGGCTTTCAAAATTATTCCAAAAAAGATGTGTCTCTCTCCTTGTAAATTTCTGAGCTATCCCAAATCTTTTGATTATCATCAAAAGATCAAAAACGAGACTGTCTCTCACAGTTTTTTCATCTCTCTCTTTCACACACATTCCTACCTCTTGCTCCTGCTCCAGGTGCTGTTTCAGCTCCTCAAAACGCTCCCTCTTCCTGGCTTCCTCCGCCAGACGTTGCGACACCTGGCGCCCTGCAGGGGGCGAGAGAGAGAACAGTGGGCTGCTTACCCCCCACACCCAAAAGCACAGAACATCACACTCTCTCTCTCTCACACGCACACAAACACAGCAACATCACCATCTGCCTCACACAAACACACATGCATATGCCAAGGCACGCACACAGCATTAGGCCGGAGATCACCCCGCCCGCACCCCCCCGCCCCCTGAATCTTTGCCACACATCTTTTGAAGTAATAAATTATATGAGGAGTTTACTAAACTATGTGAGCGATGATTAGATTTCACAGCCCGTAGTGCTGGAAGCCGTTCAAAGTCTTCCTCGCTGCCATTGCCCCTGTGCATCTCTCTCCCTCTCTTTCTCTCCTGAAATGAATGAATGGAGTTCACGAAAGCTCTCAGTCGAGAGCCAACAGCTACTCCAGGTTATTATCAGACCTGAGCCATGTGTTAAAGATATACCCAATGGGATGGTGATGTGTGTATGCACATTAAGCACTGCATACGATTACTGTGTGTGAAACTGTGTGTGTATGTGGCACGTGTGAGTGTATTACTAACCGCGGATGCTCTCCAGCGTCTTGGCTGCCGACTCCCTGACCTGATTGATCAGCTCCTGGCGTGCCTGCTCCGTGCGCAGGGCCTAACAAAAGACAGACAAGAGATCGTCATTAACAAAGATCTATCTGCCTGCCCTGTGGCTCACCTCTCCTCCTCCGCCACTTACAGTCAGCACTGCTGGCGGCACACAGAATATAGGCCACACAATGTGGACTATTACACTACATCATACGGCGCACAAGCCTCAGACGATAGTGCATCATTTTAATGATTGGCTGCTGAAAAGCTCTGCACTTGAGGCGTAGAGTCACAATCATTGATCATGTTATGTGAGAAACTTTCTCTATTTTTTTTAAATTTCAGAAATATTTCAGAATATTTTCATATAGAAAAAAAGCTCTCTATTAATATAAAAGATAGAAAGATTCATGCTTTATAGCTAGTCATGAAAGTTTTTACATTTGCTGTTCCAAACACCGAATGGTTGGTAGGTCTTTCCTGGGAAAAATCCTCTGCCGCACAGTAAGTGATGCGTTTTATGTTTGCAGCAGCAGCAACAGTGGTTTATTTGGAATAAATAAAAGAAGAACATAGTAGTTAGCATGAGCAGCCATAGCTACCACGGCTGAACAGGAGCGGTACCTACGGACCCTCACACTTCATCAACAATCTGTGCGAGTCTCAGTACCTGCTCCTCCCTGCTGATGGCGCTGTGCTTGGCAATCCTCTCCATGCGTCCGCGGTACACTGCGCAGTCCCTCTCGATCTCCTCCACCTCCTGCAGGGAGAAGGTGACAGAGATGCGAGGCACCGGCAGCTCCGACCAGCAGATGTAGTGCTGTGGACACACAGTTCACAGAAAGTTAGCTTGGCAGACAGAAACAGACAGGAGGTAGTTTACCTCACCACCAAAATGTCCCAGAATGTATTGACTTAAAGTGCCTTTCCTTACCCCAGGTCATACTAAAGAAGCCCATATGAACGCAAATCTTTATCTGTTACATGTGCAAAACAAACCTGTGGGCAGCAGATCTTGAGCAGGTTAATGGTCTTGCCGCAGACGTACACATCATTGGCAATGTGTCTCAGGAAAACAGGAACACAGTCCTCCACATCCTTCGAGATCAGGGTGTAGCCTTGAACCCAGAAGTGTTTGTCTGCAGAGATACAAAGGAGAGACCAATAGCGTGCTGTTCTATAATTTAGACCACGTAGTTTTGCTGTTCCCTTATGACTGATAACTAGCAATATTCAAAGTAAAACAAATAATAGTGGTGGAGTGATACTCGGCCTTTGCTGGGCCAAAAACTTTTCCTTATTAGTATGACTTACGGGGCATGGCAAAACTCTGGCCGCTTGAATTAACACTTGGAAATTGTTAGCGCTTAGCTCAGTGATCCTAAGCAAAAAGCAGAGGAGGACATGAATGCACCGGGCTTCCAGAGCTCTTTACAGAAAGCCTGCGGCTTGCCAAGAAAGCTTAGCCACTGATTGCTTCCCAGGCTGACAGACTTGGAGGAGAACAATGACATTTGTGTGTCCTCCAAAAAGCAGGAGCGAGGAGCGCATAGGGTCACTGCAGGAGTTGATGAGGTGTAGCCGATGAGCAAATGAACCTCTAAGCCAGACAAAGCTGAGGTGACGCTCTGACCTTGAATGGGGTGTTGCATGATGTACAATATTTGGACAGGCTATAATAATGGCTCAAATAAATACATATTTATGGAGGGCTGTCATTGTAAAGCAGACAGTTACACTGTATACTAGGGTTGGGAATCGGTAAGATTTTATCAAGTTGATTCTTTAACAATTCACTCCTAATGATCCGGTGGTTCCTTAGCAGTTCCCTAATTGGTTCCTTTCTTGTATATCCCTTTATAGCACCCCAGAAATACTAAATTTGTAACTGAATAAATTGAAATTCTGCTACCAATCCCAAATGAAATTAATAAAAAACAATAAAACATTATTATTGACTGTTCATACCATACTGTTTTATTATGAGGACAGTTGTGGGAGTGTACACGCATCACACAACCAACTGTCCTCATGTAACACAACTGTGGGCGAGGTCAAGTCCACAGTTGGATTTATATTCACAGGACAAATTATCAGAGTTCTGACAGCAGTCATTACAAATGTGTGTGTTCGTATATTAAACAGAGTTTTAGTAACTATAAAATCTTAGTTAAAATCTTGTAACTATTCTAAAAATCAAATAGGAAATGCCCTACACAGCAGGATGAACTGGACAAAAGGAAAGATAACCCCCACACACAAAATCAGTCAACCAGTTCCTGAGGGTCAGAGAAGGGTCTGTATTCAGCCCTGCAACCCTCATCTCCTCCCGTCTCAACACTCCTTTCCTCCCTTCTTTTAAGAGTCAAGTCATTAATTACACTAAAAAAAAAAGTTATTTCAGCCAAGTTTTGCAAAGAGCAATTATAAGAGGAAATTATAAGAGAAAACTTAGAAAATAGAGAAAATTTATTTTAGAAAACATTTTGTTTTAGCCATCATGGCGAACCAGCTCAAGAGTGTAAACTAACATTGATTTGGCGACAGAGCAAAGCAATGTCTGCTCAATCATTTTCGCTTGTCTATGGCTTACAGAGGGGAGATACCAAGGGAGATACGCTTTAGCCTACTTAGCTGCGACAGCTGAGGCTTTTCATTCAAAGACTTGCTGGCTAAAGCAAAAGCGTGTGTGTGTGTGTGTGTGTGTGTGTGTATGTTTGTGTGTGTGTATTCACCTCTGAAGCTGAGGTACTCCTCATTGACCTGGATCATGAATTCCCCGTAAACATCTCGAAACACGCCGCTATATACCCAGTCAGACACAAACCTATGCGTGGCAAATTGAAAAAAAACATTATACCAAATGACCAACTATATTAATAAATAAAGTTCTGTCCTCAGGTTATACTGGTTTGTTTTCAAGACACATTTCTGCATGAGGAGGGCAGTGACTGACCGTGTGTAGGGCTCACAGCTGCTCTTGAGCAGCGACAGTAGCACCGGATAGTTCTCGTTGCTGCAGTTACTCTGGGCTTCATTGTACAGGTAGGACAGCAGCTTCACACCCTGAGGAGAGCCACATTGCACTGAGCTGACATCCCATCTGATAGGCTAAACACAGCCGTGATGGAGGACATATTGCAGTCTGCAGATAAAATGAATACTCACCACAGGGAAGGTAGCCTGGCCGACACCTGAGGGTCCATCGACACAGCACAGTTCTGACAGGTACCTTAGATTAAACAGAATACAGATATTTAGATCTGATGAATCTGCATCAATGCACCGTCTGCAGACAACTATACAATGAGCTGGTTAAGGGACTGGTTCCAGAGTGTGAAATTAACACGAGCCACCAGCCAATTGCTAGTGAAGTTTTTGCTGTAGCTGGAAAGTTTGTCTACCATCAGTGGAGGGAACATCCGTGCTCCAGCAACAAGAGAAGAGGTGCAGCTTTAAATGTAAAAACGCATTCTAGGATAGGAAGGCGTGACACTCAGGTCTGATGAAGGTCTATTGACCGAAAGCTTAGCTGAATAAATAGTACTCTCTGTCAGAAGTGTGCGGATAGCATTTTTCTCTCTCTAGTGTTATGCCATAGCTTCCAGTACCTTCACGTTTGGGTGTGCGGTTGATTTTGTTTCATTATTGTATTTTTAAAAAAAAAATCATATTTGGCTGGCTGGCAAAATAGTGAAAGTGGTAAATTTTGGAATGTATTAGTCACTGAGGCCAGTCAGTAAAAAAAGTCAGTTTCCTGCCCTGATTGACTGGTTCCAATAGCTATCTGTACTTAGTCAATATGACTAGTGTGCAGTGACAGCTTGAATAGAGGTGTGATCTCACCTGAGCTGCCGGCCCACTTTGCGGAAGAGGAAGCCAATAGTCAGCAGGCTGAGGGTGGGCGGTGTGCTGAGAACACAAGCCCGGTAGTAATGCAGGTACTTCCGCAGACCGCCTGTAAAAGCCTTGGAGAGATACACTATTTTTTTAAATTTCATTGTCTATGCTGGTTTACTTTACAACCATCACTGATAGCAAAATTGGTAACACTTTTACTGTGCAGAACATGAGTGGAGAAGGGAGGGACAAAAACTAGTCTCTGCAGTATTAATGCTGATTACACATATACAAACATACCTGAAAGACTAGGCCTCTCTTGTTGGCACTCTGCAAAGAAAAGCGGCTAAGCCTCAAGTAATGGGTGCCGTACTGGGCCAGCTCCCCCAGGAGACGAGACACACTCTCTGGGGAGGCTCCCGACACACACACACCAGGTCTGACGTCAAACTGCACACACTGTGAAGGAGAGCACATAATTACCAGCCCAAGTGTTAATGATAAAATTCAGCTGGAGAGAGCGTGAGAGGTAGTGCGAGAGAGAACCGGGATTCAATTCAGACTGTAAAAACTACAATAACAATCTTTATAGAAAATATAAGAAACTTTACAAGAGAAAGGCATCCTTGTCTCCCCTGTGATTTTATGTTCTGCCTCAGGTCTATTTTAATTTATTTCTCTTGTCTTTTATTGCATCTTGTTAGACAATTCAGTTGAGTTTTTGCCTGAAATTGTGACCTTTTATGGTCTTTTTTTCTTTTGATTGTTTTGAGGCGAGATATTTTTATAAGCCTTTTTTTTTTTTTTATTTCACACATGCACAAACTGATTGTTGCAATTGTTTGTCTTCTGTGTTTTTTATCATTGTATGCCTCCACCGTGTTTTAATCACTTCACCTATACTATATTTTATTACTGTGGTAATAAGTAAAACTAAAAATATAAACTGTAAAGTATGGCACACACCTCAGACTACAGATCAATTATATTTCATTACATTTTAGAGACTGATAAATGAATACAATGGAATGTACCTGGTTGAGAGGGAAGGTAGTGGATGCCACTCCGATCAGTACGTTGAGGAGGTCAGTTACCAGTTGGGTCTGGGAGTCCAGAGGTAGAGGCAGGAGGGGAGAGGGAGTAGTAGTGTTCACCACCCTCATCTCCCCCTCCCACAGCCGATAGAGCTGGTCAAAGGCCTCCCTGCCCCCCTCTGTTAGATAGGGAAACTCCCTTTTTCCTGGAGGACTAGTGGGGGAAACAGAGTGGCATTTGGTGTTGTGTTGGGGAGAGAAAAGAAGAAAGAAAGAAAGAAAGAAAGAAAGAAAGAAAGACAGAAAGAAAGAAAGAAAGAAAGAGAGCGTTATAAGCAGCTCTTTCCAATACATTTTTAGACTTTGAACCCATTATAAAAATTAGGAACATCTTATTATGAGCTCCCCACTACCAACAAGCCATGTACCACCTCTAAGTATGTTGTATAATGATGAATGAAATTTCTACGGCACAACTGACACATCACCTACCAGCCAACAGACTCCCAGCAGCGGCGTCTCCCAGGCTCAAAAGTGCGGAGGGCCTCCCAGATATCGAGCTCTGGACTGGGGCTGGGCTCTGACTGGGAGTCTGGGGTCAGGTTGGAGGATGACTGGAAGCCCTCATCCTCAGACTGGTCCAAACAGTGGGGGACCTGCACAGAGAACCAATATGACCGATGATATATACATAACCACTGAGCCTTGAACATAAATCAAATGCTGAATGACAAATATGAACCCGTGTCCAATTGCTTGGTAAGCTAAAATTGAAAAATGAACTTGCGCCGACCTGGCTGTATAAAACTTAAACTCGACAACAGGCATTAACTTTGATACTAGCTGTAGCAGTGTAAGTCAGTCTCCTACCCTGATGGCCAGCCCCGTTACATCGACATTACTAGGAACAGGAGGTAGGTCCAGCCTGATGTCTATGTCTGAGGTACGAGTGTGCTGCAGAGCTCCAAACAGCGACAGCCTGGTCTCCTTCTCAAACCTCTCCTCCACTTCCAACCTAGTCCTTAGAGCCAGCAGCCCTGTGCCTGGAGGGGCATCCATCAGCCCCAGAGTGCCACACAGACTCCCCAGGGACCCCCATTCCTCCCCACACACTAGCCCCCATGCGCGGGCCTCCAGCCTCTGCAGCTCCTCACTCTGGTAGCCCCAGGGAGGAGGCCTCCGCAGCACAGGCCTCTCTCGTCTCATGTAGTCCCTGCTAAATGAGGTGGGTGGAGGGGGTGCTGAACCAGCTAGCTGCACCAGGAGCTCCAGGACCGAGTCCACTTCCTTCAGGCCAGAGGATGCCTCCTCAGGCAGCCTTCCCAGCTGCTCCTCCAATCTCTCCGCTTCCTCCTGGCACCCTGCCACCCTGAGGTCAAAAGAGATCATCAGGACTTTGTTTCTGGGTGGGGTGGTGGCTGTGGCACTTGGTCCTGCGGCAGGGCCTTTAGAGGTGCCATCTTGAAAGAGCTTGGAGAGCAGGGCACCATAGGCACGTTTTTTGAGGGCTCTGCGGACACCTTCTCTTGACACTCCCCCCAGGGCACAGCGTTTAAATGACACCCCAGAGAGGCTGCAGTCACACAGAGCACCCAGCAGCTCAGTGATGCTGCTGCTGTTGCAGTTGGATGTGATGGGGTTATTGGGGCTCCAGTACATGGTGGGAAGCTGTGCCACTTGCCTCAGCCTGTGTGAGTGAAACAAAATGACGTTAGATATTTCAGCAGAAACTGGACGAACTCACACTCCAACCAAACGTCTTAAGACAGAGTTCTTCTTTTACAGGGTAACGTTAGCTCTACTTCGTAAATTAACCATACGGCAGCACTAGCTAACGTCAACAGTCAGCTAACTAAGCTAACGTTAACAACCTACTCCTAGGCTACGGTATCAAATTGCACAGCGAGTCAGCAAGGTCCATGTCTCTGGCTAATATTTACCCTCACGAGGCGGTGTGTTACCAATGTTATCAATCAGTTGACAGTTTGAATCTTGTATCCACCCCAAGTGACTCCTTTCCTTGCATGCCAACGTTAGTTAGCGAGCTACTGCTAACGATAACTAGCGGTCCTGCTTAGTTTAGGTGCCTAGCAAGTGCAACCCAGTCAATCGACCATCGAAAGCAGCTCCAATGATGTTTGTAAACGCATCTGTGGTATCATCTTCCAGCATATTAATACCAGTTATACTATAATTTTGCACTCGCTAGCAAGGTAGCTAGTTGCTTCTTTCATCTTCTATTTCCCATCTGCCTAGGCTACAACAAAATAAAAACCCGCCCCCTTGGATATGATTGGACAACAGACTGAACTGTCTCCGATGATTGGCTGAGTATGCCACAGAGACCCCGATAATAGGCTGAACACGCTGATCAATCAGGGGACGATAATTGTCATTTGCCAGCGCGTTTTTTATGACATGCTGCATTCAAGCGCTATGGGAAAACACGGCACATACGAAGCTCCTGCTGGAAAATACAGTTTATTCACTTTTTAGATCGTGTATACTACTCGGGATTTGGCATGGAAATATTATATTATATTTGGCGGTGGACTTCTCCGACTTCCTGAGTTCACCAACAAGGATATACCTGTATCAATCACATAAGCAGTTTTGTGAACTCTTAAAATGCCATGGCAGGACCCTATGGGCAGGACACAACTTGCTGGAGTTTTCGTTTGTGGTCGACATTGCAATGTTTGGTTTGTTTTAAAACATAACAAATGTATCACTCTGAAGTGCATATATCTTAGCTGTGAAAAGGGCCGGCAACAACTGTTAAAAAGAACATGTTCGAAAGCGGGAACACTTTAAAGGCGTTGCTTTCAACTGTCAATCTGTCAACACGTTCCAATTTCCAACGGCAATTCCCATTGGACCTAAATGCAGCATAATTTCCGGCAACAATGATTGCGCGGGATTACCTACGCACAAACAGAGAAACAAGCACGCGGGCTCATGAACGCGCCAAGGCTGTCAGGGCTGTTCAGTGTGCTAGACCGAGGAGACACTTTAAAGGCTTTTGGTCGTTGGTGATTGTCCTATAATGAAAGTTTTTAGAGCAGTGGTTCCCAAATGGGTCCTTGAGGGGGTTTAAGGGAGTCCCAAGCAAAATGAGGAATAGTCAAATTTCATGGTTACTTCACTATCTAGAAGTTAGCACAAGAAGAGAATGTATAAGGATGACTGTTTTTATCCACGGTTTCACTCTCCCCACTCTTACCACCTACAACAAAAATCAAGTGTGTAACGCCATACATCTTCTCTCCTTGGGGCAATTCTTCTCAAATGGGGGTCATTTGTATAATGTAGATCTATCTGGGGATCTTGACCTGAAAAGGTTTGGGAACCTCTGGTTTGGAGGACTTTAAAATCTACTCTGAAATCATATTCTGTTAGGCTAACCCAACAGGATGTCAAATTTTACAGGTGAATGCAAGGTTTCCAAAGATTAAAAGTAGACCCAATAAAAAACTCTTATTTTCATTTGCTCTCAGGTTATCCTGGGACCTACGCTCTACAATCAATTCTTGTCAGCTTTTAAATTATTCATCAGAACAACTGTTTAAAATGACACCACACCGTTATTGTTTTTATTTTCACCAAGTTCTCCTCCTCTTCTTCCCCGAGGCAGAGGAAATCAAAGCCAAATCTCATTAGAAGGTTTGAAACATGTGGAGGTGCAACACAACCTGCTGGTAAACACAACCATCTCCTGCTGATGGAGAGGCTGGCTGCTGTGTGTGGGGCCTCCCAGGCAGGGAAACGGAGGCCAGGAGCATGCAGATTTTAACCCAATTTCTGCTAAGAAACCCTGCAAAGAGGCTTACTTGAAATAATTGTACTTGGTGTGCCATGTTGTATCATTGATTTGCTGGAGGTGGAAGTGCATGATAATTCGAAGTCTTACCATCAGAGCAATGCATGGTCAATATAGTGTTCACTCCCCTCCAAATTATGTAGGCCTAAGCTATACATTTCATCAGACAGATAATGCACGTTATTGCCTTTGATTTTCCATCAGTGATCAAGGATAGTGTGTACAGTATGTGTATAAGATGCAGGGCTTGCGATAATATAGTGTAATCACTCTTGCTTTGGCAGCAGCCCTTGAAGTTACTCTCGGGGTGCATATCTGGGGCTGCATCACTCTGCTTAGTTAGAAGTCGGCCTCCACGGGCCTCTGGTCTGTCTTTGATATCTCCACCCCTGCGTCGAGGTTTGTTAAGCAGCCAGATGAGGCAATTTTGCCTTTCATCTTTCTTTTTTTCAATTTCATTCTTAGCTGTCGGTACTTAATGTTTTCGCAGCAATTTTCAGCCTTCACTGGGGACCACGGAGATGCTCTGTGACTGTTTACATTATAATTCATTTCATGCAGACCTTGGTTTTCAGTATGTATTGTAAGTCTTGTGACAGGCACATGATGCTGGGTATTGGAAAAATAGATTTATCCAGCAACCATAAGATGCTGGAAATGAAGACTGATACTATCACACAATGGGTAGTACAAGATAATGTACAAGAACATCTGTTGTCAAAGTGAAGAAAAACTCATGTTGCAAGTGCTTGGGCATCTCCTACATGGTTGGTTTGTGTGAGAGAGTGATTATGCTTTTCATAAATCCAGCATTTATTACTCCTGCTTGTGTGTAAGCTCTTCAGTGAATCTAAGGTGGAGTTCAGTATCATGTTACTGAGCTGTACAGATGCCAAAGACCTATAGATTCAGTTCCTTAGACAAGCTGGTTGCTTGTGGTGAAGCAGAGATACTTTGTTGCCCGAGGTGGTTGTAAGTCATGCAATATGCATGAGAGGTGAGCGTGTCCAATTGAAACAAATCAAGGTTATGAAAGTGAAAGAAACACAGCAGATACAAAGGGCATATGTCTCTGAGTTTATTCACGGAGGAGTGTATGATGAAACCTGTGAGTAACTGCTCCGTCCACACACAACCTTTGGAGGAGTAAGTTCATCCAGTATAACCAGATCAGGTACAAGATCAACTTCTTCTGAGCTGCCTTGGATGGGGAGGAAAATGTTGGCTTCCATTAATGGTCCTGTACTGAATATGGAGTGTCCCAGTTTCTTTTGTCATCACGGCACATTCACAAGTTTCAAAATGGAAAAAAGGTCTCGACAACTGCACAAACAGGATTTTTTTCCCAGGACTCAATGCATAGGATTATACAGTTAGAATACAGTATTTCAACATTTTTTACAAAGGTTTATATGGTATAGGAAACAAGAAATAAAAATAATAACTGCACAGCAGTAAGAAAGGTAATTTGTCGAGTATAGATAGTCATTTATCATACACACTGTGGAATAGCTTAGAAACACAGGGCAAAAAATAAACACCATTAGAACAATTTTGCGCTTTACTCAATAATCTACATAAGGATACCCTTTTGACTTCAGACTAATTTAGGAATGCCAGACATTTTCATGGGAAACCCAAATCACATTGGCCACTGTTTTACATTTATTCATTTGGGCTTTTTGCCTTAGCCACCAAAGTCCTACTACTGTAAGCACACGCCACAGACACCCAAAGGAAATGCACACATCAAAACTGCAACCATAAAATAAATCATACTGAAATGTCTTCAGCCTATTGGCACGCAAATGGCTGCAGCAGGGCATCTAGCATTTTTGACAGCACACAAAATATCACAAGTCCAAATACATTGCTGTGTCTATAGCACTATCATCATCATAATCACCTAGGTTACCAATAGAATAATTTAGAAACAATATATATGTATCATCCTATCCAATAAGGCACATTTTTGGTTAAAGAAAGGCTCTGAAAGAAGCGTCTTGCATCACTCTGTCAGTGAGAGGAGTCAGTGGTAAACAACAGCGGCGACAAGGATGGAGTCTGCAGTCGGCATGCAATTAAGATCAAAAGCCTCCCCTGCTGATTCCATTATACAGAGTGCCACTCTGCACTGTGCTGAGTGGGCAGTGCCAAGTGCTGTTGGTCGGGATGCCAGGACGCCATGCTGAGAAAGCAGGCAGGGAGACAGACAGGCAGGCAGGCTCAGGCTCTGTGCAAACCTCACTTTAGCCAAGGCAGGAATCGCTAACATTCTGGGGTCATTATGTTCTGTCACTACACACATCCATGATCAGATACAGGGAGCACAATTAAATCATTTGTCAACAGGAGTATAATCTACAATTTGCAGATGAAATGTAGTGGCACTGAATAGCCCAAGAAATATCAAACAAACCATCCCCGCCCTGTTGACCCTTGGCGCTGACATTGACATATCAATATTCCAATTACTATAACAATTATGTACATGATTGAACCCGACCTCCACAACATCATACCAAGGCTAAAACAATTATTACTCGTTCAAAACGTACCATTTAAGTACCAACTGCATCTCTGGCAAATTATTAACATCAGCAATATTTCATAACAGAGGAGGCAGAATGCTTGTTGATTATTTGGAACATTACAAGGGTAATACTATAAAATGGCACTACATAAATCATAACACTGCAAATACATGAATCATTAAGACGGAAAATTTCAATGCAATGTATTGCTGAATTGCTACCGTAGTTGAATGTGTTTAGTAAGATAATGTCGCTGTCTAATGTACTGGCACTACAGCGTTGTGGCTTATGGTACATTGACATTATTGCAGGCTAATATGAGTGACGTGGCTCCATGACAGAATATAATTGTTCTTGACACAGCGAGACTTACATAACTAGTTTTAAAACTTTTTTAGCAAATAAAAATCTTTGAAAACAATCATTTGACAACTGAACTGTCTTTAAAAACTTTTGAAATGTATTTCTGTGCTTTAGTTGGAGTGGAATGTATCGTGGCACTGTACAATAAAGGGAGACAGACTGTGCTATTATCGATTTCCACAAGCACAAACCGCAATCGAGCTTGAAGCAAAAGTGAGTAAAAAAAAAAACACAATTGAAACATTTTTGAAACTATTGGTGACCTGTCATTCATAAGAGCCTGTGCATTGCTAGATTGGCCAATGTCCCTGTCAGGACCCTTTGGTCTCTGTCATATAGCTCAGTGAGAGCGCAGGCTCCTGTGTGTCACTGGGTATGGGGGATTAAAATGACAGAAAGCGGGCGTCCCTTCGCCCTCAAGCCTGACAGTAGGCATCCTGTGTGTGCACATACATCCACATACACACACACACACACACACACACGCATACAAGTGCATGTAAACACGCACTTAGGTTTAGGAGCGCACGCGCTTGCTCACATGTTGTACTTCACATGCACACATACATACACGCACACACAGGCTAATAGAAACACTATCCGCACCACAAGGCGATCCATTTAAAAAGATAATTTTTTCCTTATAAAGCTTTCCGCATAAAGACTGCACGATAAAAAAAATATATAATACAATTCTTAAAACCATTTCTACACAGAAGAAATTGAACATCTGATTATCTCCTGTGCCAGTGCTGCACACAGGGGCTTAATTCTCAGAGACTTCTCACTGCACTGCATTCTGGGAACAATATTCAGTGAAGCATGAGTGAGCGCACAGACCTTCAAGGTTTGGCAAGTGAGCTTTAAGGCGTACCTATGACAGCGTAACCCATCATTTTCTCCCCCTTTCACTCTCTATCTGCATTTCATTAGTCCCTGTTACTCCACTGTGCAGACACTTAATTGTCCCAGGGTTAAGTTGTACAATATATGTGCCCGCGTCAGTCCCTTCTCTCCTTTCCTTATTCCCTTGTTTCCTTCTCTAACAGAAGAAATAAGCCCCTGTGGACACTGGCAGTATCCTACATTTCCCCTCCCTCCCTCTGTCCCTCCCTCCCTCTATCCAGTGGGTTAGAGATCAGTCACTTTGTTTTCCAGGGCGGCTGCTATCTGCTGGAGCCGCAGGGTCAGCTGTTTACTCTGGGCAGCTGGGTCGTCGTCTAGGGATGCGATGATCTGGAAGGGGAGGTGGGAGTGGGTAAGAGCGGGGATAGGAGGACAGAGAGAATGTAGGAGAACGAGGGAGAAGGAGGAATTAATGAGGAAAGAGGGAGAAGGGGAAGAGGAGGGTAAAAGAAGAACGCCGGAAAAGCAGAGAAATAGGGAGAGAGGGGTAGATAAGAGAAGGCACATAGGACGAACAGAGAGAGAAAAAAGGGTGGGGAGTGGGAGGAGAGGATGCCGTTATTTGACATCAACAGTCATGTCATATAAGCTGTTATTGTTTGTGAGCCCCACTCAGGGAGACTGACAGCCCTATTTGTTTATCCAACTCGTTCATTAGGTTTTGTTTATCCCCTTTTTTTGACCTCAAGTGGCAATGCACAATGGACGCTTAAAAATCAATTCCCAGAGCAATTTTCCAATTCATGTACCACAGAAATGCTTTCAATTAAAATTTCATACAATCACTCTTCTGGCATATCAAGAGTGGAGGGAGAAAAAAAGGAAACCAATAATATGGTGGGCAGTAGTGCATTCAGTGGAATAGCCTCCTTTGGGTGCGATAGGGAAGAGAAGGGCCTCTTACCCCATCATAGTATTTGCTGGCATACTGGTAGAGCTGATGGAGGGCCACTTGTGTGTTGAGTTTGTCTGTGTGAGACTGGAGAACATGGAACGCAATTTAAAGTTAGGTTAGAGAAAACTTAAACTACTTTTTATTACTATGTTTAAAAATAAAAACATAATATCCAAACAGTGAATAGACACACTAGCCTCTGCAAAAAAAATAACATTTTCATTTTCATTATTTACCATCAGGCATCAACAGCAGTGTACAGTAACTGACAGTGAGAGCACAGAAAGTGACAGCTGTGTTTCTTACCCGCGACACCTCAGCCAGATGAGTGTTCATGTCCTGGTCACTGACCGATACCATCTGCCTGATGCCCTTGTAGTAACTACAAACACACACACACACACACACACACACACACACACACACACACACACACACAGACAGAGGAGAGAAAGAGGTTAGATGATTATCACTATACAATTGATATTGACAAACCTTTCACAAGGTATCAGCATTTTAAGCAGGGACGCAAACAAGAGATGAGATACTGATTTGTGCAGTGCTGGCAGGACTTACTCATCCACCATCTTCTTATAGGTGGAGATCTCCTTTGCATAGAGTAGTTTGTTACTTGGAGAGTCCTGGGGACACAAAGAAGAGACTGTGAGAACAATGACACTTCAGATGCGTTGACCTCTGACCTTCCTCTTCCCACTCCTCTTAACTTCTCATATGACCTGGTTCTCCTCATCCTCCTCTTTTCTCCCCCTCTCCCCTCTTGCTCTTTAGCCCCGTATCTCCTCTTTCCTCCTCTCCTCCGCCGCTCCCTCCTGCTCCCACTCACCCGGCTGAGTTTGTGCTCGCTCTTGGTGCAGGCATCCATGAAGGTCTGGGCGATGACGGAGAGCGAGGCGTCCACCACTTCCGTCACGTGGACGTCGAAGATGAAGTGGGGGTTCTTGAGGATGTTTACCCAGAATCGCAGAGGCAGGCTGGATGGAAAAGGGCGAGAGACGAGTCTATCATTATGGTTGTTATTATTACTACTATCGCTGCCGAATGGGAGGAAATGTCATCAACCACATCACAGCTATAAATTTAATTATATCATGCGGCATGGGTCCGGGAGGCATTTCATGTGTGAGAGCGCTTGCCTGAGGCGCAATTGAGTGCAGTACAAGATAATAGCGAAGATGTAGAAAAGCCTTTCCTGATGGTGTCAGCGTATTTACAGCAATTCCCCTCAACTGGCAATTACATTATTATTTCATATTATACTGACCTCTTATCCGACGAGAAATGCTGTTCAATGTAAATTAAACATTGCACACCAAAAGATTTTTTTTTTTCCTGATTCAAAAGGCATGTAGTAACAAAAAGGGATCTATGCTAAACACTCTTAATGGATTCTTGTCTAGTCTAATGAATGGCGATTAGAAATGCTTAAGTACCGGCAAAACTTTGACCTTTCAAGTCCTCCGTAGCCTGTAACAACCTAAAGCACCGACTACATAATGTATGCTTGAGTACTCGCACTAATTTCCATTCTGAACGCATAAACACAGGCTCCATACAATTCTTCCCAATACCATGTGAACCGTGAATTCCAAAGAGCTCCTAAATAGATTCCGGAAAATTCTCTTCCCTGATCGGTGCGAATGCCATGCCATCTGAGACACGGAATATACACTGTATAAATTCATACTGGTTTGGTACCATCTCCGGGGATGGTTGCAGTGAGAATACAATAGAAGCGTAAAAAAAAAAAAAAAAAAAACGCGATGTTGCTATAATCACAGAATTAAATTAGCTAGGGACATAATTACCATGTTTGTTTGTTGTTATGGCTGATACACACACATTCATATTTAATACATGGCTCTCAGTTGATTTGATAAACAGAGCGGGTGGACGGAGACTGTGGTGTGGAGTATAGTAAGTAATTAAATCGCTCATCTCCTGTCCTCCTTGTGCGAGGTGCTCTCTTGCCAGCCTTACGTCAATCACTGGCATCTACATGCAACACGTCGTCTTGTATGCTTGAGCCTTAGCCAACGTGACACTAATTTATGCACTTAAATGTCACACGGGAGCATGGGGATTGCAAATGCAAACTAAGTGAGCTGAAATTGTGCATTTGTATTCAGCTGTTTCTTGGATAAGTAAGTTTTATTTCTTGGAGAGTTATCTCAGGGAGTGGGATTTGTGCGCGGGTCTGCCAGTGTCGGAGTCAGACAGCTGTGCGTATGCGCTTGTGTGTGTGTGTGTGTGTCTGAGTGTGTGTGAGAGAGTAATAAAGAGTAGAGAACTTCTCAAATGCAGTATGCAATACATACAAATGCGTGCATACTTTACCTATTAGTCTTCCAGATGTGGATAGTCTCCTCATCCACATTGTCGTGTTTCAGCGCCTGCTCGTCTAGGAAGTCAAAGAAATATTTGACGGCCGGTGGCACGACTGCCCCGGAGCACAGCACGCTGCGGAAGAAGTCATCCACAAACTGCTGCAGCGTTCCCTGAAAGGAGCCACAAATAATATGAGACAGAGCAGAGCAGAGCAGGAGAGCAACGGAAAAAGCCTCAAGACTCCCAAGACATTGCCATTTTGCACGCAATATGAAGGTAGATTTGTGGCCCGCCAAGGAAAAAGGCATGTTACTCCTAATTGCAGCAGAGGAAAGGCTTTTCTAAAGGTATGTTAGCATTTGCCGCACCATCCAAATCTGGGCATAATTAATTAAACATGGCTTTTCCGACTTCAAACCCTCGCTAGAAAAGCAAAAATTGCCGTATCTGCCAGAATCAGAGAAATTAGCTGTCAATGACTTCCGTGGCTGAATGAAATATTTAATAAATGTCTGTATGATAAACTCTGTGTACCTTGACAGAGAGGAGTCGTGTCAGATAGATCTCTGTGATGGCTTTGGTCATCGACTTGTCCTTCATGCTGCCTCGCTTAGACTTGATCTCATCCAGTTCATCTGCCGGCCTCACCAAGTGGAACACCTTGTCGTCATCCAGCAGGGCATTCCCTGTGGGGGGGAAAACACCATTTAAAACTTTCCTTTAATAATTCTATTTTGCTAATTTATTCATGCACAGTTGAGCAATCCACACAAAATATTCAAAGGATAAAAAATAGCAAGGTGTTTGTACACTGAATTTGAATGCAGAGAGAATATCTAAGTGGAAATGTTGAAAACAAAAGACTATTTTCAAATGTACACAAAGCAAGGCGGAAGATAAAAGTGCATCTTATTAAAGGCGGAATCTCAAAGTGTGATGCTATACATAAAACAACACATATTAGCATGTTAAATGAGTGTGGGGATGTTAACAAAAGCCCTGGGGAAAGACGACGGAGACAGGCATTATATTTCCGAGTTTACATCTGATGTACGCTTGTTTTGCTTCAGTGAGAGCGCAGTGTGTGTGTGTGTGTGTGTGTAAGTTTGTGTATGTGTGGAAAGAAACTTACTCTCTTCATGGTTTTCCTGGTTCTGGTCATAGTTCTGCTGAGTGTGAAGCACTTTGGACAGGACCAGCGTGGCGTTGTCTCGCACCTGGAACGCACAACATGCAATAGTGTAATTTGTTTGTGGTGTTTTTTTGTTGTTGTTGCAGAAAACACACACAGATGCACTCCCACAAACACTGCTTTTCAAAAAGTCTCCATCTTGGCCCAATTCACATATGCATGCATGCACACATCCATGCCTGTGCACAAGTACACTTGCATACAACACACTCCTACCTCATCACACACACACCTTCATTTTAATAGGCACTGTCACTGAGGTCAGCCTCTTTTAACTAATTCATAATCAATGCCATTGAGTGAATAGCAGCATTGGGTCTTTATGGGGCATTTACTGGCCATTTTCTTTGGCATTCACTCATTATTGACTCCACAAATACTGTGATTAGCACTACTCTGACCCAGCCTGAATCTACAGTAGCAAGGCTTTGATCCAAGAACAACTGCAAGGAGATCAACGGAGAGGATGAAAGGAAGAGGGAAGAGAACCTTAGAAAGAAGTGGATCTAAGTGGACAAAAAGGAGGACAATTAGGTGATATTTGTGGGTGACCTCTACTCCCCAAGAATCAATATGATGTAAAGTAGATTTAGTGGTGTGGTGACACTATGAGAGCTGAAGAGGGCAAACCAAGACCTTGCACATCCTATTGTCTAGTCTAGTGCTGGAGTGGCGGGTAAGGAGGTTACTAAGTTGAGGCGGGCAAATGGTGAAGGAAGACAGCTATAATGTGCTATCTTATATTTTTCATTTGTAATTAGACTGATAGGTGGAGACACTACCAGTCAAAAGTTTGGACACAAGCCATTTTGATCTAAAGGCTTATGCTTTAATGTTTGAAATTTGTTTCTTAGACAAATATAAATAGTGAAGTTGATGCCCATGTATGATTTTTTTTCCAAAGCCTTTGTCTTTCCATCAAGGCAAAGGGAGGCTGTAAAGAATCTAAAATATAAGATAGTTTTGATTTGTTTAACACTTTTTTGGTCACTGCATAATTTCATTTGTGTTATTTCATAGTTTTGATGACTTTACTATTATTCTAAATAATAATAATAATAATAATAATATGGAAAATAGTAAAAATAAAGAAAAATGTGTAGTGTCCAAACTTTTGACTGATAGTTTATACCCTCGACTACACAACTGCTATTATCTTGTTTTTGTGAATGCTCCATCTTGCATCACACACACACACACACATGCCATAATACACATACATATAGCAGCACTTATTCCAATAAAATGTAAAGTTTTAGAACTGGTTTAGCGGTGGTGATAGGCATACAAGAGTAACAATCAAAAATCATAATTGTAACCTCTGACTAATTGGAGTCTGCTAGCAGGGTTGAGTTTGAGTGTGAGAACATGCAGACATGCAGACATGGATCATGCACGCGCCACCCAGTGTGACACAAGACCAGACGCACCGCCCCTGGGCGAAATGGTGCCAGAAGAGGGAATCCTTTTTCTTTTCTTTGATGTGAGTTGAATCAGGACGCTCAGTGGTGTCAATACTCACATTGTAGTGTGCCAGGGTGTTGATGCGTTTCCACCTGCCCTCCTTCTGGGAGGTCAAGTCCAGGTCTGACAAGATCTGCCCTGTTGAGCCGGGGCGCCACTCTGTGGTGGAGGCAGGAACAGCAACTCAATCAAAGTTGAAACCGTCTCTTATTTATTACTGTGAAAGCAGGAAGTGTGCTGCAATGTTGGGCAAGTTATCAGCATACTTCTGTTTTTTGTTTTTCTATTCAATATTATTTGCATTTCCTTCATCACAGATCAATGTTACGGTTACCCACGGTGTGTGTTCTGAAATGAATCCATTTATCCATCCTACTGTCTGCCCTGCTCTTTCCTGGATTTTAACAACACACCTCGGTTGCCTTTGGGTAGGAAAGTGGCAGAACAGTCCATTATGGCAATTCTGAATAAAATGAGTGGTTTCACCATGTTCAGCTGGTAATCACCATGACATTACCACAATTTGGAAAAAATCTACACCATTGCAGACCTAAGCTCGACACCATCTGCCATATTATTAATTTACAAGTACCACCAAATGTAAGGGGGTTATCTTTCTTATTCATCATGAAAGAAGATGGATCTCTCCTTATCTAAAATGTATAAAGGAATGAGATCTACAGCATGCGTGGGAATAAAAAAAGTCTTTGATGTTGGAAAATGTCTATAGAGCTTTAGCCTTTCAAGTGAGTCCCCAAGGTTTCTGACTACAGTAGCGAGCAAAACTTTGTTTAGGGATGAAGGCTTTCTTCATGTTGCTGACACTGAATAACTCTCAGAAATGCCTTTTGCATTCCACAGAGAGAGAGAGCAAGAAAGAGTGAGAAATAGAGAGATCGTCTTTAAATTCATCAATTAAATGAAATAAATAATTAACCAATTATGTTTATTTATTTAAATAAAGACATTCTAAATAAATTAAAAATGTATTTCACTCAGTACTGAAATAACTCTATCCCATTTGACATCCTCCACACTCCCTGTAACATTACATTATTCATCATTATTACATTTTGCTGCTTCAGCTGCTTGTTCCACTGAGGAGCCCCCCCCCCACTCACCCAGTGTAACACTGTCCACTTTGGGCCGGAGGGAGTAGGGAAGGTTCCTGTACACCTGCTCTATGATCTTCTCCTTCACCTGGGAGATGGTGTCGCAGTTCAGCACCTTGACTGGCGTCACGTCTGGACCCTCGCCGTGCACCAGCACTTGAAGGGTCTGGCAAACACACATACACACACATGCGGTAAGGACGCAAGGTAAGAGCGTGTACAGTACATGTGCACCTATACATATGTGCAAACACACAGATATTCATACATGAGCCAGAGCACCCAATACACACATCAACCCACCCACCCATGCACACACACACACACACACACACACACCAAGTCCTTCTGTGGGCATGTTGTCATGGCAACCAGACTTTGTAAGCACACACAGACACTCTGTGGTGACACCTGACAGGACTCCAGTCACCTTGGCCAGCTAATGACCAAGGCTCGGCGGGATCGAACTCTGACCCAAGTGACACAGCTCGCCTCTCACACTCTGTCACTCTGTCATAAATAACTCACTGACCACTCCACAGCCGGAAACAGGAGACAAGCAATGCAACCCTAATGGCGACCGCCTAAGTCTGTCTCCATGTGACGTGAATGGGAAGAAGCCTGCTGTGAGAGAAAGTGAATAGGAAACATTGGGTCTGCCTGTGAAGTCTAGCTCGTCGCGTTCTCTCCCTCTGTAACTCAATCACAGAAGGCGATCTATCACAGTGGGAGACGTGTAATTCAGCCTAATTTGATAATTGTCCTCGACAACGCCATTACCCATGGGTCTCTTTATTTGTGCTGACTTTAACAGAAAACAGCTGTGTTCACATTAGCTTCCATTACTGAAACATGACACTGAGCGAAACACAGGCTATTCTGACTCCCAACAGTGGTGTAGCGCCCAAATGGATACAGCGCAGGGGAGGTCTGGAAGGTCGAAAAGGGGTCGTGGAGGCAGCTTGTACACTATACTTGTACTAACTTGTCCTACTGGCACCTAAGCAATGCATTTTCAGTGCTATATTGGAATGTGTCGCCTGTGTCGTTTCCTAGCTGAGAACATTGACACTGAAAATGGATGTCACACAAAAGCGGGCAGTCGCCTGGGGGGTTGTCGGTGGTTACCATGGCAACTGCACAGTGTGTGTGTGTGTGTGTGTGTCTAAGTGTGTGTTGCTTACCAGGCACAATATACCGTGCAATCTCGAAGCAGTGTGTGCAGTGTTTTTGACTGTGGGTTTTTGTGTGTGTGTGTCTGTTTGTGTGTGTGTTTGTGTGTGTGTGTGTGTCCATCTCACCAGGACACAGTACTCTACGTCGTCGCCCAGCAGGCCCGTGTCGTTGAGGGTGTACTTGGCTTTCTTCACTCTGGCGTCCACGGGCCCTTTCTCGATCTGGTGCTTGATGGCTCGGAACAGTTTGTACAGCGGCTCTCCTGCAGAGTCCTGATACACACACACACACACACACACACACACACACACACACACACAGCCATAGCCATTCAGAAGTTGTCTCAGAACTTTGTCAAATATCTAAGTGCAGTTTAGATGACAGATGAATGACCATAATTAATACCAAGCACTAATGGACGAAGTGGAGAGTTTTAGTACGTTTTATAGCCTACATTAGCATGTCCTTTAATATACATTAGGCACAGATATACTGTGTTGCTAGTGAAGTGCATCAAAAATACAAGATGAATCGCCGCCGAATTAATTCACCTGTTCAAAAAGTATGTACGTATGTGAAAATAGCCTTGTAGTTATAATTAGTACAATATATTATCAAATGTACATTTCTGATACATTACATTAGACCCAAAACCGATGTGTTACCTTCAAGAACTGGTAGAGGCAGATAGACATCCAGTTACACAGCATCCTCTCCACCACCGTCTCCGACCTGGAAAACACATCAAGCACACACTTTAACGTTAGCGGTTATGACCCCTACCCTTATTTTAACACTAGGAGAGCCAGCTGATTTGGGGCTATAGGTGGAGAATAGTAAGATAGTATAGCAGGGATTCTCAACCTTTTTCATATCAAGGACCCCTTAAATAGTCCACATTAGAGCCACGGACCCCCATTTGATGAGATGTTGTCTCTCGAACCCAAATCTGAGAATATTTTTATTGTCAGATATGATTTTGTCCAGAATTCCATGACTATCTGTATTTTAGGTAGAGAGATGACAGTGAAACTATGATCAAAATAATCATTCTTCTACATTTTCAAATTGTGTTAACTTCTTGTAAATGAAATAATGGTGAAGTTTAACAATTTATCTATTAATTTATATTATTTGCTGGGGACTCCCTGGAACCCCCTCAAGGACCCCTGGTGGTCCCCGGACCCCACGTTGAGAACCACTGTAGTATAGGATAGTAACCAATAGTCACACAGAAACCACTGTTCATATAAACAAGTTTTGCAAATGTAATGACTTTATTAAACTGTCGTTTAATCGTTTGTTGCTAGGCTATGTTGCCTGTGTATCAGTCTTGCGTGTCCTAGATCACTTCACCTATTCAAATCAGTGTTAAAACCAACAGCCCAGATATGGGTAGCTTTTCAAATACAAAAGTGCACAGGTTATATCCGAGAAAGATAAAAGGACTGACAAAACGGGATGCGTTTGATCATTTATTCCAAGTGCAGAAAAAATTTAGTGAGTACAAAAATGCAGGCAAGCAGCAATAGGACAAACTTACAAAATCCATAGATGTGAGCTATTGAGCTATGAGCTTCTGTAAGGATATATTCATTTTTAAAGCTCTCCCAAGTTGTTAGCACTTAGAGAAGTAAGACCCGCTGCAGGTGGATATCTCTGTAATGTTCCTATAGGGACTTATAGCTTGTCTGTGATACTAAATAATACGTTTATAATGGCCTTTTATCTCCTATGCTATCACTATAATATTCCAATAGTGACTTATAGTTTTGCTGTGATGTTCATCTAGTATCCTTCTAAAACGTATCAAGGGATTACTACATTTGTTATTCGCAACCAGGGTCTTATTCAAACTTTCAAAATTAATATTAGATAGTTTATATGGGAGCATCCTCTTTCATATCAACAATGATGGTGATAATTGCCTCACTGATGACTTATTACCGGCAGTTTCGATGGCTGGGGGAGGGTATGTTTGGGGTATAGAAATTATAATCAGTTTTATAATGGCACCACTTTGCTCAAATAATCAACACAATTACAAGCCATTAGCCTAGCTTTCATTGTGGGCAAAACAAGACACATGAACAAGAGCACCTGATTAGAAATAGACAAATAGGCTTAAATCGCTGCCCCTTCCTGTGGATCTCCCTCCCCAACACACATCTGAGACTCTACTTCACTCCCCACTTTCAAAATAAATGTCCCTCAAAACCCACCTGTTCAAAATTGCTTTTAATATCCGACTTACTTTCTTCATGTTTCTATCTCCTCCCTTTTTGTTTTGACTGCTGCTTTCTTATTGACCACTACTGCTACTGTTTGTGCCGTGTAATTTTTGTGCCTTGCTTTATTTGTCCCTTGTTTTTGTTTGTTTTTATAGTTTTACATAGCTGTTTTTTATAGTATAGATGCTATGTATTGTACTCTTTTTTTTTATGCAAATACTATTTCTTGTAAAGTGACTTTGAGCATCTTGAAAAGCACTACACAAATAACATGTATTATTATTATTATTATTATTAATATTATTATTATTATTGTTGAATAAATAAATTACACCCATACAAATGTATCAGTTTGTTTTCATTATTACTGAGCAAGAATTAAAAACTGAGCAGGAATGTTTAATAACTAAATCTAAGAAAAATTTATAGAAATCAATATGTGAAATGTTTCATTAGTATTTTCCATACCATACCATTTTCATAATTCAGAAGCCAGAAGCTAAGCCTTTAGGTTGCTATGAAAATCCTGAGAATCAGTCCGGCTCGCTGAGCATCAGAGTCCGTCTCTATGGAAACTGTCTGTCAAAACGGAGCCATCAACAGCTGCTTGGACATTTTCCTTGTATGAGTTTAAAAATTAAAGACAGTGCTTCTTAGAAAAGTGAAGAAGGGAAATTTCTGCACAGCTTATGAATGTCAAGATATTTCAATTCAAAAATGAAAAAAAGAGAAAAGAAAAAAAACGTCACCTGGCGGGTTGGCCTTCCTAATGTTAAGTTATCCATTGGTGGGGCCTATTGTTAGCTGTTAGCATGCCTAATTAGCAGTCTTGTATATAGGAGGCCTGTGTTGGCACAATGGCCTAATCAGCATAATGAGCCTCTCCACTGGGGGATAATTAGAGATGTGTACTTGCATAACAGCCAGTCGCAGCCTGCCTGGGCACAGTTGACAGTTCAGATTGCATAACCCTGCCAGCATTGATGAGCAACTGTACTGTAAGGCAACAGAGTCCTGCTGAAGGTGTGTGTGTGTGTATGTGTGTGTGTGGGTGGGTGTGTGTGTGTGTATGTGTATGAAGGGGATTATGGCCTCAACATAATCATTACAGTGAAGAAAGTAGTAAAGAAAAAAAATGACTCTGAAGTTGGAGCGAGTTACTTTTCTCAAGGCTACTCAGACTTCGACCCATTTAATTATCTGAATGTCCGAGGACACAAGACTACTTTGGAATTACTAGATATGGCAAAGGGAGAAAACACTGAGCAATGAGCATCAGGTAACCTCAGTAAAAAACTGTCAACAATAAAACTGATTAATCAAGTCACCAATGAAACAATCAAAACTGTCTCTTTGACAAGCAAAGATCTTAAAATAACCAATAACTGGATATCTCATTTTGGAATGCAACTCTATAATTCTCCTCTTGGTCAAATGGGTAATTACTGAATTGGAACTTGGGTCGTCATACCATAGCATGGTTAGAAATTACTGTAATGCTGTAATTAAAGTAATGCTATGAACTAGCTGTTAGCCTAAGTACTGTAGATGAGAATAGTTCTGATCAATGTTGAGCATGGGACTTGTTTATGCCATAAACAAGACCCAACAGTAAATTGGACATTGTTTTTCATTAGGGATCTCCACTGAAAAATCATCTTGATCAAGGATTAGTCTTATTATTCCAAGTGTGAGAAACCGGCCCATAGATAAACACAAGCCATACGACTATGTGTGGGTAAAGCCAGCTAGCTTGCAACGCAACCAGTCTATTTTTATGGCTGTCAGCATTACAACATTATTAGCCCCTTTGCAGTCTGTTGAGATAGGAGACAAATATAAAGGTCAACATGACTAACATGACAGGCTATCTGACATGCAAATCAGGTTTGGCTCACCAGTGATCTAAAACATTGGTTTCTATAATGGAGAATCAGCATGTACTTTGCAGGTGCATGTGTGTTAGTGTTGTTATGATAACCAAACTTTCAGCACTACTTCAGCACTGTTGCAAAAGATTCAATTCAATCATTTTATAAACAACGTTCAATATTTTCTGCAAGCTGATTTTCCATTTCAGCGTTGTATATGTGCAGATGGAACATGGATTGGAATAGTTTAAAGGAGGAGGAGGAGGATTGGAATAGACAGAGCTGCAGTCTGGCTCTTGACGACAGACCGCAGCAGTCAGAGTCAAACAGCTGAAAACATGGCAACAGCGTCAAACAGTCCAGCACATCTTGAACTGAATCCCAGTCCACCTACTGGTTGACAAAACTGGTGCCAGGAGTGAAATATGGAACTATTTTGCTTACAGAGCAAACAATCAAGGACATCCAAACACCCTGTCACAACCCCTGGGCAACTGTTGCTAAAAACTGTCCAAGTGTACATTGCTGGATGGTTTTTCTTGTTTGCCGTGGTATCGTAGTAGTATCGAAATCTTAGATATTAAAGTCCCCATGACATTAACTCCCATTACTTTTACTTCCCGGAAAACAGAGTATCTTTCATGGTGACCTCATGCTGCACTAGTAGGATTAAATATACATTTCTAACCAATAAAACCATCAGATTTTTGAACAATTTCGCCCCTCCGCACCCCTCCCATTAAATAAAATTGCCTTTCTCTCCCTGACTCATATTCCACTGGTTTAGACTTTTGAATGATTTTTAAACTTAGTGCTGGTATTGAAGTCATAATTCTGGCATCATTGGTATTATATGACAACACTAGTATGTGTCGAGCGGTACCGTGCTGCTGCTGACTCACCTGCGCAGCATGAGTTTGGGGTTCTTGCTGTGGACGTACTCCTCCATCAGCTCCAGCAGCAGCGTTCTCATGATGTCGGTGTAGTACTCCAGCTTGCCATGCAGAGCCACCGTCAGCAGGGAGGCAAAGTACACCTTGGCCCTGGCGTTGAAGTCTGGACGGCCTTCCAGGGTGCGGATAAACTATAGACACACACACACACACACACACACACACAGGTGACGAAACACAAAGAAACAGAAATGACACGTGAGAAATGGATCAGCCAGACAGAAACAGACACGCAGACAAACACATCCAGTATAATATGCTTTTAAATAAATCATAAGACTAATTCTAATCCCAACGATAATCTAGGGCTGCAACTTTATTTTCATTATCGGTTAATGTATCATTTTTTTGATTAATCGTTTAGTCTATAAAATGTAAAAAATAATGACAAATGCCCATCAGCAAGTTACCAGAGCCCAAAGTGATGTCTTATAATTGCCAAAAAACCCCAAAGTATTCATTTTATGAAATGAAACGGAGAAAAGCAAGCAAATCTTAGCATTTGTGAAGCTGTTACCAGTACACGTTTGGCATTGTTATAATTATTATCCCTTTATTTTCTATTGATCAACTAATTGATTAATTGACTAATTGTTTCAGCCCTACAATAACCACCAAGGTAAATTTAAGTGTGCCCTTTTAAAATATTATGGCTTATAACAGATACGAATGAGTGGAAGAGGAATCAGCCACACATATGTAGCCAACACCTTTCTGCAAGAGCAATCCTGTCTTATTAGGAAAGTTCACACTTCTCCTTCTGCTATTTCTTCTTTTTCTCACTTCCGATATTGTACTCCACTCTGCCAGCAAGATCTCAGTTTAAATGAAGAGAGACTGGATCTAAAATAGATACTGAAAAAGGGACTGATAAATCTGTGTTTAAGGTACATTTTGAAACATGCTCAAAGAGAGTGGGAGAGTGTGGATCATGGCTGTGGTGAAGGCTAAACGCAGAATTATCCAACTTTTTGATTTCTGAAATAAGAGTTTACTCACCTATTCTAAGTCTTCAGGATATACTGTATACTATATTGCATACTGTAATGTATAATGAAACTATGATCAAAATACTCATTCTTCTACATTCTCTAATTGTGCTAACTTCTTGTAAATGAAATAATGGTGAACTTTAACAATTGATCAATTTGCTGGAACCCCCTCGAGGACCCCTGGTGGTCCCCCGGGCCCCACGTTGAGAACCACTGCCTTACGTTAATGAGGAAGGTCTTGGAGTTCAGAAGGTTGGAGAACTGGTTGAGTGCCTGGGTCACGGTGGCCCGTCGGGACTCGGGGATGTCCAGCTTGCCGGTGATCATCACGTCGTTGGCTCCGTCCTTGGAGGGCAGGAAAAAGACGCGGTCGGTGTAGGTCTTGTAGTCCAAGAAGGGGATTCGTCCCTCGCTCAGGTCGTTGGTGTGGTCCTCCATCTCAATCATCAAGTCTGGGAGAGGGAAACAAGTAAATAGCACCTCGTTCCTTTTTAATAAGAAGCTTTTGTCATTTGCGCGCTCCTCGTCCGTCTCAATCATTACGTCTGCGAGAGGCAGAGAAGGGAGCGCACTGCCGGAAAATAATGTCAACTGTGAAAGATTGTTTTTTATTACTCTTACCGCAAAACTGCTCCTCATAATGATGATAACATGATGTTAAGCGGGAAATTTATTCAATACACTGCAGCACAATACATCAAAGAAATGTAATCGGAGCTATGAAGCACTTCATTATGTTATGGCTTCTTAGAGCCATGGATCCTTGGCGGGGCATTAGCGGTATTGCTGTGCTGCTGCACTGGTGCTACCTGTGAATTCCTTCTTGCAGCGGTCGCGTACGCTCTCCTCCAGATTCTCCAGCTGGTGTTTCACCTTCTCGTACTCCCTCTCCGCCTGTTGACTCTTCCTCCTGTGCAGATGCCGTATCACACACACACACACACACAAACATCACACACACATCACAAACACATCACAAACACATCACTGGTGTCATGAAAACAAAGATGGTGGAATGATAGCCTGGGGAGGACTTTTATTCTCTTTGAAGAGGAAATTAGTTCTGTGAAATCATTCAAAGACTGGGTCAGGATCTATTGGCGATTCATGAGACAATTAAAATAGGCCACAAAACAATTCTCAAGACACAGATATCTAAAGCTATTGGCTATGCTATACTATACTATGCTATACTAGCAATGTAATCTAGACTGGTATAATTTGGGAATATATGAGATATGTAGGGCTGAGCAAATAGGTTGACTTGTATGTTCGGATGTATATTTAGTAATGTTGGTGTCTTGCTTGTATGTTCTGTTGGCAGGTGAGTAGATATCAACTACCGTACTCTGCTTTAGTGATTTTGTATTTGTCTTTTCTAATCTATGTTTGGCTGTTTTGTTTGTGATCAACGTATGAGATGTCATGGTTTGTGTCTACATTGAAACTAAAATAAAATCTTATAAAAAAAAAAAAAAGCTATGTAATCTAGACTGCATAAAACACTGAAGGTTTGTAAGTTATCAGTCTATCTGGATGAATTTGGTTCACCCAGCTTCAGCTGCAAGAAAAAAAACCAATTTGGAAAATGTAAGCCTCCCGGAAAACAGTTTAAAAAGCAATGGGTGGGTTAAATGACCCAAAAAGCACCGAACCAGCGAGGCTGCAGTGTTATAATGTGATATCATCTGACTGCCTGTCAAACTGGCTGGGACTACTGAGAACAGAAGACACAGAGCTTCGAGAAAGGCAGGTTTGTCTTCTCCTCTACTGTCGAAAGTAGTTGTCCTACTTTATTGTCACGAAATTGCAGCTCTTTACAGTGAAGTAAACTAAAATAAACTAGTTTTGCATGACAGCAGCGTACCTGTAGCAGTAGACAGAGATGGCGATGATGAGGAGCATGGGCACGATGACAGCGGGGATGATGATGTAGAGCGGCACCTCGTACTTCCTCTCGTATCGCACCGAGCCCACCACCCACTCCCCTCTCCCAAACTTGATCTGTGGGGAAACGCAGACAGGGAATTACACCATCTGGAGAAGTAAGCCACAGATCTATTCAGGTGTAAAGTAAAGTGTGGACAGTGTTGGACAGGAGAAAGAGAGGGGGGGGAGAAGCTTCATAATTGGCCACGATTCGACTCTCCCTTGCAGTTGCAGGACATTTCAGTGTTTTTAAAGCGGTGGAGCTACCTGCAAGATGATAAGGCCACATCAACTGAGTGAATGAATAAATGTTATGAGCCTGACACTTAATGATCAAGCACTTTTTGTACGCAGGTATCCTGTGCTATTGATGCTATTGTCTGCTGGTGCCTTTTCTTTTTTTTTTTACGCCGCACACAGTAATTTCAGCCAGACAAATGAAACAATAGCTCACTTAGAGGGATTAGCAGGGTAGTGTATTCATCAAAATTGTGGCTGGGCTGTAATTAAATGTAATTATGGGCCTGTAGCTACATGAAAGTTGTCCAAGCAGTGAAAAACGGGGTCTCAAGATGTACAGTGGACACGCCCCCAAACGCACGGTACAGATTCACAATGTGTGTTCTAATCCGTAAATCTGTGTGTGTGCTTTGTCTTTGTGTGTCTGCGTCTGTTCTGACCAGCAGGTCCAGTGGCTCGGAGCTGGTGTCCCGGCGGTGGCGTTTGGAGCGAGCGCGGGGCTGGGTGGAGGGGGGGTCCAGGAACAGCTTGTCGTCCTGCAGGGTGTTGACCAGACAGGGAACGTCGCCCACGTACGCCTGGGCCTCCTTGGCCGTCATCGCCCTGGTGAAGCCTCGACCCTACGAGAGGGAGACACGCTGTAATGTGATCGGAGTAGCGAGCAGTGAGAGTGAATTGTATCACGATGCTCCACTCAGCGGGCTGTAGCCCCGTATTTGTCATGATTGAACTATATGGATGTTAAATTAATTGTTGCGTTTATACACTATCAAGATGATGCTCTTGCTCGACTTAGGAGAATTGTAATATGATCATACGTAGAGAGAAATATTAGGTTAGTGTCTTGTTTAATGTTTTGCACTGCTCATCACTTTGGATGCCATATCGTTATTATGAACACACACAGCATCAATTTTCAAGGCATTTTCATTTGTACTGTATGGAAAAGTAGAAAAAACTGGCAGCACTTTTGTAGATGTTCCCCCCAGATTAAGAGTATGTTAAACAGTCATTTTTAGAATTGTAAGTATTTTTTTTAAATGCAATTATTTTCTCAGTTTGCTACCCTGAAATCACCTCATCATCTTTTTTCAGGTAAACTTCCAGTTAATGCTAGTCTTGGCATTGTAATATACCTCTTGAAATACTGCTGTACACTGCACTGCTCTAGATTATTCTGGTGCAGCATCAAACACATGAAAGGTGAAATGAATGCAAGTAAACCAGGGTCTGAGTAATCAAACAGCCCACAAACCATTATGCTCCTGCTACAGAACAGAACAATAGACATGGACCGATTTGGCAGATGCTTTTCCCAGCTAATTTCCCCAAAGAGTCTTACGGGAAAATTTAAGAGGAAAAGCCAACTGCTACCCTGGCCCATCTCTTCAGTCCTGCAGCGGGAGCCTGACATGTTCAAGCTGGTTTCATATCTCAGACTCTTGTTTACTTGTCATCGGTAGGGTAATTTGCAACAGAAAATTAATAAGATGACATTAAACAGAAAAAGATGTAAGCAATGACTGGAAGAAAACCTGAAAATAAAATCTGAAGAGCATGGTGGTGTTGCTTGGTTGTATATTTCTAGAAGTCATTGCATATTAAGGATTTTTGAGGACACACTTGAGTGGTCACTGTATTTAATGTATTTTTTATCTGTTCATTCAATATGGATAGAAATTAAAAAAAAAAAAAAAGTGTCCTAATTGCAAATCATGCCTCAGTTATGTAATTTGACATCCAAAACAATAAGAGCACAGAGCCAAAATATGAAATGTGTTGCTATTCACATATTTTTTCAGCTCATTGTGTGTGTGTAGTGAAGCCTATCATAATATAAGCAGCTGAAGTGTGAAAATCTTGTAACTGCAAGTCTGCATTTTCTCAGTTTCTTTATTCTTAAGTCAGAAAATAACAGCGTTTATCTTAATTCCTTTACATGGAGAGGCTGACATTTCGGAAACACAAGGCTTTCATGCTTGACGGGAACCTGGGCAGCCTGTACTCACGGTGACGATGATGATGCTGGTCTCGGTGATGAACTTCTTGCGCAGCTCGTTGAAGAAGGGGTTGGGGTGGTAGACAAAGTTCTTCAGGTCCTTCGGCCAGTTGTCCAGCTGGATGTAGGTTCTGAAGAGCTGGCTCTCGTAGGAGCGGTTCACCGTTGGCGTCAGGAACTGGATGACCGTGTCGTTCTTGCTGTGGGCCTCCTGGCGGTACTGGAGGAAGAATAAAACCACAACAACTGGACATAAACAACACAACAAGGTCTACAGCAGAGTATAAAACACACACAAAAGTAAAACAAGATATATCAACAAAGAATAAAACCACACAGGACAGTGTTTTCAGCGTTCATAATATAGAGCAGGATTAGAGATAGAAAGCAAACAGTGGGCTTTGAGAGCTTTTTTGAAAGAGGCAGTGAATTACTGTTTTTATTGTGTGAGAGGAGAGAGGATCCAGGGAGTGGGGTGGGAAAAAAAAGCCCTGTTTGGTAAGAGGGGGAAGGAGGTCAGACGGTGGAAACAAGTGTCTGTCTTTTTAATCACTGTATTAAAACACCAATCTGCCATTGCAGAATGGTTGAATCACAACCTCTGTTGAATCATCCCACGACTGGCTTTGTTTATTATGTCTTTGATTCACTGGACTAAGGATATTTTTGCCACTCTGAAATTGTTTGACAGAGCTTTTGATACAGCGCTGACAACATGTGACAGCTGAACCTAAGTCCTACACGCGTATTGAAGCTTCAAAAAGACTTGCTTACATCCGGAGTGTTTTGAAAAAGTAAAGCTGACCTATATTTTGAGTTAGGCTGGTTTGAGTTGACCATCTTTTGTCATTCAGTGGAACAGCAATAACACTTTGTTGTTGTCCTTGTTAATTTCTTTACACACCACCTTCACTATCACAGTTCCAGCAGCTATGACATGGATTTGTACCCAGCTCTGTGCAGTGCGGTCACGTTTAGCTTGATTTTAGCATGAAACACTGTTGTGTGTTTCCATAAGTGAGTGTAAATAGTGTACGCGGGTGTATGTGTATTTAGGTGTATACCTAGCTGTGTGTAGTGCTCCAGTTTGGCTTGATTTGAGCATGAAACACTCTTTATTGTGTACTCACAAAAGTAAGCGTAAATAATGTACATGGGTGTGTGTGTGTGTTAAAATCAAAGTTAAGTGCTAGAGGGCTTCTGCAGCAAAAAGTACATGTGAGATTCTTTGGTGTGAGCCGCTAAACTGACCTGCAATATAATTAACGTGCCCTTACCACGGACCAGCAGCCATAATGACTCCAAATATTTGAGTCTAGTTCAGCGGATAGACTCCCACCAAGAGAAGCTTATGAAGTTGACCTGCCAAGGCCTTTGAGATAACATTTTGCATCCGCTGCTAGTTTGTGGGAGCTACAAGTCTTTCCAAATCTCTCCTGTCCCTGGGTGGCAGGGACTGGGGACTTGGACGGGAGTTCAGCAGAGTAGAGCAGAGCGGTGCAGAGCAGCCTAGTCACATAATCTTCTGCAACCTTAATGCCTGTATTAAATTTAGCCGTTAAATGAAATGAACAAAATGTCTACAGCTTAGACTGCCCAGTACACTGGAGGGCAGGCGTCGGCAAGCGGCGTGCAGCTCATTCAAGTTCCCTGGCAGAATCAAGCCGAGTTGATTAAGCTGGACGAGCAACATGGTTCTTTTTTTGGTGAGGGGGAAACGGTGTTGCTGCTATCTGCAATCTTACAGGTTTAAGGATTTATGGTTTAAGAAGTGAGATGAAGTAATGTTGGCTTATGGAATCTCACTGATCAGTGGAAGGAAGGAGGAGTGGAGATGTGTGTGTGTGTGTGTGTGTATGTTGGGGGGTGGGGGGGTAGGACTGAGTTTGAATGAATCTCCACTGAAGTAGTAGCAGCGGTCTCATGAGATGCAGGGAGATCGATGGACAGCGCTGGTGCTGCTATTAGGGGAATAGGTACAACGGATGGAAAGGAAGAAATCATCAGGGACAAAGAGAAGATCATGGGAAAGAGACAGAAAGGGAAAGAATGAGTGAGAGCAAAAAATGATGTTTGAGAGAGAGAGAGATGGATGATCAACAGGCAGGAATGTAGAAAGAGAAGGCGGTGCACACACACACACACACACACACACACACCTCAACGGAAGCTGGTTCTCCAGTCAAGTCGTCTACCAAGGGCTTGACCGTCATGATGGCAGCCTGGATGAGGTCAAAGCCGGAGCCGGTCACCACAATGGTCCTCCCTCCACTGAAATATGCAGAAACACACACACACACACACACACACACACACACACACACACACACACAGAGAGAAACAAATGTATGAGCATAGGCGTACATACACAGAGAGACAGAGACAAGCACATAGGGAGTTTTAAAGGATGACAGACACAGTTCTTAAATTGCACCTGGGGTAATTTTCACTGGAGATGAAAACAAATTAGTTTAGCCTGCAAGCAGCCTATTTCAAAGTTGTCTGTTGTTCCAGTCTGTATGCCTAATCACACACCATAGTGCTTTCAATTGCAGAGAAAAGCAAGGTAACCGTCTGATGCATCCATTTTCAACAGTCATCAAGCAGTTTGTTACAACATCAAAGACTAGCATTCACACCCCTTTCAGCCAATCAGAAGTAACTGTTCAAAATATTCTGCGCACACACACACACACACACACACACACACACACACAGGCATACTCAGCAACTCTTGGAGGACAAATAATAAAAAAAACCAAAAAGGTTCTTGCCATTAAAGACCTTTATCAAGGTTGCCGACAAGTATAAACTTTCAGTGCTCAGACACAACGACATGATGGGGCTTTTCTGAAGTGTTCCATTCCCCCCCAGTTGATCGACCTTGTGATCAATGTCACATATCAGTTTCTTTTTATTTTTTTTTTACTTTTCTACGATCAAAACAGTGGCACAGCATACTATGAAATGTTTCTTGAGAAAGCACAGCAGTAAAAACACAAAACGGGAACAGAAGCTAAACAGCTAGCATGTTGCTGAATTAAACTGACCAGTCGAAGCTGCCTTTGGGTTCGTAGTCCAGCAAAGTGGGGTTGTCCAAGAACTGAAAGGCACTGGGGATGGACGTTGTGGTCCTCTTTCCATACTTTACTGTGACGGCGAGGAGACCGGAGGGCACCTTCTCGTCCCGGTAGTCTCCCGTCCTGCAGGTGATCTCCGCTCCAAACCGCTCCCTGCCAACACAAGGACATAACTCAGCGCTGGCTGGGGTCGCACAAGGTCACCGTGCAGCGGAAGCCAACATGGCAGCGCCCTGACAGCTTGTTAAATCCTGGCTTTGCTGCTTCTATAGCTCGTTATTTTCCTGTTACCTCAGCCTAAAATGTCACCACGGACTGGTTTCGACAGAATACTCGTGGTCACCACTGCAAGGGAAAATGGGCAGGGAAAAAAATCCTGCTTCTGACACTGAAGTTAAGGTCAATTCCATTTTCACTTCAGGAATGACGGGAAAAAAATCAATTTGTGGGCTTCAAAGTCTGCGTACAGTAGAATTTGCATAGAGTACAATGTCTGAATAACAAGTAGTACTTATCAACTGAAGAGAGTGAATTGAAACGGTCTTCGGCATGAATGACAATTATTCAGGCAAGAAATCCTTACACAGTGCAGTCCACCCTTCCGACGGTAACCTGGACATCATCCTTAGTGCCGGTGTCCAGGTTGGTGCCAGAGATGGTGATGAGGGTGCCCCCCGCTTTGGGACCCCTAGCAGGCTGCACCGCCTGGGGAATCGGGTCCTGGTAGGGGGGTTCAAGATGCAGCATAAATAAACACAAGCCATCTTTCCCCTGCTAGGATTTTAAAGCACACACACGCTCCAGCCCACAGGCAAACAGCCGCTTGCATATGCAAGAGCAACACACACAGACAAACATACTTGTGCTCTGTCATACACACTCACATTTTCTCTCGCCCCCTTGATCTCTCCCTCTCTATCAGAAACACACACACACACACACGAACACACATGCATACATGCACCACATCTGCCTCAATTTGCTGAGCAAACAGTTAGGCGGAGCACTCCCCTGTGGGGAAGCTTTAGCGGAGCCAGAGATATGAAAAGCCAGTTAAATAGCTACGCTGTAGCCTGTTAAAGTATTAGAAGGAAGCGGGGCCTACTGCACAGCATCTGGTTAAAGAGAAATGCATACATATTCTGGCTTATCGTACAGTGCATTACCATTGTAATACGACAGCATCTATGCGCTTAATTTACCAATACATTAGGGTATTGTATTTGTAAATTCAACTTAAATGACACGCCCTTGGTATGTTGCGATAAGGGGCTCTCTGCAGCTACGAAATGGAAAATATAATAGAGACCATAAAACAACCAAATCAGCTGAAAGCTTTTGGACGTGTTCATTTTCTGGGTCAAAAGTTCTACGCCTCTATAGTGGAAGTGCAGTTTAGGAGAGTGTGTGAGAGAGAGAGACAGAGAGAGAGCGAGAGAGAGTGTTTACCCTGTAGGTGAAGTAGATGGAGGAGGTTCCTCTCTTCCCCCCCTCTACCTCCACTTCCACCTGGCCCCAGTGGGCGTTCTGCGGGTCCAAGGGGCCGATCTCACACACCACACTGGACAGGAGGTGGAGGAAAAAAGGGAATAGAGAAGACATTTTAAATCTGTATTCCCAGTGAACACTCAATTACACCCAATTTATGAAAACACATATTCTATTCCTATGACTTGGGCAATCCGATCACTATTTATGAACCTAAACAACTCTTGCAAACCAAGACTCTAATCTGTATGACTTGTACTTCCTCACAGCCTAGAGCTGCTCCATTGGTAATGAATGAGAGATGGGCTCAAATGTTTCTCCAAATTTACACATTCAAGTTAGCCATTTCTGTACATCAGATATAAGAGATGGGGGGGTGCTTCTCTCTTGATTCAAAGTGGTGAATATTACTGCATTATAACAGTCAGTGTCCACTTTATTAGTTACACCTCCCATTTATGCAAACAGCTCTCTGCTCCAGACAGTGATATTCTTGTGGCTGTTGCTCAGTATATAAAGCGGACAAACATGCTCAAGAGGTTCAGTTAGTGCTCGACTAAACCTTAATGACTAAGTGACTTTGAACGTGGCATGATTGCTGGTGCCAGATGGGCCGGTTGTAGCATCTCAGAAACGGACCCCCTCCTGGGATTTTAGCACACTATAGCGTCTGGAGTTTAACGAGAACGGTGTGATAAACGAAACGCATCAAATCAGCTGCATTCCTGAGGCCAAAAATCGAGTCGTTGATGAGAGAGGAAAATTAAACTCCTTCAAGCCAACAAGTATGCAAATATTAGCTCAGTACAGCAGTGGTGTGCAGAAGGGCATCTCAGAACGCAAAACTACGTCAAACTTTGAAGTGGATGGGCTACAGCGGCAGAGGACCATCTTGGGTTTCACTCCTGTTAGCTAAGGACAAGAAGATGAGGCTACAGTGGGCATGTGAACACTGAAACCGGATAACTGAAGAGTGAAAAAAAAAAAATCTACCTGGTCCAACGAATCCCGGTTTGTGTTGGAACATGCAGATGGCAGGGTGAGGATTTGGCGTAAACTCGATCCATCCTGCCAGGTGTCAACACTACTGGCTGGTGGTGGAGGTGTAATGGTGTGAATGTTTTCTTGACACACATCAGGTCCTTTTGTACCAACTGAGCATTGTTGGAACACCACTGTGACTTTAGTGCATTTGAGTGACTTTAATGTTAGTTGAATGTGCCACCGAAAAACCTGCAGCAACCGCGTGATGCTATCAAGTCAGCGTAGGCCGGGATCCCTGTGGAACATTTCCAGCACCTTGGTGAATTCATGCCTCGAACAATTCAGGCTGTTCTGGAGGCAAAGGGGAGTCCTACACCTGATAAAGTGGCCACAGACTGTATTTCAAGTAGCATTCGCCTTTAAGAGAGTGCTTCTGTTTCTGAATCAACCTCTGTCTGGAGACGTTTTTCCCCAGACTTCAGATCGATAGAATGGGCATAATGAGCTAATTAAAATATCCACCCAGGCTACCTCAAGGAAAGGCAAAGCTATCATCATGCTGATAATGTATCCAAAAGGTAACTTGTGATGAAACCTGTCCATACAGTGTGTGACTAACGGCCTGCCATGGGAAGTGTGTGTGTGTGTGTGTCTGTGTGTGTGTGTGTCTGTGTGTGTGTGCGTCTGGATGAATACGTCTGGCTGCATAATTACCTAGTGGAGACAGAGTACTTGTCCTCCTGATGGATACACGGCTCCCCCACCACGCTGATGCTCTTAATGTCTTCCTTATGGATGCCTAGGTTGGAGCCGCGGATGGTGATGGAGATGCCTCCCTGCATGGGTCCAAAACGAGGGATGATCTGGATGAGGAGATGAGGTGTGGGGGTGGATTTAGGGATGGAGAAGGAAGGGATTTAAAATGGATTTTAGATTAAACAGATTAGTTGAGCAATAAGAACATACAAGAGATTTACACGGTCTGTTTAAGTGTGCTGTATAACAGAAGCTAAAATGGTTGGTATTCAAGGACGAGGTTGAAAATGACGGCTATATTGTGTGTGTGTGTGTGTGTGTGTGTGTGCGTGCATTATGCGTGTGCGTGTGGCAAACTATCTGACATTGACATCAACACAATTACTGATGGATTCTTGTCAATGACAATGAGGCACCAACAATCAACTGAGCAAAGAAAGAATTGATCCAATCTAGACGCATTCAAGATCAGCGCATCGCACCCTCAAGGAGAGGCAGACTTTGAACTCCTGCGTCGACAGAAAGATGAAACCCAGCCAATAATCCGTTCCAATCAATAATCCAATCACCAAAGTCAATTTCCTTTGACAGCTAATTACACGTCAACACAGCATGTACTGTTTCCAGTTCAACGGACAACGACAAGACATGACAACATCGTAACGACTCACATCAGTGATCTGGGGGTCTGGGCACGCCGTGTCATGGGGATCCTCAGACCCATTCTGGTCAGAAGTGCACAGCTTGTCATACACACACGCCTTCCTCTTGGTGCACCACACACAGTTATACTTGGGGTCGGCATTCTTACAGAGACTACAGTCCTCCCTTCCCACGGAGCAGTTGTAGAGGGTAACTGTAAGGGAAGAGGTGAGGGACGCATTCAGGGGGGAAAAAACATAAAGTCACATTTTGTATTGTATTGATTTCCTAACATCTGTGTGTGTGTGCATGCGCACGGGTGTGTGTGTGTGTGTGTATTCTGAATGAATGATGAGATGTCTGTGTTCATATCTGATGAAGTCATTTGGATCTTGACAGGGAAAATGTAAAACAGACCTCTCAGTCACTTGTTATGAATGCCATTGAATACTCCAAAGTCTGTCAAATTTTAATTTGATGATTTAAAATCATGTAGTCATTACCAATCAATTCTATGTTTAATTTTCAATTTAAGATCAAAGGCAGCTTCCTCAAATCCAACCAGGGCCCCACACTGGGACTCGGAGTGAACACACAGGGCATTCTAAGTAAGGACTCCCCATTAAAATGTGAGAGCGTACCGTTGAGCGTGCTGTCCATCTTCTTGCCCGACTCCTTGTCCTTCACGTAGAAAAGAACATTGGTCTCCTGTGACTTATCGTAGGAAAACTAAGAAATTGGAAGAAAATGAATTATTAATACAGAATCCAGTGATTAATGGCACTTAAGCTCTTCTCAGCAAACAGTGTGGGCTGTCGCTCCCCCATGCCAAAGGAAGAAAGAAAAAAATTCATACCCAGTTTGGCAGACTTTCAGCAGAAGAAATCAATGTTAGAAAAGAACATAGCTGGGGGCTAGGCACTGTTTGAGTTTCCCAATCACAGAATTCACAATTTAAAGATGGAGCTAAAATAACCCCAATGAGGAGAGTCTGTCCATTAGAGGGAGCTAGAGAACATCGGAGGGACTGTACAAACCAAGTAAAGGGTGATTTGATTTAAGCCTGGAACATAATGTCAATTATTTACCGTTTAATGACTTTTTGGGGCATTGAAACAATTGCAACTAAGTGGTACTCATAAATGTATTTCACTCTGCAGAGCTGAACTACACTGCAATGTGACAATCTGGTCCAAAAGTCTGCCATAGTTCAAGGACCTGGGTTGAGTGGAGGGCAAAAATTGGGCAGAAGCTATCGAAGCCAACTAAGTAAATGCATAAATCAGCACTTCAGTGTGGACAGAGACGCAGTCAAGGGCATGCATTACTAAAGAACTGTATGTCAAGCAACTAGCAATCAGCCATACTGACATTGAAGCCACTGAAGCTGTAGAATGGCCCAGCCTCAGAAAGAAGATCCTCCTCCATGTTTCTCATCAATTCAGTGCCAATGGTGAAAGAGCGGCCCTGGAGAACCGGACAAATAAAAGAGGAAAGATGATGTATTCACTATGACAAATTGTGTGCAATCTGGTTCACCGTGACCCTGCTGACATGCTCAAATTCCAACTGTTTAAACAAGTTGAGTAGTCTGTAATATCTACAAATACTGTAAATTCAGCTGCCTGTGCCTTAATACCTGGTACAGGTCCAGATTGATGCCCTCGAAACTGATGGTGGTCTTGAAGCCCACGGAGATAAGCACGGGATCTGGATTCTCGAACTGAGGACACCACGCTCCCTATAGGCAGGCACAGAAACAAATCAGATACTCCCACCTTCCGTCATTTACATTTTAAATATGCAAACCACTTAACGGACACCCTCATCCGCGGCGACAGATAAGTGTATCGCTGGAACATCTGCTGACTTGTAAATTGATATCCTCCACCCTAGAACATTTGTCACGCAAGATGGTGGCAGCTGATACTGGGATTTGAGTTTTTTTATTAATTTTTGGGGGGGGGGAATTTGGATCACTTAATTGCCATGTCAAGTGTGGTAATTTGGTGTCTCTCTAAACTTTTGGCAGTGTTTGTCACACACTATCAGAGACGGTTGCAGTTGCAGTAATGATGCAACATGCCTGGGGTTGGGGTGCGGTGTCCTTGTCACTGAGGCCGCGGCCACACTGATCCGTCAGAAAACAGACAGAATTATTGACGGATAGATTTCTGTCCGCTGGTTTGTTTTGGAATGTCAACATGGTGGGCGAGGCAGAAGTACAGGGAAGTAAAGCTTTGTTCATAACAGACTATAAAGTATAAATGAAACAAGAAACTGACCAGGAAAAACTACAGTCATCCCAACCGTTATACCAGGCTTTCTTCATTTTATCATTGTTTTGGTTATACCGTTTTGTCTGTGATCGCCACTATTTTTTCCACAACAAATGTAGGAACACCTCTGATTGGCTAAACGAGCATTGAAAATTAATTGAAATGAACAGAGACGGACAGACACGGCGAATGAACTTTTCTACCCAGTAGGCTACTGGGCCACCATAATGGAAATTTGACCCTTTAGGTGGCTAACCTGACGGTGTTTGATGATGTTGGGCCCCACCACGGCGTCGTCCATGTCGCTGCAGGTGTGGTCACGTGTGTTCCACTGGCAGCCCCACGGACTGGCCACGCATGACATGCACCTGAAACACACACAGAAACACACACACACACACACACACACATAAATACACCCCGAAGATAAGAAAATGCTTTCACACACATAATTAGGTATGAGCACACAAACAAAAACACACACACAAACAAAATCTAAACATGCAAACTCATCAAAGAGCGTCCGGCACAAAATCTATGCTGCTGACAGTGAAATGGATCTCTGCAACTTCACATAAACAAAGCTCGTTCATCACAGATTCCTCTGGATGGAAAAAAATAAAAAGAGTGCGCACGGAAAACAGAGGGGAGCGAGGCAGAAGGAAAAAAAAATAGGGAGATCGACTTTCATTTTTTGATTAATGAAAAGGAAACTGAGGCAATTTCCTCAGCTTGGTAATACAAGGGGGAGAGAAAATGCAAGAGGTGCATTCAAACCTACCATGCATCACAATTTACACACAAAGCAATCCGCTCTCATCTGTTCTTGCGCTGTGATTCATTTGCATCAAGGTTGTCAGTTGATGCTGCGTTCTGTCTCGCTGTGTTTTTTTTTCCAGCGAGAGACAGACAGAGAGAAAAAGTGAAAGATTAAGAATATGACTCACGGCGTGTTTTCAGCTTTCCTCACTGTGGCAGCGCAATTATAAAACTTGAATTCCCGCGTGGCCAGCTCCACGCTCTCGTTGACAAAAATCTTGACGGGCACTGCCACAAAGTCTGAGGGCACAACAAAAAGAGGGTTGAAATGTATTACATGAGCTGTGTGTGTGTGTGTGTGTGGAAGGGAGGGGGTGGGGGTCGGGTGGGTGAGATGGGCAAATATATAACACATTTATGAATGGGGCTGGCGGTTTTTGGGAGTGTTTCTGAGTATTTCAAATAGAGAGGATGACTTAAGGGATAATATATAACCAGATAACCATGTCATTTATCCATTTGAAGACCAAATAATACAGGAAAAATTCTGATGGATAAGACATGGCCTCTAAATCATTTCTGACAGGGAACAACCTAAAACACCCTTAAACTAATTATGTATTAATTATAATCTTTAAAACTTTCAGAGATATAATGGAGAGCGACAGGCAACTGCCACGCCAGAGGCAGTATAAAAAAAAAAAAGAGAGAGAGCAGGTTAATTATAAAGGCCAAACCTTGGTCCTCAGGTGTGGGTGGTATATCAGAAGGGTGGGGCAAGGCACAGGTGACCTGACCGGAGTCGGACATGGTGCCGTCGCTCTGGAAAGACCGAAAGACGCAGCGCAGGCGGTCAGAACCCCCAATGGAGGGGAGGGAGGGGATGTTGATCTCCACCTGGACAGAGAACAAAAACAAAAGGAATGGGAACACCGCCGCGGCTGAAATGGACTGGTTTTAACAAAAAGCATTATCGCTCGTTACTTGTTCGCCAAATGATTTCACATTAAATTCATTTCTCAGCTTGCTGCGTGATTCAAGCATCACAGTAGAGCTGAGAGGTTACAATACAGTCTCTGTTTCCTTTTTAAGGCTCGAGAGAAAATGGAAATTGAGGGAGAGGGAGAGGTATTGTAGATGGGAATAGAAGAAGAGTGAGTCAGAGAAGTAGGGGAAGAGAAGTAGTCAGGAAGCAGAGGAGGGGGAGGGAGAAAAGTTAGAGAGAGAGAGAGCGAGCGTGCACAAGAGAGCCTCTCCATCTTCAGGCAGCGAGCACAATCAGCCAGGTGGGTTATAATAAGCCAGTTTGGAGTTTTCTGGATAGATCAATACAGAGCAGAAAGACCAAGAGCCCAGGGTCACTGATTCACAATGGAAACAGTGCATTACTGGCTGTGCTTGCTTTGTTTGTGTGATGTGCATGAGAGTAGGTATGAGTGTGCCGCAGAGAGAGAGAGAGGGGAGAGAGAGAGAGAGAGAGAGAGAGAGAGAGAGAGAGAGAGAGAGAGACAGAGAGAGAGCGACAGAGAGACAGAGAGAGTGAGAGACAGAGAGAGAGACAGAGCAGCGAGAGAGTGAGACAGAGAGAGAAAGTGAGAGAGAGTGAGAAGAGAGGCGCTGCTGTACCTGCTGAGTCTTTTTACAGGAGAGGTTGGGGGGATAGAAGGAGACGATCTTGACACACTGCTGCCTGGGGCTCCACAGCCAGCCGTTCTTCTCCTCCGCCCGTCGGCACTCAGACCTCCTGGTACACCTTCAGACGAAGGATGAACAACTCCCATCAGCCACTGTTCCACATCCCCTAAACACTTTCGCAAGGCCTCAGAAAACAATGCCTATGGCCTCTAATAACAGATGTGCTTTTATAAATAACAACCCATGCCCAAGTGATATCAAGTATGGTCTGTGTTGTACAACTGAGAGAAGGAAAATAAAGTTTTGATTAGATCAGAAAAAACGTAATGTCCTCGTTGAGCAATTTGTTTTGCAGTTAGAGCAGACAAAAATTCATTCAACACACAATTATATCACATGGGAGAAGTGGAATCAAATAAATTAATGATAAATAATAATAACAAATGTTATATTAAAATATGTACTGTACAATAATAATACAGCTTCAGAGTTTCAGTGCTTTGTTATCAACCCTCAGGTGACACATAAATATAGATATACACGTATCAAGTACACACTATAAAGTGCATACAATATAGCACGTACATGTCCCAATAAAGTGCATACTATTAAGTGCACACCATATAATGTAGCGTCACATTTAAGTGCAAAACATCTCGAGCACAAAAAGAAACAGAAATAATGGTCAAGATAAAAACAAGAAAGCTAAAGTTAAGTGCATGTAGTCTCGGAGTTAAAGTTCATATGTTTTAAAACGGTTGCAGCAGTGTGGCCTAGTGGTTTGACAGGCGGTTCATAACCAAAAAGTTCACAGGTTTCAGGTTCAAAGCACAAGTTGTTCTGGATGAGAGTGTCAAATAAATGCTTAAAATGTAAATGTCAAATTCAGGGTTCTCAGATGATGACCGGTGATCTAGAAAAACTTCTTTCATATCGTAATGAATTGTTCATCTATGACCTGGCCAGTGATCTCAGCCAATGTTTGTCAAAACTAATAACAGGAATATTGATCCGTAAGCTTCACCTATGTTTACTATATTTTTCTTCAGGATTTCGTTTTTTTTAAAACACAAAATGATTCCCAGTTATTTCCAGAGGGAGACAGCCATTTTCTGTTCCTGATCAACATCCCTGTAAAGTACATGATACAAACGACCCGAGTGCCTCTACCCTCCAAGGCCTGATAAATATAGGCTGATGGGAGTAAATTGCACAGACTACCTTCACTGCATGAGGCTGACAAACAGCTTTAATTCCTTACGGCTCTGCGGACAACGGGAGATGGAATATAAACACCGAGGGGTACTGAGAGAGTCAGCAATAAAACACTGAACAAATACCCTGCTGTGATTTACAGATGGAATTGTGTGTGTGTTTGTGTTAGTATTTGGCTGTGAGCGTCTATGTATGTATGTGTGCATGCATGTGTGTGTGTGTGTGTGTGTGTGTGTGTGTGTGTGTGTGTGACGCTTACCTGCCCTCCAGGACACACCAACCACAGTAAGGATCCCTCAGTTCCACGCAGGATTGGCAGTCAGTCTTCAGGTGGCACGTCTGCACCGGCACCTTGGTGATCTGGCATATTACAACGTGAAATATTATTAAATAGCACACCTTAGGGGAGATGCTACACAAAATATAAAGCACTTAAAGTACAGCTAGCAATATTCCTCGGTTGGCTGTAGGTGTGTATAGTGGTCAGTGAGTCCTGTCACAGCATACAGGGTCACTTGTTTGCTTCCCACATTCCATTAATCAAACTAATTCCCTGAATCCAAGCACTTAATACCATGTGCATTATATCCTGTATCAAATGAATAGCATTGGTGCAGGCCATATTCGACCAATCATATACCGACTGAACTTACTGGCTCATTGTTCATGAAACAACTTGTATTATTCCCCGACCCCCTCCACTGCTACTTCACCCTCTTTCCCTCAGGTCGCAAATAGAGGACACAGGTGCAGAAGGACTCGCTTCGGCAAAAGCTTTGTTCCCCTCTGCCATACATGCACTCTGTATGGAATGTTATCTTGTCTTATCTGTACATGTATTCGCTGCACCTGAGTGTAGAAAGAATTTCCTCTCAAGGACAATAAACTACCTATCCTATCCTATCCTTATGAGGTTACTGGTAATATGTAGCTCAGAGCAAGGCACTGAGTAAGTAATTTAGACGTACTAAAGCTCTGGTCATGTAGTCGCTTTCTCATGAAAAACATACTTATCTCTGTCTATCAAGACCGCACGACCAGGACATACTAAGGAAATACATATCAACTTCCTTTGTGGTAAAGAGAGTCAGATATATAATCCATAATGTCTTCCTTCAACATCGAATAGTCAAATAGAGTTACAACTCACAATATCAGAAAGGATGTTGGTGCTAGTGAAGAGCCAATTATCAAATGCCTTGATTTTAATACAGGCAAACAATCAGTGGGAGACGTTTTAGAGAAGGCCGATGGCAAACGTACCTTTTTCTCTGTGGTGATGTAGAGGTGGCTGTGGCTGAGGTCAAAGAAAAGGTTCTTGTTGACCTTCTCTCCAATGGTGTCTCCAGGATTCTTGCTGTATACATCTGGGTTGGTGGTCAGGTGTGCCTGGAGAGAGAACATAATTAGAGGATAATACTGTGAGACATGAGGTCGATAGGACTGCTAACCTCTTTGAAATGGGCCACTACAGAGTACCAACTTTTCCTCGCTCATCATTTTCACCACCTCCTCCAATTCCCCTGGCCTCCTTCCCTTAAGTAGGAGTAGAGAAGAGAGGAGAGGAGAGGAGAGGAGAGGACTCTACCTTGAAGACCTCTCCCTGGCTGTTTCCCAGGAAGGCGATGGTGTGATCGTTCTCCACAGCGATGGCTACAGCGGTCAGTTGGCCCTTCTTGGTCACCACAGCACTGGCCTCTAAGGCAAAGTCTGGCTTGCTGGCCAGAGGGGAGGGCAGGAAGTCTGCACCACACTTGAAGTTCTCCAATGTATCCTTCTACAAAGAGAAAAGGCATACATTTTTAGTATGAGTGAGTCCAAGTAGGAATCAAACCCCTAGCCCCGGTGGTGTTGGTGCTACACTCTACTAAATGAGCTATATAGGATGATTTGGGGTGGGTTGAGGGTACTGGGAAAAGAGAGATGGAGGAAAGGGAAAAATGAGACACAGAAAATGCGAGAAAGAGAAAATAAGAGCAATAAAAAGATCTGCAGTTGTCTTACAGAACAAAGTTAAAAAAAAAAGTTGTTAAAATAAAAAAGTGACACATCTGTGCATTATTGATTACATGAAGAGGAATTCTTCTCAAACAAATCTCCTTCTGTCTTTTATCTCAGATAGATTCTTTGAACTAAGTGAGCCAATGAGGCTGACACAAACAAGCACTTACGGCAATTTTAGATGAGCAGAATTCGTCTGTCTTGGATGAGTAGGGGATGTCCACAGCCGCCCTACCAGCAATTTTCCCCGAGTCGCTGTAACAGGCGCTGATAATGTCCAGCAGCCGCTCATTGATGAAACTGAGCGGGTACATGCAGAGGGCAGATTCGGCGGCATCGTCTTCCGTACTGGCCACGATGAACAGAACTTTGTTCCAGGGGTAGACTTTGCCGTACTGGCCCGACTCAGTCATGCCCCGTGCCAGCTCCTTGCCCGGAGAGGCCACGTACGCAGCCTGAACTTTGTTGTATCGGTTCTGAGGACCGCAGTCCAACTGGAGCTCCGTGTGGGAGTAGTAATGCTGGTCGTCCTCGCAAAGGCGAGACACAAAGGTCAGGTTTTTGTTGTCATTACCGTCAAGCGTCCGCGAAAACAAGAAGTAGACAAAACCATCCTCTTTGAAGGCGTGGCGGAAGTCGTGCAGGTACTTGGGAACAAACGGTGTTGTCTGCACCGTAGATGCCTCGATGATGCTCTCAAACACTACCCAATCACGGTAATCCTGAAGGATACGTGTGCTGATGAGTTTTGTACTGTCCAGGCTTCCGTAGCCCTTCCCAACAAGGAACACACTGAAGTTGTGTCCATCTTTAGCATAGGTGGACATAACACCAACCACATTCACGTTGTCCTCTATGCTAGCCACATAAGTCCTCTCTCCCTTACTGTCACTGTAATACAACTGCTGTTCCACATTGGTCAGGTTGAGGAGGGAGCAGATGCCTCGGTAGCGGCTGCCACAGACTATGAGCGAACCGTTGGATGGATGGACCAGCAGGAGTTTGTTGAGGTTGGGCATGGGCTTTGTGTCCTGGCAGGCGGAGGCAGGAGGCGTACAGGTCCGGGCATCCTCCTTGGGGCCCGTCTCAGCACGGGCCTCCGGCTGAAGCGATGGCCCCAGCTGGAAGATGGTGTTGACCGCCCCCAGGTAGATGCGACCGGTCTGGGGGTCCTGGACCACGTTGTTGATGGCGGTCTCGGAGGAGAAGTCAATGGGGACGTTGTGGTTCTCCTCCTGGCCTTGTGAGGCCGACAGGCAGAGGAGGAGGAGGAGGAGGAGGGAGACCCAGCTTGCCATCTCTAGGGAGAAGAGCGAGGGAGAGAGGTACTTCATTATTAATGTAGTCAAACGCACACACAAATACACTCATTTACACATGCACATACACATACACTGTCAGGAACACAAAGATTACAGAGTAGGTGTGGGGGAACACACCCATCCATCCACCCACGCATGTGCGCACACACACACACACACACACACACACACACACACACACACACACACACACACTCACACAATCTGATCTGGTCAGCTATGGGTCAGTCATTAGTCAGATGCTAATGGAACGATCATAAGGTTGTAAGAGCACTACAGCATAAGTAAAGGACATCAAGATATGGAGTCAGGCTATTGGGATAAAACTAATAAGAGACTCCCTGCAGCACACAAAGCATGTTATTGTATGACTCAATTCTCTGCTCCAGTTTTAACAAGGGTGTTATTTTGGTTTTAATTGACTTAATATCAGAAACAATCATTAGAAAAAAAAAAAAAACTCCTGTGTGTGGGGGGAAAGAAAGATTAATGCCAAGAACTAGATCTCAAACCATAACACACAATAAAGCCTATTTAAAAAGCTTGGATCGGTTCCAGCTTCGTTCCCTCATTGCTTTTTTCCACAACACCTCCAAGAATAATATGCTCAGTAAGGATATTGCTTTGTTTAGGGAAACATGATCACAAAATATCCCTGTAAACTACAGACCGTCTCATGCGCTGGCTAACAGCAGGTGCCGGCGGCGTCCTCCTCACTCACTGCTGTTTGCCCAGGCTGTGGTAAATATGGAACTGCAGGTGGCTTTGAGGCTGCTATTGCCCACACATCAAATGTGCATCTATGTGTGTTTCTGGCGGTATCAAGCCGACACAATACCACACACTCACCACAGAGGTATCTTCCTTCTCATTTCACTCTGCCAGTCAAGCCCACAGCCACACTTGTCAAACTGAAAACCTCTGATGAAGCTTCCTGGGAGTGGGCCACCGAAGCCATGTTTTATTATGTTAACCTGCCTTCCCTCACTGCACTAAGTGGGGAGACCACTGATTAGACATTTGCCCAGGGGGCCCAGTTAATTTCACCAGCAACTCCCATTTGCATTAAAGTGTCCACTCCCCGATTCCCTGATTTTATTTTGCTTTTCATTTCGCGGCCTCGCTCTTCTCCCTAAATCCATTTCACTTGGTAAATCTATCTTGCCCTTTTCAATTCATGCCCTTACTTCCATTAAAACTGAAATGGTGCAATAAAATCCCTGGCTGTGCTTATTCAGGACAGGAGTGTGTGTGGTTGGTTTTTACTGTTTAAATTAAAGGGGAAGAGGGCGGTTACCGTATTTGCAAGGGTTAACGAACAGCTGTACTTTAAACAACTTAAAAATGCATTACTTCATAGTAGGGTTGTCACGATACTAGAAATTCTTTTTTTTTTAAGATTTATTTTTGGCATTTTTTATGCTTTATTGGACAGACACAGTGAGAGAGAGACAGGAAGGCATGGGAGAGAGAGCGAGGGGAGGACATGCAGCAAAGGACCGCGGGCCGGATTCGACCCCGGGTCGCTGCGGGAAGGACTGAGCCTTACGGCCGAAATACATGGGACACGGACGCGACGCGTCACGTAGGCGGGGCGGAGCGGGGTTTTTTACCTGCTACACAGACTCCATCTTTGTAGCGTGTGGTTGCGTGCCAGCCGTGGTTTTCTGAGGAGATATCAAGTTGAGTTTTGCCAAGTGATAATGCAGTTGGTTATGCAGGGTTTGGAAGTGTAGGCTATATTAACTGGTACTGAATTAATTAACTAGATCGTTTTAACTACAGGATCATGGATACACATTGATTTGATTGATTTATTTTAATGTGCAATGTAAAAGCACCCACAAGGTTGCTCTGCTGCGTCACATTGCCTCTGGTACAATGAGGTATTTATTTTAATCATTTTTAAACAGATTGTACTCGTTTTTTACACAGTTCTATGGAGTTTTTACCTGTTTGAGGGCCGCGTAGCCGCGCGTAGAGGGGAAAAAATAGACCAGACGCGCAAAACTAGAGATGAGCCGCGCGATGCCCGCGCGGGTGCGCGCGGCTTCCGTGGTCCGTGTAGCAGCTTCAGTTGATTATACTGGAAGAGCTCTGCTGCGGGCATTCTGCGGCAGACGTGTCGCGCCGCGTCCGTGTCCCATGTATTTCGACCGTTATGGTACGCGCTCTACTTGGTGAGCCACCGGGGCGCCCCACGATACTAGAATTTCTAACTTCGATACAATACCCAGGAAAATATCGATATGTGATACCATTTTCGATACCATGGGGGAAAAAAATGAATTTTCAATCTTTTTTTAAAAAAAGTATTGTTTTCATGTTAAAATTTAAAATGAAAACAATATTTTAAAGTTGTCTGAGATCAAACAAGGTGTCGATCGCCGTCATGATTTGCTCTTTTTTATTGAGGGGAGTGAGCTATACTGCACAAGCATGTGAAACATCATATTGCCTCCTGGCCTCTGCAGCATAGACTGTAAGCAACTAAGCACAGAGACCCAAACTAGTCCCTTAATATCCGACAACGCAGGAGGAAATCCCGGTGCAAACGAGACAGATGGACGGACAGACAGACAGACGCACGCTTCTCCATAACGTAGGCCCGATAAAACTCATTCAAAACTAGTAAGTAAAACTAACTAATTAGCTTGTTGAAGCAACAGATACCCATCAATGATAGGGGAAAATCAGCAGGGCTAGAGTTAGTGGATTATTATTGACAGAATGATTTTAATCGGACATTTCAACGTCCGGTCGAGCCTTCTGACCGGGCCCGGACAATGCATCTGAAAACCGGACAGCCCGGTCGAAAACTGGGCATCTGGCAAACCTACATGATAACGTTAGCTAGCTCTGTAGCTAACGTTTGGTTTGCTAGCTAAACTAAAACGGATGATGTGCAGGGTACGTTAACATTTATGATAATGTTTAATGCGTCAGTGATGTTGAAACGTGAGCTTTCGCTAACCTCTCGAAATTCTTTATATAGACTGGCGTGTCGGTCCTTCAGTTTGACGTGTTACCCCCTAATACATCCATGGTTACCCCACCTAATACATCCATGGTTACCCCACCTAATACATCCATGGTTACCCCACCTAATACATCCATGGTTACCCCCCTTTCATCGGCACCACTCTGTAGCATTGTTTTCTGACTGAGGCAACAACCCAGCTGACTGCTACTAAGTTAGTGAGAGGAGGGGCTGTGGACAGCGGTGGAGGGTGTGTGTGTAGGTGTGTGTGTGTGTGTGTGTGAGTGTGTGTGTGGCTAGTGGAGGCGGAGAAATAATATGTTTGATTTTTCATTAAGAGAAAGCACTGCTGGTATCGATACTGTTGCAAATGAGTATTGTATCCGTTTCAAATTTTTAGTATCGATACTTATCGAAGTATTGATACTTTTGACAACCCTACTTCACAGTGAGTTTCTATGTGCCCACTACAGGGGGTGGACAAAATAAGGGGAACTTCAACTTTGAAGTAACTAAATCACAAATTCAAAGGCAGCTACACAGGCGCGTCATATTAAATTGAATGATTTACAAATCAGCATGAGGCAACTAACAGAGCTGCAATGAGGCCAAATATTTGGAGCCCGAATTGCAGGTGCATCAGTCAAAAGAAAACGCCAAAAACTGCTAGAATTTATTTAATTTGGCAAAAATCATGACAACATAAGCCAAACACAGACAAACTGCATTGGCAAAGACTGGTCACAGGTTGAAGCTTACCAATGGGAACAGATAAACACCACAAAACTATGGCCTCAAAAATTACCACAGAATTGAATCAACACCACTGTGATACAGTCTCAACAAAGATTGTGCATCAAAGCCGGTATTTATGGCAGGGCTGCCATTCAGAAACCACTTATATCTAAACTTAGTCCTGGAGCTCAGAGTATGAAGCAGATTTCCACCTCCTTCGTCACTCAAAGAACTGGCGGCTTTCCTTCTTCAAGAACGGTGCAAAATCCCACTAAATACAATTCACATTTCAAGGAGGACTGAAGGTGTTTTGAATGCAAAGGGTGGCCCTACTGCTTGTTATGTCCTTGATATTGTACGTTGTTAGGCGTTTATTATTTTGTCTACTCCCTGTATGTTCGTTTCATTTCACATACGGAAACATCAAACTGAATGAGCTAGAATGCTGGTGGGCCTTCTATAGGCATGACTTCGAGCTTCCTGGAAAAATCAATCAAGCCACAATAACATGAAGGCCCGAATGTATTGCTTGTGATAATTGACATGCGTCATTTAACGCTCCTAATTTGCCACTGCTATGGTGCACAACAGATGGGAGCTTTGAGGCATCAGAGGCACTGGCACCTGCCTTTCATCACAACAATTTGTTACAACACCGTATCATCCTTTCTTCAGAGAGTGACAAAAAATGCCCAATGGCCTATTCTACAGTCTGCTTCTTATATTTGGAGACCAGTTAGTAGCAAGACTAGAGAATTCATATTTTGTCCATACATCTACACATTTCTAAGTAACAAGCTAAATTACTCACTTAGTTTGTAGTCCTTGTATTGCATTTTTTAAGCCTCTTTTAAGCCTTTTGCCTCAAAATAGGTCAACAGTCACCGATGCTCCAGATTCAAATAAAGTTCTGAGCGGACAGGTCAAGGTAGTTTGACATGCCACTTGACCTTTCAGTGTGTATTTTTGCCAGCGGAAACACCTGGCACTTCCAATGCTTTTGTACTTGCTCCTGTACATCATAATTACACCTAGATCTGTGCATTGTAATGTTGCACAGAAGGCCAGAAACAAACAACAGCTGTTGCTAACTATTGCTTGGCCTTTTTTTGTTTTCACTGTTCTTAGTGGTTTTGTTTTGAGTAGTGTGTACTACGAGGCAGACTAGTGTCTAAATATTCAATGTAATTGTCATATGCTGGCACTTTATAATAAATATGGACTAAAACTGATAAGCATGACTGCCTCTGTGCATATGCTTCTGATCTGTGCCATCCTTAAAAAGCTGGTAATATCCATATCCCCATCAATTCACTTGGCCATAATACAGACAGCACTACAAACCTCCTCCAAGGTGGATTACGCAAAATGTCAATGGTTTCTGTAACAGAGAAAATTACTTGGCTCCTTTGACTTCCTATCAAACATACTGTGACAAAGCAACTTTCTCGGACTATGATGTACAATGCAAGTGCAATTGTCTCGGGGTGCTCATTTAGGTTACGGAAAACTCCAGTTCCACTTACTTCCATGACTTCAAAGAGTCTTTTTCCTATTCATGCAAATCCTATAGCCTGCCCCCATCCAAAAAAAAAAAAAAAAAAAAAATCTGTTATACACATTTCCCTCAGATGCTGCGTTGTGGGTCAGTGCAAACGAAATTCTTAACATTTTTCAAAGGAGCTCGTGCTCTCCTAGGATGTCTCCTTCCGTCGCTCTATCACTTTTCATCCTTTTTTCATGGGCCTAATCCTGAACGCTGGAATTAAAGAGGCTTCAAAGAGCTGAAGAGAGGCAGACGTCTGGTGGGGGCGACACAGGTGGAACTGGGCCCATGTCTCCCCAGACCATCCCACCTCTCTTTTCTCAACATGTCTCTAAGCTGCTGTGAGGGACATGGCAACGAGGCTTGCCATATAACACGTGGCTATTCTGAATAAATAAAAAGCTGCTAAATTTAGAGGCTGCGCTGCATCAGCCTGCAGCTAATGAAGCCTCCAATGGCTTGGTATAAATAATAATGAAACACACAGCGTGTGCTAACGAAGCTGGCACATCTGGAAAATGTAATCCTGATAAAGACGCAATTGTTGAATTAAAATTGTCTTTTGCAGAGGTTGAGCTAACCCGAAGTTAGTAACATCAACTAATTCCTCCATGCCTCTTTCTCTTTAGTTCATAGTTACAGAAGTTAGGCAACTGCTTTTTCTGCACCGGTTTATCTCTACACTAGGACGGAAAGAGAGACATTAAGAGGAATATTTGTTGAGGTGCTACATGCACAGGCTTGAAAATCAGGAGACGGAAAGGTGTGTCTTTGTTGGCTGGCTAGTCGTCACACACACACACACACACACACACACACACACTCACACTCTAGCTGACAGTACCTTCTTCTTCACCCATCCCCCCCCCCACAATTCAGGACATGTCTGGACAGGAAAAGCAGCTCTCAGCAGAGGAAAATGAAAGATAATTGAAAAATGGCAGGTGTGCGCATGGACACACAGAGATTTGTAGACTTAGAGATGCGCGCGCACGCACAAACAAGCACACACGCGCACAGCTTGAAGTGCTGACAAGGTAATCCCACTCCGACCACACAGAGACACTTCTCTTCAAACTGCCATGTGGCGTTCCTTTGACACCGGGGCACTAAACCCAGCGTGGCAGTCCACACAAGTGTGCGTGAGGGAGACAGAGATCAGGAAGGCGAGCGGGGAAAAAGGAGAGTGAGAATGTGTGTGCGATGATTAGATCACACACACACACACACAAACACTCCCGCAACTGCTGATGCGGCAGGTTTCAAACCAGCATGAGTGCTCCTCTCACTCATTAAAACAGATATGGAAGGGAAACTGATATAATAAATAAAGAACAGACACCCTACCCGCAAAACATAATAGGATATCACCCCATACGAAGATCATTCATATTCAGCACTTTTATATCGGAGAGCTGGCTCTGACAGATGCCAGGGTCTGACAGTGATGGGGTGGGGGAGGTGAGTGTCTTCATATTGGAGCGGCTTTCACTGTTACACGCTGATAAAAGTGAACTGCCATTAAATTAGTCGCATGTCCCCAGAGAGCCCGGGGCCGGGCAGAGGGGTGAGCGAGGGGTTAATGCTCTATAGCCAATCTTCCCATGTCTCTCGCAGCGCGCAAGTGTGCTGAAAAGGCCTGATAAAGTGTGTACAAGGCAACGTGACAAAGTGGGTTAGGAGACACACAAGGAGCACCGCCGGAAATGAGGGGCGGATCCTTGTCCTTGTTTCCCCCCACCACCATCAACAGAAGGAGCAGCAGAACAAGCGGCATTGTTAAGATGAAACATGAAGTGGGAGAGTGTGGAGAACTCCCTCTTTCTTTCCATGTCTCTCCCTCTCTTTTCTGACGTGCATGCGCTCTTGTCCAATCCTTACAGTGGAATTGTTTCAGGAGTGCAATGGGAGGCTGGTGTGACGACGGCAATCCAATTTCCATATGAACAATTACCCTGCCGTCAGGGTTGGCAGTTCATTTATTTCAATTTGACTGACTGGGAGAACCACGCTCACCAAGGCAGCCAGCCCAGCCATTGTATTCAGGGCACCAGGCGCGGACGGGGATTGATGGGCCTGGTCCACTTCAGAGGGAGAGTGGACCCAGCTGCCCTGGCCTGAATATGCTAACACCTTTAAAATGGCTTGTGACCCAAGGAGCGTGCGAATCACACTTGGCTGTCCCATTAGTCTCTCTGTGTGTGTGTGACCCCATTTTCATGTCCGTGTGTTTGTGTTTCTGTTATCATGTGCCCGTCCTCTTGTGCATGTGTGTGTATGGTGAGTGATGTATGACTGGGAATCAGGGGTTCTAGCACACACCCCCCACACACACACACACACACACACACTCGGCATCCCTTCAGGCACACCGCTTTCCTCATTAGGACTGATAGCCTGTTTGTGTGTCTGTTTACCGCTCCGTCACCGCTCTCAAGGCTCCTGCTATCTCCCTCCTGCCAGCTGGACACTTGAGCAGGGAGGGTGCAAAACCACAAGCACACACACATGCAGACATGCTACTCGGGCACAGCACATAAACACACATACTGAAATGTGCTGCATGCGCACACACACACGCGCACACACACACACACACTAACCCTAACCTTCATACACCTGTCTCGCACCTTTCTCAGCCACCACCCTCAATGTCTCTTTTAATCTCTCACTCTCTGTTTGTCTCTTCCCCTCATACACACACACATATACACCCTCCCTCCCTCTCTCTTTCTGGGCAGCAGCAGGTTGGGCTAATCTCCCAATGCTAACTGGCCTCCCCCTCCCCAGCTGGATGTTGGAGCTCTCCAGCGGGACAGAGTGGCTGTTTGCTGTGTGGACACAGCTGGCGGATGTGGGGAACCTGATTAAACCGCCTGGCCTGGCGGAAAAGAGGCACTTTCAGGAGCCAATGGCTCCTCCGACGCCGCCGATACACACAAACAGTTGTCGAGATAGGCGTGCGCACGCAGGCTCACTAATCAACTCAACTCACAGATCTACATGTGAGATCCAACACAGTAACTTCATACAGTATGCATCATGTTGCCCTTACCAACAACTCCTTTTTGTGATACTTGATTGATCAACGTGGGGAAATTCTTTTATCGCTTGCCCCTCTCCACAGGGAGGTCAGAGGTCAGCACACCTGGGGCTGGCAGCGATTCAGTGTCTTGCTCAAGGACACTTCAGCAGGGTGAATGCTTGAACCTGGGTGCTCTGGTTGAGGGGTGGTCTCCCTCCTCACTACGCCACCCTGCTACCCTGCATCCAATGCACGCTCACCCAACACCTACATATACAATCAGGTTCCAACACATACGCACACACAATTAAGAAGTCAGGCAGGCAGACTGACTGGTGGGAAAGAATCCATTACACACCTTATTGGTTATAATGATTTCACTTCGCCGGCATAAACGCCAATGAGCCATGAAGGTATCTTGTAATGTGGTTTAGTCTCACTGCCCAGCTTTCCTTTGGTTTCAAGGGGAATACTGATCTTATAGTGATTGACTGCTTGCCTGACCCATTATAGGAGTCCACACGAGTCGCACAAACTACATACCAGTGGATTAGGAGTTGCACCTGAAGCTGCTAGCTGCTAATCCCCCCCACCCACTCATGTGTTTATAGTGGCTCAGCCTTAAACACAGGTAGGGTGCTGTTGTGTACTGGATGTGAGAGGATCCATTGTGTGCAATTGTGAGAAAGGAGAGGCTTTGCGCTTTTGTCCAGGCTTGTGAGAGCTGAATGGGAGAAAGAGGTAACCCTAGGGAAGAGGGCAGAAGAGCATGGAAGGATGTGTGTGTGTGTGTGTGTGTGTGAGTGAGAGAGAGAGAGTGTGAGAAAGAGAGAGAGAAAGAGAAAGAGGAATGGAAGGAGAGCAACAACCTACACATACACACTACTGACTGGGTTTCAATAGCGCCTTTGTGTGAGCTGGCAGGTGCCTGTCACTCGTCAAGATGAGTCAGAGTGTGGATGGTGACTGAGCATTGTGGTGGGGAGATATGAGCATCAGCTTAGGCGCTGGAAGATTCCGGCTTTTGGTAATGACTATCAGCTATCGGGTAATGGCCCAAAGATTAGCTAGCTCGCCTCAGCATATGGAGAAAAGGTCACATTTAGAGCTCAGATGGTAATGGCTAAATTAGCTGCAAAAAATACCTCATAAAATGAAATTGCTTTTACTAGGAAGGAGTACTTTCCGCTGGTCGTGCAGAAGGAAATAGACTAGACTACTTTTAATTAGTGGGATGAGGAGAACTAATCACAGGAGGAGGTTTGACTGTGATAAAATGTATGTATGGCTCAGCACTGAAATAAAAACTCAACACAAGAGTACTAGAAATACAAGTGACTTCTAGCCACCTCTTTCTCACACACATTAACGAAAAACACACACTTGTTATTGGCCCCAAGCATCCGCTGATTTTGAGACGACCCTCCACCGATTCTCCTTACAGTCACACCTCGCCACCAAATGCTCTTGATCTTATCCAAACCACTCTGCTACACTCATCCCTCCGTCCCTCGATCCCTACAATCTTCATCCATCATCCGTCAGCGCTGCCCCAGCCGGAGGGGAGAGAGCTGCTAAGCAGGGCCTGACTAATGGCTAAACAAACACTATTATCAGGCCTCGGTGGCCGAATGCTGAGCTACAGGAGCCCCAGAGCAGCTGAGGCTCTTAATACTTAATCCCTGCTGCCCTGCTCTGCTAGCGGCTGCTCTAAACTAGGCTGGGATGGGCGGGACTGAAGGTCCACTAATGAGGGACTAAGTACAGAAACATAGGCAGCCTAGTGGGGGAGGGGTCCGGGGGAGAGGGGGACGTCACACATACGCGTGCACACACACATAAACGCTTACACACACAAACACACTTAGCTGAGTTGAGAATAGACTGTATTAAGAGGGGGTAGAGGGGAGTGTGGCCCTCTTGTCTCGGCCAATTCCCCCTCTAAAAAAGGCTCAGGGAGAAGTTAATGAGCCTGTTACAGCCCCACAGTTCCCTTGATAAGGCCGCTGATTACGCCACATGTTCGGGCAAGAGGAGTGTGTGTGCGTATATGTGTGTGTTTGCATGTGCATTTGAATATTTGTGTGTGTGTAGATGTGTCACCTGACCCAAAGCGGTCATCTGCTAATCATACGTTCACAAGTCAGGAATGCACTTTTGAATTTTCTGACAGACACACGCTCAAATGCGCACACGCACACACGCACACACACACTCGTACAAACCAATCAGCACTCTCAGGGCGCAATCTATTCGGCTCTCTCACACTCGCCTACGCGCACAAACGAACAGCGTTCACACCCATGACCACATCACACACACACACATACACACACTCGCACACTCAATCAAGTGTGAGTGAGTGAGCGAGCCACTCAATGAGAGTGGGTGATTAGGCCCTGGGAGAGCAGGCCTGACCTTTCCCTCCACATCAAGTCCTCCATACGCATGTGTGTTTTTATGAGTCAGTGGCTGTAAGCTCTCGGGCTCGCGCCACTTCACATCAAATGTCACTGACTTAAATGAGACGGCCAGACACAGAGACGGGCAGGAGATGGAGGCGAGAAGCAAAGGAGAAGTGAGAGAAGCAGAGAGAAAATGAGAGAAAGAGAAGGGATTATTACAGTAGGCTGTAAGAAAGAGAGGCTGAGAAAAAGCCAAAGCGGGAATGACATAAAGGGAGGGACACGGAGAGAGAGAACGTTGTCACCAATCAATCTTCCGCTCTCGGTTTTCTCCCTGTGTGCATGAGAAACAGCAAAGCGGAGGTATTTTTAAATTCCTTGTTGGTTGTGGGAAGTACAGCGTGGGCCCTCGTGGGTACACAAACCTCCCCCTCTTCCCCTCGTGATGGTTGAGTCTGCACTTCCACATTCTCAGACCTCAGACAGACAGAAAGACAGACAGTCTGAGTCAGGCCACTGGGGAAGAAGTAAGCGAGGGCAGCTGAGGCTTTGGACTTGCACTCCTAAACTTCTCCTAAACACTGCTGAAGGCAATACTAGCTAGTGGCCAAATTAACAGTGTGCTTATCGTCATGGGTGCTTTTTTAATTACATCCAGAGAGGGCATGTACATGCGGACACTGGAAACACCATGCACACAGACACACACACAGACATGTTTGGTCTCCAGTTCAGCTCCTGACGCCTGCAGGTTATGCGATGCTGGTGGGACCAGGGACGAGCTGAGCAGCAGAAGTACTGTCCTTTCTCTCCCCTTTCTCTTCCTTGTCCTCTCCCTTCCTCCCTCCTCCCGTCATCGCCGTAGATCTCAGAGGAGATAGTGAGCCGGCACTCACCGTTGACGGGCCGGAGGACGTGGCGCGACGCCCAGGTTAATTAAGTTTGAAATCGTGGAGATGATCAGCGGCGCTGCCAGTCAGGCTGCCAGCCTCCCTCCGCTGCCGCACCCTTGCTACTACCACAATGCTCTGCCTGTCTGACAGGCAGGAACATGTGAGAGTGTGCGTGTGTGTGTGTCAGTGTGAGTGTGTTAGTGTGAAAGTGTGAGAGAGGAAGAAAGACAATGTGTTTTTATGCACGTGTCTGAAAAGGAATAGAGACAAGAAAGATATGCGCAGGGTGTGTGTGTGTGTGTTTGTTCTTGTATTTCTTTCCTTGTGTAAACCAATTTGAGTTTTTGCAGTGAAGACATTTTTTCAAAGTGAGGTCATTTTGGCCAGTCCTCACTTCTTCAAGGGGAAAGTTTAGGGTTAGGGAATGAATGTAATCAAATGAAGGTCCTCATAAGGATAGAAGTACAAGGATATGTGGGTGTGTGCGCCTTTGTGTGTGTGTGCACGTGTGTCCCACTTCATACACGCATACATAGCCTGGCACACACACTCATACACAGAACGTCTATCCTCCATCACTCTCACACACACATACACACACACCTGCCTAACAGAACAGTGAAAAAACACACAGTCTCCAAATCCCATCCAGACTACAGCCCTTTCCCGGCCATGATTGCTCTGTTCCCCAGGAGGCTCCTATAAGAAGCTGGGGCTGCGGTGATTGTTGATGGATGCCTATTGGCATGAGCAGCACGTAGAGCCACCCTACCCCCCCCCCACCCCTACCACCTGTAATCCTGGAAAAATGGACTCCAGGTATTAGTGAGACGCTTAAAAAGGCAGGAGCCATTTCATACGGTGCCACACACACACGCACGTTAAACTTATTTGTACTATGCTTAGGGGCTCAGTGCTATTATTCCCCCGGCTCAATATCAAAACCCTGACCGCTAAGAGGGTGCATGTGGGGGAGAAGTATGATGTGTGATGCAGACACACATGCACATGTGCACTCCTCACCCGGTGAAAAGGTAGTCTGGGGCTGCAATATATTCAGACAGTCAAATCTAGCAGCAATTTAGAAATTGCAGCAGTCGATGTTGCTTTTTCGATTCTGTTTTGATTAATTGCGCAGTCCTAGCATGATCGTGGTTTCTAATCAAATGCAGACAAACAAAGGTCAGAGGGAATTAGCCCCCCACCCACTAAAAATAAGCTGCTTTAATCAGGTTGCAGATGGCCTGATAAGCAGCAGGGTGGCATTAAGGACCGGTCGTGTGGCGTAGCCGAGGCGTGTCACCGATAGCATCTGCACCTCGTCTCTAAAGGTGCCACTGTGTCTTTCATGTCAGGTGAGTGCGCTGACATTCTGTCACATCCAGACTTTAGATATGGTGGGGGTGGGGGGGCCAAACATCAAAGTCTGGGTTTCTGCTGGCAGGGGGCTAACACAGAGACACAGACACACGCAAAACGCTCAAAACACCCATCTGAAAAGACACGTGCACGCTCACACACGCACGCGCGCATATACACCAACCATGGCCAGTGACAAGCATTAAGTTTGAGTGTGAGATAGCGCTGATGTCTGCCAGTGGACCCTACATTCCAGTCTCTTTATCTCCTGAGCCTTCTGTTGATAATTACAGCCATCCTCCTCTCGCTCCCTTACTCACACCAAGCTGCCAGTCCACACAGCCAGAGCCAGAGGAATTATCACCTGGAGCAATCGCAAAAAGGAGCAAACCAAGGTCAGGCCCTGTGTTCAATTTCACTTTTGATTCCAGTCCACCTCTCTCTCTCCTCTACCACTTATCCACTCCGTCCTCCCGCCCACCCACGCCGTTGAATTTCACTTCAGGACTAACCTCTATTTCCAGGACAACCAGCGCCTCGACACTCATTCATTTCCAATCCTGCAGAGTGGCCGGCTGAATGGAAATTGACGATTCAATTTTTGGAATGAAACTCAAGAGTCCTTTTGGAATTGACTCCCCCCCCCCCCCCCCACACCCACTCACCCTCCCCTCCCCTCTCCTGCTCGGGCGCCCGTTCTGCCACTCCTCTGCCCCCGCCGCTCGCCATCCCCGTCCTGGTCTGCTGAGTACAGCCAATTTCTCCGCTTGTATGGAGACGTGGGCGAGATGGCTACCGCAAAGCGCTGCTTAAAAACGCCCTGCAACTCCCACCAACTTCTCTCAGACACCTTTTCTCCTTGCCCTGTTTCTCTCATCACTAAACTGCCGTCAAAAAAGCAAACACCTACAACCAAAGGGTTTATTCCCAGCATCGCTCCCAGCTGGATGTTGGGTGGCAATTTAAAAATGATCTATGCAAATGTAATTTCGCTGTGTGTCATCTAACACAGCCAATTAATGAGCGAGCTTCTCCAACCCAACTATAAATTAACAAGGCTAGATATAATAGCTAGATTAATGTGTTTTTCTGGCACTTGCCTAATTGCTCGAAGACTCCGGTGGGGCTACTGAGAGCTGGCTCATTTCTATGTGTGATAGATTGAGTTAAAAGAAAGAGGGAGAAATGCAAGCGCCAACTCTATTTATCATTTATATGAACTTTGTTGTCTATCTTATTGGCTCTTATTGAGGGAATGTATGAGAAAAGCAATGAGGGAAGATTTTTTTCCTTAGGGAACTTGTATTTACTTCAACAGAACTGACTAGTATCAGTTGTTAGATTTAATTCAGTCTGAAGGACGGCATTCGTTTTAGTCGGACTTTGGAATTCATTAATGGAAAACAAATTCATAAGTAGTCAGGAGGGCATATGTGTATGGATGGCATATCTGTTGACTCATTAATGAGAAATGAGAGCTTAAGGCAGAGAGAGCGCATGCGAGAGAGAGAGAGAGAGAGAGAAAGGGTGAGACAGAGAGGATGAGTAACCGTCTGTCTCAGCCAGAGGAGAGAGAGAGAGAGAGAGAGAGAGAGAGAGAGAGAGAGAGAGAGAGAGAGAGAGAGAGAGAGAGAGAGAGAGAGAGAGAACAAGCTCAAGGATCCAAAACAGCACATCACCAACAAGGCGGCCCTTTGTTTTGCCCCTCGCAACCGATTGTTCTCTTCGCCGAGGGTGAGAACGCTAATCCGCTGTGGAAAGGGGAGTTGGGAGGATTTACTCTAAGTATCCTTATTAGTGGGAATTCACTGATATGGGGGGGGGGGGGGGGTGGGGGGGGGGGGAGTAAGGGGAGGGGTAGAGGCCAGGATGAACAAGGAGGAAGAGGAGAGCAGCAGCAGCAGGAGTGTAGTGTACTCTGAATACACTGTAGGTACCATATGAATCTTTAATACAGGGCTTAATGGTGAGGGAGGGAAGAGGGGAGGAGTGGAGCATATAAAGAGAGAGAGAGACAGAGAGAAGGAGAGGGAGAGAATCTCTCAGAGGAGGTTACTGAGCCCCCCGTATCACAACACTCCTGATAAGCGGCAGCCTCCAAGGATCAAACCTAATTCTCCACGGTTTCAATGCGACCGCCAAGTCCCTTTGAGATGCGGGAGAAGGCGGCGAAGAAGGAAAGAATTCCCTTTGTCTCAAAAAACAAACAGCGACAGGCTTGATGTGCAGATAAAAATGGATAAAGGATATTTCCAGGTGATAAATTTCTTAATTGCTTTCGTTAAACACATATCCTGCTGGAAGCTCGGCCATGGTACATCGTTTTAATTACACGCACAAGAGCCTAATTAGTTCTATCTGTTGTACCAGAGGCTAACGTGCACCCAATTAGGCCCATATCAAAGGATGGTACAGTCAGACAGTGAGAGAAACTCGGTTCCTTTGTTCTCCAACAGTATGCATCTAACCCCCCCCCCCAGAGTTGCTGATGCTGATGTTGCCATGATCACCCCTGCTATCTTTAAACTGAAGAGCACTTGCCACCTCTCAAATTAAATACAGTAGTTTGCGTGTGTGTATGTGGCAGGTGGCTGCCTCAGGTGTCTCTATCTCTTTGTCTCACTAATTATCGATGATATCGCTAAAGTGGAAAAATAATTTTGTACGATAACCAAGAATAAACAATACAATTCAATGTTGTGGCATCCAGAGGCCTCGTGACAATGCATGGATTAATACTGCCTAACTGTCTAACTGCCAACTGGCTAATCAATATTGATCATGCAAGGGCAAATATCTACATGCAGAGGGTAAGCACGTGTGTGTACATGAGCAAAGACAGATAAACAGTTTAAAATAACTCATCCATGTTCCAGTATTTATAGAAGTAATCTTTCAGCAGGTTTGAAGCATTATGCATGCACTGTATATTGCATTTATAGTTGTACATTTAATGTTCATGTTAATGTGTGGGAGAATAGATAGGTGTGAAGGTAAGTGATAGCACATTAGTTTATAGGAGTATAGGCAGATAGGGACATAATAGTGTAGCAGCATATAGGAAGTGTGTATGTTTATGTGTCTACTGGGGTATATCTACACGTGTATGTGTTTGGGTGTGTGTATATATACACATACACAGTACATATAGCTATGTATATATGTGCTTTTCTATATAAATGTACATCTACTGAAGTTATTTCTCTCACTTTTCTTTTTTTCTAGATGTTTGTTTTATTCTTTATTTTTTTCTTTCATCTGTTTTAAAATTTTACTATTAACCTTTTTGTTCTGTGGTTTGGATTGTGTGTAAAAAAACAACAACAAAATAAAATAAAAAATGACTAATCATAAAAAAGAAACATTGGCCATCTGTGGTCTCAAAGGTCTGAGCCACTGACCTCTGAGCCACAAATGGAACAATCAATGAGAGTCACTGCCTGAAGTGCAATCGTGATACCATTCAGTGCTTTCCTCAGGGTTTCTCCCAAAGAGGGTCACTGATATTTTAAAGGATAAGTCTTGTGGATGAATTGTGAAATACAACCGCTGAAACCACTACAAGGGTGGTACTGTGCTAGCTCATTGTTATAGGGGCCCTCAGGGATGATATGATTTAGCCTAGCAAGAAATGCCACATCTGACATGAAAGATTGAAGCTAAAACTGCTCCAAAACATTTACAAAAAAAGCCTTCTAAAAAGAACTCCCTCGTGGCATTACAAACAACATGGGTAGAATAGAAACAGCCGATCCAGCACTTTGAAAATACAACAGGATCAAAGCTTTCTCAACTTCTTCACATCCCCAGAAGAACAGCTCCTTCTTCCGCACTGGGGCGGGCGATCTCAGAAACTTCCACATCTATCTCAGGTTCTCACAAAACTTCAACATTCAGCTAAGCGAGCTTTTCCTCCTCCCTTGTGCGATTTAAACGCATTTCAGATGGCACATAATGGCCTCCTGGGGCGGCACTACAGCAGAATTGGAGGGAGAAAGCATTTCAGAGCATGTAGCGTTTCATCTCTGCGTGTTCCCCTGTTAGCTGTTAACAACCATGGAGGTCTACTGTACTCTACAATCACTCTCATCAGTCAACGGAAAGCAGCCAGGGTGCATCTCGGAATTAGCTGCACCTAAATGGAGTCCACTGAGCAAGCCTGTAGTGTTTTTTTCCCCAACCACGATTACAGCCCCAGAGCGCGAGAGGAGGCGTCGCCGGCTCTCCCCCCCGGCGCGCTCAAAACACAGCTGGCGAGGTTTTCAGCACCTCCACTCCATGTCTGTTTATAACTTGTATCGAGATGCAGAGAGAGGCAACTTCTCTGGGTGCCCGCGCCTTGTTTTGTAGCTGTGGTAAACATGATATAAGCTGGCAGATGTGAACACTGAAGCACACTGAAGTGTATGCACCGTAACCAAGTGGCACAAATAAAAACTAGCTGTACAGATGTAGATGCAGGAGTGCACACAGTGTTGTTAAGTGGCATGTGGTGCAGCTGGTCCATCTCCCTGATTGGTGCCATTCTACCTCTGCAGGAGACAAACTGGGCTCATAGGTTGGCAATCCACATCCCGAATGGTCCCCGACAAGTCAGATCTGACGGGGGGGGAGGCAGCTAGTGATTGTTACCATGGCGATGGTAGAGCAAGGATCAGGAGGTTAGATCGGATGGCGTGCGGCTCTTGATAGCTGCGTGAGGCCACATATGGGAGACATTCCCAAGGTTTATAATCACTGTCGGCCAGCAGCTCTAGTGGTCTGTGTGCACGCGTGTATTTATGTATGTGTGTGTGTGTGTGTGTGTGTGCGCGCATGTGTCTTCCAATCTTCCTGGGAAACTCATCTGGTCTAAGCTTCCAACTGGCAGTGAAATCCTAAAATCCTACCTACCAGCTTTCTCATGAGTGACAATCTTCTCTCACAGGTCCCTCATGGGTTCTTACTTTTAAAAGAAAAGAAAAAAAACTGTCAAAAAGAAAGCAGGCTGTGTGATTCTAACAAGTGGGGATCGCTGCTGAAGAAGAAAAAAGCCTCAGGTGCATGACTGCAACAAGAGCTGGGAGCACAACACCACCTACCTTTTCCTATTTCCCAGTCAATAAGTTATGTACACCAACAGCAGCTATCAGTTATGCAACGATGCATCCTGGATCAAATCAATGGTGGTCTGCGTTAAAAAAAACCCTGATTGTCATTCCTCTGCGGCATGCCTATCGAGCCGCTCCATTCATCAACTTACACGCTGAATTTTCATCAGGAGGCACTTAATAGAGACAGGCACGTTTAGAGTTTCTCTCTTTGGGTGGGTGGGTTGTGTCGATTAGGCAGAGTTAATCTCTATCACAATAAATAACACTGATTACAACCGCCGAACGCTGAGGGAAGCGTGCTGGAATTAAAGTGCAAAGTGGATAGAAGAAGGATGGGGGAAGGGGCGATGTATGACAAGCCGCGTGAAACTGAACAAGTTTGGCAGGGAGTTATATGTGTGTGTGTGCGTGCGGGGAGGGGGGCAGGAAACACGACGGGGCAACCGCAGTCATTCCTTTACGAGTATCAGTTTCTGGGAGTCAGAGCATCAGACCACTAACAGACACACAAGGCTTCTCTGGAGGGACACATACACTGCCAGTTTCTAACACAGAGGAACAGGGGTGGCTCACATTTCTGTGGCTGAGGTGAACATTAACAAAACAAATCAAACCAAACTGTAACGACGCCACCGCTGAAAAATGATCTTTGTTGCACGCTTTGGGTGAAGAAGCACTTTCTTAGCAGACGCAGTTCATCCAAGGGTCACAGGCAGCAGTGACACATTGTTTTCACCTAAATATAATACTGAACTGTTGCAATAAGTTCCAGGAAGCAGGGGAAGTTCCAGAGTTATGCCCTCATTCTGTTTGAATGAGAGAGAGAAGCCATTTAGCTAAACCTGCAATGCAATTTCCAATCTGTTCCAACCTCCACTTCCCCGTCTACAAAAACAGAACCATCATCACCTATGTTAGTACACCAACCTCTTATCATAGACATAATCTTTTTATACTAATCTGAAATTACTGATCTCTCTGTGTTGTTTGGTTCTGAATGTGAGTGTTGTTCAGACTTACTGGGGGTAAAACCTCTATCTCCTCAACGGCAATGACCTTGCAAAGCTCAATAGATCTTATGTTTGCTGCCTTGGTATGCTGTCTGGATTTGTTTACAATGCAACACATGCTCAACATCACAAATCGGGGATTGCATGGCTGTCGTCAGGGATTACCGGTCTGGTCTTTGAGTTTTTCATTAAACTGCGATATCAGAAAACAAAAAAACACCAACCTCTTAGCAGAAGAGACCTATCTCTCTCACATACATTTGCAGGATACACATGTACATATATATATGGCAGGTTTTTATTCCACGTTTGAGGCTGTCCTTGCTTATGAATAAATCTGACAGCCTCCACGGTGACGGAGACACTTGGGACGCTGTATTTTCCGAGATGAGTCACATGCGACACCGCAAAGAGGAGCGTAAATCAAGAAACAGCTTACGGCCACAGGGCGGACGTCACATACAGTAATTTTAGCTATAATATGTTTAATATCTAAGCTCTTTATCCTATACGGCTGCAGCATGATTTTGTTTGACACCGTAGAGGGTGGAATCCTCTTACTTTCGTCTTTATGAGGTCAGCAGTGGAAATGGACAGAGTTCAGACAGATGGGGCCCAAGGGAATGAGGCAGGGAAAGAGAGATAAAAATGGGGAGGAGCATCAAGTAAGCAGGGGATGAAGACAGGAGTGGGAAGTGAGAGGACAAAATGTAATATCAAGAGGGAAAGAAGAGTGAAAAGTATAGAGGAGAAATCTAGAGAGAAATTAGGAAATAAGAAGGCTCAAGGCTAGTGCAATGAGAGAGACAGAAAGAGAGAGCAAGGACATAAGAAAGTGTGCAAAGTTAATGTTCTGGTCCAAGAGGTCCTGGTTTTGTTGATTTCCTCTTTGCATTAGCAGATTAGGGGAAAGATTTCCTGTCCATTACAGAGGACTGGAGTCACACTGAGGTACACCTGCTAACCAAAGCATCTCCTCCTCAACTGCGATGGACTGCACTCCCTCTCCTCTTCCCGCCTTGCCAGTTAACTCTGGTGCCCCCTGAGCAGTGATGTGCCCACTTGTGCCTGCCCAGGCCATGGGGTCCTCTGTAAAATGACTTGGGAGGCAAGGCTGTCTAAAGTGAAGCCTTGATAAAAGTGCCTTTTTTCCACTTCACCGCTCAGATCTGCGGGAACCAGTCTGTTCCAGTGGCTTCCCCCCTCCTCCATCTTTTAGAAATGAAGCAGGCAGGCAGAAGGGCTCCTGCTAGCCTCCGTCCTCGGGGCAGAACATGGCCCTGACAACAATCTCCTCCCAGCGAGATGCAATCCCTCTCCGCAGGGCTGCCCAAAGAAAAGTGTTGATGCTAACAAAATGTGTGACAGCCTCTCACTTATGTTAACAGAGCACACACACAAAAGAGCAGTACCCCTCCGTTTGAGTTTGGGTTTATTTTCAATCACCCCTTCTAACATCTGAACTCTGCAGTCTCGGGAGGGGAGGACAGTTGACAGTGAGCCAGACAGCTCCTCTCCGCCAGGGGTTTGAACTCTTTGTCCTGTAGAGGGATGGATGTGCAGGCTGGGCCGGGATAGGGGAGGTGGGGGTGGAGGGAAGATGGGTGAGCGAAAGGGGGAATGGAGGGGACTCAAGAGAAGAGGCCCATCAATATCCTGTCATGGCTGCCTGGGAGAGCTGGTGCTATAGAAACGCTGAGATAACACAAGACAGACAAGTTTACTTTCCTGTTTTTTAATTCATGCTGGAAAACAACTGGGGAAAAGTTTACTTGAATTCCACTTGGAGAAAGGACAGGAAAGCCTTTGAGTAAAAATCAGTGTCAGTGTATGGAAACAAAGTGGACATTTGTGCAATGATCACAGAGTGGAGCACTTACTGTGTGTTATGTTTTCAGGGAGTTCCACAGGGTTTAGTACAGGGCCTCCTGATGTTATTCAATGGCAAAGAGCAAAGAGAGCACAAACACTCCTTAGAAGAGCAAAGTGAATTTGAGGTCAGAAATTGGAAGGTTACAGGCATATTGAAGTGGAATTAATCACCTCGGTTTTGGTAAACAACAGCTCAAGGAGGAGTAAATTGTAAAAAGTCTAAGGGGTTTTACAGATGAGCGGATACACATCTCCCTGACTTCACTGTCAAACTAACCACTCCAGACAGACGGTGCTTAAAGAAGCTCTCCACGTTTATTCGGCAATAGTCTACTTCCCTATCGTTTAATATGGTAGAGGCTCAAGTTGACCTGCAAGTGCAGATAGCGTAGAGGAAATTCTCTTATTGGGCAAATAAATTGTCCAGTGGACCTAAACGCACTGTCATCTCTGTGAAAAGGGCAATGACAGCTTCCATAGACCATTCCACTTCAGCACTTTTAATGCATGTTAAGAGGATGGGACTGGCAAATTAAAATCCATATCAATTACTCGTCTCCTGCGAGTGGTAAAGGGGAGTAGTGTTTTAAGGGCAAATATCTGGCATTACCTCCATATCATCAAATATGCATTGGGAGTCATTCTGAGTCAACTAAAGAGAATTTATGCAGAACAGAGATTTATATACTGTAATTTCCACGATTTTTCTATATGGCTGCCTTTCAAGCCATCAAAACGGAGGAATAAAGCAAAGCGGGTGACACACATCCAACAATTTCTTTCTAAAGAAACTCTTATTACCCTGCAGGTGTCAACAGTTGATTCACCACACATTCACTTGCTTTCAAAATCCCCTCTGGCACCATTATGTAGTTTTTGAAATAAAAAGGATGAAACATCTTCATTTCTCAGAAATTACTTTTTTCTTCTCTTTTCTTTCCAATCCCTCTAGCCAAATACTGCAGCGACTCATGTCTCGCTTTTCTGGAGAGCTTCCACACAGACTGAATAAAGCCATGTGTGTCTCTCTCGTATCACATCTAAGATAGCGTATCACAATGAGTGGGCTGCAGGGCCTCCCTCATCCACAACAGATACTGTTGTTGTTTTTCTTCCACGGCTCCCTGGCACTCGGTGATAGTGTGGTGCATTCCAAGTTAGCATCAAGCAAGCCTGAGCTTTTTGGGAATGTTGATTGCAATGCAGTGCCTTTTGCTTATGCAATACTGAGACAGAGATCTCCAACTAAAACATCACAGCAAAAATGCATGTGTCAATTGTTTTTGATCAGCTCAAACAGATGGTATGCCAGCTAGCAACACATCACACTTCAAAAGTCTTGTTTTTTGTTAGGCTGTGGCTATTCTTTGGCTGTGTTCAAGGATACAAGAGAATGAATGAAATCAAGCATGTATTTTCGGATCCTCTTTGTCTCACATAACGCTCCGCCTATACCTTGATAATTAAATCTGGATCGCCTAAAGGATACCACATGACATCTTGACCAAAGCCAACCTTCCAAAACACATCCGTGGAAGCACAGAGGACAAGCAAGAATCACCAATTATGCTAGCAAATTGGGTACCTGTATTGAAGGAGTAGAGGAAAAGATTAGCTCTGGGCAATTTAGGAGACTTCATTTTTCTTAAGTGTGAGGGGATAGATAGACAGACAGAAGTCGATTGACTGGTGCACTCCTAACCCACACTCATGACCGACCCTGGGTTCTTTCAATTCACCATTCTAACCAATTACAATTGCAGGAAAGCGTCCACACAAAAATATAATTCCCAGTCATACATCTATTTGTCTCACCCTATCTTACCGCCTCTTCTTTCTCAGAATGATTCGTACAAACCATCAGACAAGGCTGGGGCAAATCGTCTATTCGGTAAAATCGACAGTGCGGCTCGGGGGAAAAAAAAGAAAAGAGAGAAGGGGGGGAGAGAAAGTAAGTTCAACTCAAAGCTATCTGGCTCCCTTTGATCAGGAGGAACGGTGGATTAGAAAGGATTCTCCAGAAGTTTCTACTTAATCCCCATAACATTCTATAAACCCACTAGTAAACGTTGTGGCAAACTCAAGAGCACTCCCAAGGTCAGATTAGACCATATCTTCCACACCAGGGTTCCTTGCTACAACTAGTCCACATGATGCAGTTGCAGTTCTCAGCTTTTCACGATGTGATGCAAAGTAAGGCTTGATTCATACATCTTTATTTGCCTTGGACTGATTCCACTTTCCTGAGACAAAATTGGTCCACAGTATTAGGTCCACAATATTGGTCAGTATAGCCCTCGCTTTCACCTAAAAATCAATTCCTACATCATTGGGTTTGGACTCAGTCCATTTCACGTGATGGATGCCTCTGCACTGAACCTAGTAGGTCAACTTTCCTACAGAGTCTGAGAAGGTGAGATTTCTGTGAGTGAATCAGACAAAGAGTGACAAGAGAAACATTTCTCCAGGGGTGTTACCTATTGAGGACCTCTGATGTTTTCTGTCTGCACCACCCCCTTGGCTTCTTTTGAACTTTAAGCATCACATCTCTAGAAACAATTTGAGATCGTGTTCGGGATTGTGTTTGTGTGTGTACGTTTGCCCTCCGAGGCAGAGCATTATGTCTGTGGGGGTGGACTGATGAGACAGGCACGTAGACTCAGTTTTTGTGTCGTCAATCACCTTCGCGTACAGTAAATGATTTTTCAACAAGCCCCAGGGTGATGGATACTCAAAAGGAAGGGGTGGGCTGGGTGCTTTTCTACTAGTTTCTCAACGGAGGGTGCAGGGAAGAGAAGGCCCCCACAGCACCACACTCTTGGTGTGCCACGCACGTTTTTCCATTTGGGCGCTAACGCTAAACGTAGCGCCCTGGGCCAAAGCCATGATGAATTCCCCCTCCTGGCAGCTCCCTTGTCTCAAAGGAGCACTCAGGATGAGAGAGGTGGAGGGAGGGGGAGCACGTCTGGGGACAGAAGCCCCATGTCGAATGAGAAGCTGCCAAATGGAGCCTCCATAGCTCTTCATCAGGGCCGGTGGTCGTGGGGGGGGGGGGGGGGGGGGGGGGGCTGCCCTAGGCTAACGCTAAAAAGTGCAAGCCAGGCAACACATCTGTGCAGCTGGGTTTCCTCTATGGCATGGAGGATGCAAACCCTCCAGCAAGAAGAGGCAGGCAGGCAGGAAGGCAGGACAGGGACAGCGAGAGAGATACAGAGGGAGAAGTAAACAGAAAGAGAGCCAGTCAGAGAAAGAGACAGAACGACAGAGAGAGACACAGGGAAGTGGGGTTGTGTGTGGCTTCTGACTCTGAATACTGAAACCAAAACTTTCTCTCCCCCTCAGCGTCAACCACGTTGAGCCGAAACCACAACAGCCCTCCAATGGCGAAGGCGCCAAAGGAATGCAAGGCAAATCTCCATGGTAATTCTCCCTCTGCAATCATTCTTTCTGTCTCTCCAGCTGTATCTCTCACGCCGTTTGTTTCCATCTATTTTCATTCAGGCATAATTAAGGCCCACTGTATATACTGCTGATCGTCAATTAAGATGATTCACAGTCTGGTGGGAAGACTTTTTTTCGCTTGATGGTATTGTTGTTTGTTACCCTTCGCTGCATCTCTGTCTCATCGTTGATCCATCAGAGGAATTTATTCAGAACTGATGCTGCAGTTGTGCTGACATTTACTTTCACTTATGCCTCCACTCTCCATCCATGTTTACCCCGGCTTTCAAGAGATGCTTTCATTTTGTGGACAACAAACCTGCTCAAAAATTTTGCACAATGTAGCAGAGATGCTGATTTGCTTAACCGAAATGACATATAAAATGTAAAAACTAAATTGAGAGAAGGTTACCCACAAATGTTATTGAATGTTATCAGTCAGAATCTGCTATGGAATTACCAGCAGACAAAGATTTTGGGAAAAAATATTTACTTAAACTTTCTACTGGTTTGGTGAGAGTGGAAAACTCATATGGTGCCAAATGCAGCTGTGGCGCAGGCCAAATGTCCCAAGATGCTCTTGTGGCAATGACAAGGCTTTCAATCTTCAGGCAGTTGCAGCAAACTCAAGGGTCTGGTAAGACTTTACATGAGGTTGTTTCTGTGTGTTCATGTTGTAACACACTGTAGAAACAACCTCATCTCTCTTTTTCCTTCCACCTAATATTTGAATTATTTTAAGCTCATTTTTCAAGTGCTAAGTCCCAGACAGTGCCAGCAATTGCACTGACCTCATTTTGCATGACCATGAAAAGTCGCACATTTCCAAATGGCCACATGTATCACTTTTTGCACAATTTAATGGTTTGCGCCCTTCTCAGTAGATTTGAGCTTTTGTGTTTACACATGCCGGCAATGCACTGATTTATTGGTAATTACTTTGTGACAGGGTTTTTGTCAACGCACCACACCACCACGCGATTGTCAGCACCACCAATTTCAGCTTGTTTAATAAGCAAAGCAATAATCTGATGCGATGTATGATTACAGTGTACTCTCCATGGTAATAATAACCTTGCTTATTACACATTCATGTGAATCAGCCTTGTATAATGTAAAGTGTGACCTTAAGTTTTATCATGGCAATCATGACCTCGTCCAGGACTTCCATTAAAGAATATCTGTCTCATTAGATTATGGAATGCAATCTGTGCCGGGCGAGATAAAGTGGTACCAGGTCACACACTCAATATCTCAGCATTATGTAACAACGGGAGGAGCTGGTGTGTCCATCACTCTCCACACACACGCATACACGTGCACACACACTCACACTCTCTCTCTGTCTCTCTCGCTCTCTCCAGATAACAGTCAAACTGGCAGCTTTCTCATCAATTTACAACACAAATATACACACACACACACACACACACACACACAAAACAAACTGCAGCCGCCATAGATAGGAATTGGGATTTGGAGAGAGTTGCTGAAAATCAAAAGGGCCAAATCCAACAGAGAGGTTTTGCGCTCCCTTCCATTTCCGCTTTTTCCATCTCATTACAGCACACTTTGAATACTAATGGACAATGTGCGCACAGCCATACGGCAATAATGATTTATAGCTGGGAAAGTAAGCACACACTAAGATATAAGCAGGGTGAATGGGCCTTCGAGGTATTATACGGGGACGTTCATGTGTACACCGTAACAGCGGTTTCATTTGAAAACGTTATTTATGAGACCAATTTCCCCTACAATGTCTCGAGGAAAACGGCAACTGGCACTTAAAATCTCTCGCCGTCGTGAGAAAGAAAATGCCATGCAAATGGATGTTCTCTCATGTGCTCCCCATGAACAATCCCACTCAAATGCTGCCCTGCAAATCACTTAATGCAGCGGGAAAATGGGCATTTTTGCCTCGTCTTACAGCGCCTAAGAGATGGAGTAGAGATTGTCACAGTCTAATTCCGCTTCTTGCTCTGTGCCAGCAAAACCCTCTCTCAAACATTTCAGCCATGATTTAGGGATGAAAAAAAAAAAGCCCCCCACTCTCTCTGCTTTCCACCCGTTTGTGGTGAAATTATTTTTAGCTTTAGAAATCCATGAGAACAAGAGAGACAGAGAGAAAGAGAGCGGGAGAAGGATGCTCCTTGCAATGCCAGTGGATTATTGGCAGCTTGCGAAATCCCATCAGAAAGGATTGGGTAGAAACAGATCACTCTGTGTTACATGGAAGAATAAGGGCTGCAGCACATTGTACAGCTATGGCCTGCTATATCACCCTCCTCACCACAGTTCTTCTCATCTCTTGCCTCTGCGCGCTGGGCCACTCCCGGGGAATTAACCCCGCAGTCATTATGCTGGTGAGGGTCACTGGCTCTGTGGCATGTGTGGAAACACCAGCACTGCTCTGGCTTCAGTGCCCCGCCTCAGGCCGCCTGTCCCCCCCCCCCCCCCCCCCACACACACACACACACGCACATCACAAACTGAACAGTGTCACACACATCGAGAATACCCACACACACAGGCTCATTGCCCAGTCACCAGTCAGCCCGCTTAATAAGGACGGCAAATAGTCCCTGCAGCACTAAAGGCACAATAACAGGGCTATGATATTCTCTCTGAAGCTGGAACCGGAGTCAAACTGTCTTTGTGTCCAAGCAGAGGGCCGGGGGTTCAGGAGGCTAAGTGCACATGCTCCATTTGAATTAGGGCTTGATGCACAGAGGTGACAGAGCTTGTTGTCAGCTGCAGCCACCAGAGAGCAGCTAGCCAGGCTATCTCCTAAACCAGCACCACATTGACATGCCACAGGTAAAACGTTGGTCCAAATAATGAGCACAATGAGAGTAGGCAGGGTAAACAATGGCTTGAGGCAGCCGCTGTAAATGCTGGCATCACTTTTTAATTGCCACTATTCTCAGTTACGCTCGGATGAAGCGGGGAGGGGTTTCTTCTGTCATGCTTAATCTGCGGTGTGCCATCCTTCCCCTCCTTTCCCCAACAAACTACGCCTACTCCTCCCCACCCTTAACTTCAGAATCAAACAGATGGAAGAATAACCCACTTTAGCACCCGCCATGAAATGCCTTTCAATATACCGCCTGCCCATTGCAATTTCCACTCCTCCTACTTCGACTAAGGTGGCAAGATGAGCAAACAGACATTCAGGCACACACTCCCCTCCAGGGCATCATTATCCTCAACACAAGAGTTGCCGCCAAAAGTAATGGAGCCTTGGGTCTACCTGGCTCATGGCGGTCCCTACTTTCTTATATTGAAATGGGAGGAGGGGGGAGAGCACTGAATACTGTTTATGAAAACACTGCCAGGGGCTTTGCTGTGGGATTATGAGAATTGGCCAAGAGTCAGGATAAGTAGGGAGGGTTGAAGGGGAGCAGTCCTGCTGCTGGATTTTTTTCCATGTTGGCTGGTTCTGTACTGTACTGGGCTGGGCTAGACTGGGCCGGGCTGTGCTTTTGCTGCCAGTTCCCAGAACACAAGGACCCTTTTTTTCTCCCGCCAATCACAACCAGATGTGCCCAGACTTGTATTAAGAATTCTGATCCCTCAGTCCGTCTCCCTTTCAGCTCTTTGCTCGACTCAAAGTAGCAGCAGACACACACACACACACACACACACACACACACAAACCCACACACCAAACTTGGTAGAGCACATATTCTCACACACAAACAGACAGAAATACACACACTCGGTGACAGGCACGCACACAAACACAGCCTGGCCGAGGCAGTGTAATCACAGGCCCCAAAAGGAATCCCAGAACAGGAATGGGCTCCAATAACATGCTTTTCAACGCCGGGGTGCTTGCCTCACTCTCCCAATCCCTCAGGACATGTAGTTTGAGCAGATTCAACCTGACATGACTGAGAGATTTACGAGGTGTAGATAGAGGCCCATTTTCCCACAGATACCCGGTCCTATCAGTGTGATGCAAAGGCCTATCAATCATGGACCGGACAGGTTGCCGCACCCAGAAATCCTTCAACAGGTAGGCTTCTCAGCCCTAGAAAGCAGGAGTAAGAGTAGCACTCCTACTGCTGAGGCATTAATGTGCCTGTGGGTGTGTTTTAATATTTGAGTACCACTTGAATGTTTTTCTCCCAAGCACAGTGCGAACACAAATTTATGTCCTCCAGCTACGTAAAGCATTGATGTTAATGATAACAGCAAGAGAGTACAAAGAACATTTGACAAGGCAACTGCATTAAGTGTGCTGGTGTTTGTGTGTTTGCGCACGTGTGTGTGTGTGTGTATGTCTTGGGGGATGAGGGGGGTCATGCGTTGTGTACACAAACAGTTGAAGCTCATGTGCAATTAACTATTCATTACAGAAATCTGATTAGGGAATTATTCATCCATGCAGGATAAGAGTGTAAGTAGTACACAGCGCCTTAACCTCCTTTCTTCCTCTCCTGCGCTCCAGAGGATCTGGTCTCACCTCCGTATCTTCTCTGCCATGGATCCGCCTCCAGCAACACTATCAGCAAGTACCATCTGTTCCCTGCAGCAAGTGTAAAATTGAGCTGCTTGAAAGTCGCCCAATATCGATCGGAGCCACATTAATTTCATAATGTCACATACTGTACGTCACCGTTGGTAATCACTACATGGAATTTGTATGTCCGGTTACACCGAACGATGCCACCGCTCGCAACCTGCATTGAGTGTGACTGTCAGCACTGTACATGATGCCATCCACCTCTAACGTCAGGGCTGCACAATTAATTGTGCATAAACATATATTGTGCTTTTAGTTTCCACAATTAATAATTGCAGAATATTGGCATATTGGCAATACTGAAACATTTCATTCAGAATGTCTGTTGTACTAAATCCAGGAAAATAATCATGACCAGAATTTATAGTAAAATAAACTGAACTTATCGTTTTAGCCATAACCATGCAGTCCTATCCAGTGGTGGGGATACCCTCATTTGAAATGGCTGTGATGAGTGATGAGTAACAAGTTCAGGTCATATTAAATGAAATGTAAAACCATTTTAAAAAAGACAATCAAAAAAGCACCATCAAAGCACTATACATTATATGCTGTATATCGTATACAGCACTAACATGTATTGTATTTCTATGTTCAGGACCCCAGGAAGACTAGAGGCCCATCCATGTGCTTCTAATGGGGATCCTTAAATAAACATAAACATACATGTGTTAACCTCAGTAGAGTCATTGATTGGTGACTTGCTGAGGTGCAAATCTCTAAGGATCTCACCCATGACAAGCTCAACATGTCACAACAAGGGTTAGCAGTCGCACTTGAAGGTGCCACTGTGCAAACAAGACACAGAGCAAGATGCAATCAAACGTGTCAACGGTGTTTATGTGGATTCTTCACATTTGCTATATGCATGCGCATACATAACAGTTTGTCTATAAATAGGCACCCTACACCTGTGAGGGGGCTAGCTGTTTTCCTTGTATTTAGTCAAAACGAAAGAGTAGTTATTGTTCAACATAGGGGAACTAAATTGTGTAACATCACATAGCTCAACTTCAAGTTCAGCTCAATCTGGTTCCTTGTTTTTGATTGAATCAGGGAGTACACCTGTTGCAGAGGATGTGAAAGTCATAGTTCACACGAGGCAATCTTGCTTCAAACAAACCAGATTTCAGTGCCAAAACAAATCATTGTCTGCAACTCATATGCACATAGATGTTAACTTTTATGAAAACACAGTGAGAGGATTTAGTTGAGCCCAGTCATCAGCAGGCATCTAGGAATAACACTGTTAGATAGCAAAAATACATTTGTCACTTTACAGCTAGATGCTTAAAGCACATTAAGACCTAATCTCTGTGGGTTTACAGAAGGAGAGAAAGAGCATGGAGACTGGCTGTTGAGGAGGTGGGAGGGCATGAGTAGAGTAGGAGGAGGCAACAGAGGAGTGCATGCCCTACAGGCTCCCTTTTAGTGGATGGTCCATTGTGGTTGACTGTAAAGATCAATAGATTGGGTCAATAGATCATTAGGCAATCCCTGCGCTCCCGAAATAACACAGGGATCAGAGTGGAGATAAGAGCCTGGATCAATGCTGGACGGACGAAAGGGTGGAGGGCTGAACGGAGGCTGGAACAGGGATGGAGAGAGTGCAGCCTGTCAGAGTGTTGAGCTGTTCGGGTCTGCCATGCGTCTCCATCCAAAATTGTTAAAGTGTTCGCTCATGTGAGCATGGGTGGCGGAACTAGGCCAGGCTAGGCCAGGTTTTGGCTGCCTCTCTGTCTCCGTAGGTGGGGTTTCTGGGCTGGACTGGCACGCTATGGATCAGATGAAGTCTTCGGGGGAGAGGCGACTTTATGGCACTGGGAGGAGGATTTGGCGGTATAAAATGGCTTTAAGACTGGCAAATGGGAGCGCACGACTGGATAAAAATCGCATAACCCTTTGCTACTAAGGCTAGTAATGGGTTTTTTGCCTTTTTTAAATTCACTAATACAGCTCATTCTGTCTGGTAACTCATTAACATCAATAGTGATCAGGCAAACCGATTTAACGGCATGCATTATTCCACACGCCTCTAGGCAAAAGCACAGCTATGTTGCACTGAATTTAAAAGACAGTGGTTCCTATCAGATAAGGAGATAATTATACAAAACACAACATTGTGTTGACTAATGGTATCATGAAGCATTTAATCCTATAGCAGCATTAGTACGCCCATACCGATGCCTTTTCATATGGCAAATCTCAGAGCGTAAGCCCATTCTTATGACTGAGCTCCATTCGTAATCACAGAGGATCATTTCAAAGGTCAAGGCCTGGTGCTTATCAAATTCTGTCTCATAAAAAGGGCTAAAAAATTGATTCGGGATCACAGAACCATCAAATTCCTTTAGAATTGATTTTGTATTCCCCACCAGCAACATACCTGTTGTATTGGTAGGCAGAGGGGCTCTATGTCTTTGATCACACTTTCTCATTACCGTCTGTAAGCAGGACTGATATTAAAACAAACAGAGCAGGGGGTGAGGCCTGGGGACAGGCGCTTCCTGCCCCCTGCCTCACGCCACTGTGGGCTCTTCCTGTGTGGGTGTCAGGGCCAGCCTGCCCGCTGGGGACCGGAGAAACTCTGAGGAGAGGAGGGGAGGGAAGAGGAGGAGTGGTGGAAAGCCATACGCAGACGCTCCACCCTAAATAGGAACAGCACGCCAGCCCCGGTGGACATCTGTTTTCACAGGTGTGCTCGCCCAATGTGATTAAGATTGGCGCTACGCACCCCTGAGCGATACAGCACTGTTACGCCAGCACTGTGGGTGCAGGGGCATGGGTGTGAGACGCGTGGAACAGTTGTTGTTTTGGGGCAGATGGAGATGATGATGAGAGTTTGAGTGAAAGAGGAAAGAGCAGGCGGAGGAGAAAACAGAGGGATGGAGAGTAGGGAGGGACGGAGGGTGGTGGGGGATTATTCGAGTAATGTTCATAAGGCATAAGGCCTCCTCGTTGCAAACAACTCTTGGGAGGAACATTATTTAAGAAGAGTGGGATTATTCTGAGCACATGCAGATTATCCTTTCCTTTTTGATTTTCAAAGTAAGAGGGAGCGAGATCACATGAAAGGATCGGAATAAGCCACACAGGCTTTTATAAATACCGCAACAATTCCAATGGGCAAAATGTTCTGAGAGAGAAGACTGGATGGTCTGAAAGGGAAACCATTCACCCCCTGAAAAGCCTATAGCATATAGGTGGGCAGTGGTTTTGGCAGAACCAACGCCGCTGGTGCCCAATGCTACAACGCGCCTGCTTCCATGGCAACTAGGAGGGATTGCTTTCCCTTACACCAGCAGGCCACTTCATGCTTTAATGTAAAGCGACAACTTGCCGGAATTAATTTGTGTGTTGTCAAAAAAAAAAGTCCCCAAACAGATTTAATTCCGAAAAAAAATAGAAAAAAGCAATTTTCTTGATTCGTGTTTGCTCCCTCCTATCCACACCCACACCATTGCCGCCACCCCACAATTCTCCAGTGGGTTTTGAGAACTTTCAGCCATTTCAAGTGTTCTCACTCCTGGAGTACTACGAGGCAGCGACAAGAAAATCTTTAACGAACGAGAAAGCAATTCCATTTCACAGCAGCGAGGAACCGAGGAGGAGGGGCGGGAGAGTCAGTCACCAGCTTCTAAAGAGAAATGGAAGCCTTGGATAAAAGCTGCTCACCCCAAGATATCTCCAAAAAGAGGAGCAGACAGACTTAACACCAAATCATCCTGCTGTACGACTCAGAAGCTTACCTAGCACTGACAACTGACAGGAATAGTGCTGCGCTGCATGTAGGTTATTAGCATTTGTGAATATCACTTTCCTTGTGCTCTCAAACTTCTTAAAACCTCTATCCGTAACTAACCGAGCCACACCATCTTTTATAGTAGAAATAAATTGTCAAACAAGGAAAAATGACACCCAAACGCAGACTTTTAAGCATTCAATATATGGGTATCAAAGGCTTTTAAGTCTTTTATTACATAAGCTAGTTTGACAATGCTGCAAACGTTACTCCAAACCTGTTGCTGGTGTACGCTACAAAGAAAACGTTTCACCAGTATAAGAACAGGAATATTACATGTGCACATAAAGCCGGCAGATATTCAGAGTTAATGTTGCTTGCTGTGAAATCAAACGGCTGGAAACGAGTATATCCCATTAGCCAGCCTCAACCCCAGATATATTACACAAGCTGATCACACAGCCAATCCCTGGTCCTGATTGCATCATCCATCCAATCGTGTGCGCCTCCCTTCCACTCCTCCCCTGTCAATGAAGCGATGGCAGGCATCGCTCCCGCTACTCTGCCCGAGTCCAATCTGCTCTCGCTTCCCGTCTCCTGGCGAGCACAGCTCAGCAAGGGGTACGACTTCTCTCAAAATCTCGATGTGAGAAATGTATATATTTGTAAGTGCTAATGCTAAGCGGCACAGAATGTTGGGCCAGCACCAAACAGATGGTTCTGAGAGCGGCAGAAGATCAGAGAGATGCTCCCTCCCTCCCTCTCTGTCCCCGTTCCTCTATTTCTCAGAGAGGAGGCACTATCACAGGTCTGCATGGCACCGAGGAGGCCCAGCGTACAAAAGCAGCCCTAATTCCCCGATGGTGGAATCAGCTCTCTCTAACAAGGGTATCAAAGTAGTGCATCGATGAGAGGATATTTAAATCTACACAACTCTCAAAAGCCTACCTAGCCATGGGTGGAATACTGCTTGGGGGGGGTGTAGAGGGACAAGTGAAGGGACAAAACAAAAAGAGAAATGGGCAGATATACACTGCATAATAACAACAAAGAGGCATAATAACAGAGATGGAGAGATGAGCAGAGAGAGCAGGTCCTCAGTTCTGTAGCGGAGCAGCTAATGACATGGAAATTCTTGTATGCGACTGGTTTAAAGACACAATTAGGCTTGCCCAGTGTGTGCTTCATAAAGCACTGCCAGCGCAGATTAATTGATACAATCAAAGGCCAAGTGAGCTCAATTTATGAAGCCAGTGTGCTTTCGAGAGTTAGAAGGTGTGGACAACAGAATGACTGACTGAGCGTGCGTGTGTGTGTGTGTGTGTGTGTGTAGGTGGGGTTGTTTCATGTCTTTATTTGGCATGCAACCATTTTACACTTGGCTCGCTTCGACGCCTCAGAGGGGGCCAGGGTCAAATAGAGTGCAGGAGAGTTTTACAGCACTTTCACACCAGGGGAGGCAGGGCTGCTCAGGATCTAAACCACACACACACACACACACACACATGCACACGCATGAACACAAATAGATTTACTTTCACCCACACAGAGATGGACAGTGAGCCATACACACACAAATTCAAGTCTGACCCACACACAGAAAAACTCCCCCTTCAGCTTGTCTGGGGCAGGCAGCCTCTGTGGGCCACATCAGTCATGCATGCAACGGTCTACCTTAAATGGCTCAGACACAAGTACTATAATCAGCTCTGCCTAGCGCTCTGCCTCATAGCCTCACTCCCTCTTTCTTTCTCTCGCTATCTCTTTGTATCTTTCTCTCCCTCTCTCTCACACACACAAATGGAAATTCACCCACAGTGCAAAGAACTCAATCAGGGGTGAAGGCACCATAGCAGGACTCCGTCCGCACAGAAATATGTTGTTTGGTGTCGTGGAAAGAGAAGAAGGTCAAGCAGAAGCTGCCGATCGATCAGGATTCTCATTGTTCAGAGGGGATATAAAGCTCTCTTTGTCTGCCTGTGCTCTTCTGACCTTTCTCGGGCCGTTGAAGAAGGCAAACGCTTCCAGGCCGAGGGGGAAATGGACTGTCTGTTTTGTGCTTAACACACTGCTCACAGATTGCGGAGTTGGCATGGCGCGGTGGGCACAGACTGGCTGCCGACCTGGGCACTATCCGCCCTGCCCGACCTTGGCACCACTGCGCCAGTGTGCCAACGAGTGCCCCATAATACCCTGGCCTTGTCTAGAAACATACTCTCCCTGAGACAACGCTGGAAAACAGAAAACCGGCTCAACACACAGAGTTCATTAACAGATAAACGGCGGGAGGTGAGAAAAAAAAAAAGAGAGAGAGAGATGGGAATAAACGAATAAACAAGGAAATGACAACGGACGGAAGATGTGGGGAGAGGCTGGCAGCCGTCCATGGAAGAGACAGCTGGCAACGACATCCTTCACAAACCTGGCGACGCAAGCGGCATGGAAGCAACCTCCAGAGACATGGAGGGAGGGAGTGAGAGAGACAGAGAGAGAGAGAGAGAGGGGTGGAGGGAGAGAGGAAGAGGGAGAGAGATGGGGGGGGAGGAGGGGGGCGGTTGTGGTGGTAGATAACGCGCCTTGGTCTCCAGACTCCCGTGCTAATTAACACAGTTCCACACACAAGGCCCCCTGCCTGCCTCGCGGCCTGGCCCCAGTCAGCGGTGCCGACTCAGAGGGAGAGAGATGGAGAGAGAGAGTGAAGAAAAAAGGGAGCAGAAAGAAAGTGAGGAGTGTATGAGGGATGAAAGGGATGAAAGGTGAGGCAAGGTCTGGTGGCCTTGTCTGAAGGTGAGTCTGCTCCCCCGCCAGCATGCATCCCCGGTTCGTCTGGCGGAAAGAGGGGGATGAAGACGAATGAGTTGGAGTGTAGGGGCGCTGATCAACAGCCCAGTCGCTCATTCGCCCTCTCACTCCCCTCACCCAGAGAGGGAGAGACAGCGAGAGAGAAAGAGAGAGAGAGAGGGAAGTGAGGAGCCCAATGAGCCGGCACCGGTCCAGTCACAACACCACAGACACAAATCCTGGTTCTGTACCATTAGCTCCAGACTGTCATAAATCAGACCAAGCCAGCCTGCAGGACAGAGGGAGAAGGCCAAAGAGAGAAGTCAGAAAGCCACAGACACACAGCACTGATCAGACAGCATGGAGCGGACCAAACACCAACCTTTGAACAGAGGGAGCATTTATAACAACAAGAGACAGGCTCCAAACACATAATGGAAGTGTTTGATAGTGTAAAACATACTCTTTTCAAGCTACTTCACACATACTTATCCAGAAGTATTGTAGCCTAGAGTCTGTGCTTGTGTATCTTACATAAGCCAGCATTAACACACACATTATCCAGACTGTCCTGATGCTAGAAGGCTAGACATTAGTCATTAGGATTTTGTCATTGTAAACTGTGATGCTCAGTCAGAACATGTGGGTTAGCATTTCCACTTGGTAATGCCATTACTGGAGCAAAAGCTTCATTAGCATTACTGCATGTAGTAACCTCGACAAGGGATTTCCTAACCCAGATTTAAACCACACCCTTCCTAGGCATGCTGCTTTGGCAAGCGCCCCACTGGCAGATAAACAACACATCTGCCTCCTTACTCTGAACCATGCAAATATATATTGTATGAACCACTGGAGAAAAGACAATGGCTGTGTCTGTGTGTGTGTGCGAGTGTACGTATGTAAGTGTTTGTGCAAGAATGTGTGTCCATGTGACTGTGTGCAGGAGGTAAGGCCCCAGACTGGCGCAAAACCGGCAGCGGAGCGCTCCTGGTCTTGTGGCATGCCATGGCAAGAGTGTGCCAAACCCACCTCAGAGAGCAGCGAGCCACAGGAGCCTGAATGCTATTAAAGTGCGATCCAATTAATTTCAGCTCCGCACACCACACATTCAGACATGCGAGCAGCACAGGGAGAGGAAGTGGAGGTAAGAAGGGGTGGAGGTGAGCAGTGAGGCAAAGGGGAAAGAGGGAATGGCTGGGAAAGAGCAAGAAGGGAAGAGGAAGGATGGGGTGGGGGGGGGGTAGGAGAATCGTACAATTCCCCATATCTTACGTTTGACTTTCTGCACGGGGAGAAGAAAATGCAATTACACGTGCCCTCTCAGCCTTTTCAGGCGAGTGTGGCGTGGGGAAGCGAGGGGTAGTGGTGGGGTTTGTGCCCTGTGGCAGCCAGCACTCCCATACTCTATGCTAATAGCCACTTGTTCTGCATTCTAACAGGCAGTCAGTGGTGAGGCACTGAGTGGGGGGGCAGTGGCGGGTGAGTGGAGAGCAGCAGCAATTTAGTGGGGGGTGGATCTGTCGCCTTGTGTCTCCGGAGATAGTAGGAATAATGAAAAACTCTGCCAGGACTTCAAAGAGAACGGCTGGTCATTTCCTGTGCTGATGGCTGATATAGGCCTACATGTTCAGGCAACAAGCACGCACACACTTAGTCACACATTCCTTCCAACAAACCTCTGGCCAATGAACACCACTTGCTTTGATGGTATAGCAGAGCCAAGAAGAAGGAGAAACAGTGTTAGGACGTGGAATAGATTTGAAAAGCTTTTGTGTGTTGCTGGCAGAACCATCTAAGCGCTTTATCCACGGCCCTGGGGTCACCACTTACGCAATGGGGCTGTAATGCCTGAAACCAGCTGGTGAAGTTAACCGCTATTTTTCACTTAGGGTCTTAAGTCGCTATTGGTTAAAATTAACAAGAATGCAAGGAAAACACCCAAGTGTGCAAGAGGGAGATTAGGCACCTCAGACGTGACAAACTGTCTCTCGAATGCTGATGGAGATGTGTATTTCTTGCTGGTCTGAGGGTCAATGCAGCAACGCATGTACAAGCATTAGCTGTGAGTGGTAATCCATGGGGAGGGAGGGCCCGCTAGACCCTGTTATGCAAACATAAACAGGCCTGCAGTGGTCTTTTCTGGTGAAATGGTTGATCTGGCCTCTTATCATATCATCAGATTCTGTTATGAAAGCCTGGAGTGCGTGTGTGTGTGTGTGTGTGTGTGTGTGCGTGTGTGCGTGTGCGTGTGCATGCGTACATGCATGTCTCTGTGTCTTGTGTGTAAAAGTCAGTGAGTAAAAGTCATGGAAAGCACTCACATGAGACTGAGCGGAGCAGAAACACACATCTGGTTCCATTCAGAATGCCTGGGATTCCTCGCCTGCGTGTTTCATATTACTTGTCGAGCCCCATGCTGGCTGCCCAGGAGAGCAGAAAAACTATGCTGCTCCAGTCCACACAACGCCTCGCCCATTCAAAACACAACTGGAGGCGGAGGTTGACTAGGGAATGAAGGTGAAGGTGAGCCGTGCAGAAGAGCCCCCCCATAGGAGACTCCCGAGCAGCTCGGTATGCCCACTTATTGCTTCCCACCTTCCGCAGCCCCCTCCTTACACCGAGGAGGAGTGGTTCCTGGGGGAGGGCACTTTAAAGGTTCTGCCAGACGGAGCAGGACCTTCATTTGATCCCCCTCCTCCCCCCGCCATTGATATCCACTAAGGGAAGCCCCAACGAGCAGAGGAGCAGGTCTCTGGAGTTCGAGACCGGAGAGACAGAGATACAAGGTCAGCAGACAGGCAACCCTGAGAGCATCGGTCACGGCTGTACGGCAGCATAATCAGACCCAAACCACTTCAGCACAAGGAAGCCAAGGAACAGATATATTTCTGTCTGTACAGTCAGAAATCCAACTAAAGTAGACAATGTTGATTGTTGTTTATCTGCAAGAGCCCCCCACCTCTTCTTGCGGAGTTGCACAGAATGACATGGTTTCCATTTCACCAAACTGAAACAGCTATTCCCCTTTCGTTTCGGATCACTTCCCTCTACACACCAATCTAGCGATGATGATGTGTGAATGCCATCCTTCTTTTACATTTCAGATTGACCCCGCCCCGCCTCCCCCCTCCATTCTCTTATCTCCCAGGTTTGACGGAGTGATGTCTTCAGCCAAAATCACCTCTTCTACTCTGGTTCCCCGGGAGATGGAGTGCCAGTGATGTGGACGATTCAATCAGTGAGAAGTGAAAGAGCAGATCACAGACAATACGCCGCGGCCCCATTACCCCCAGTCCTCGGTTACCGCTAGCGACGCTTAGCTCGGGCCCCCACCTAATGGGCCATAATATCATTTTACGCCATGTTCCAGCTCTTTATACTGGCTCTAAACATAACTCTGTCGCCGAGGCACAATAAAAACAGATATATTTCTTTATTACTCCCCGCGAACCGTATCGCCGGATCTCCGCGCCCCTACAAAGGAAACTAATATCTAGAGGAACCCGTTCTTTTCCTTGGCTCATTGAGACCAGACGCACAGTTGTTATTACCTTGAGCTGCAGTCTGCCAGGCCCACCTCCCCATGCCGTTCACTCAGAATGTAATGGATGTTTTATTATAATCAAATGAATACAATATCTTCACCATAAATAGCCTACTTAAAAAGCCATTTTCTCTGGCTTGCAATATGTTTGAATGTCCATCAAGCCTGAGGCAACGAGGTGCCACATGTTTAATTCAGAGCCGATGCAATTTACGTGTTGTGTGCCGGGTGAAAACAGGAACTAGTCTACCATTTTCTTACCCTTGCCTCCCGCTACCCAAAACTGCACCCCTGCTACTCACCCAATAATCACATTCTACACGTTCTTGAATAAAATCATGCAAGTCTCCTGTCAGTTCATTACTTTGCATGATACCAGGAAGTAGAAATGTCACCTGTGCACTTTTGAGACCGTACACTTTCTACATCTCACGGGGCAAATGCTGTGCTTGTAAGTCTTGTGCCAGATGAACAGGATTTCACTCCGGCAAGGGCAAGTTATTATCCGCTACCAGGGATCATCCCTTACATAGTGTATACGGTGCCATTGTCCCCTATACCCTATATATCATCTGGTCTGGCCAGCCCATTTACACTATGTGGATCTGACATGAGATGAGCGAATGCTTGGGCGTGAATGAGTGTGTGTGTGGCAAGATGGAGCAGGAGGGGAGTTGGGGAAACCAATCTCTCACACAGAGGAGCAGAGACAGGCGGGCAGATACGCTCCAGGCCCAGAATAACCCTGGAGGTATCCATGAATGAAATGACAGGATTACAGGGGTATTAGAAAACCTGCTGAGATGGTTGATAATGCTGTTTATGGTTGGGCGTCACACCGCTAGCAGGGAAAAAGTCAAACTGTTTGACTAATGAAAATATGGACAAGCTCTTCTCAGAGTCACCAAGCAGAAAATTCAAGGCCGGGGGTCTGCCTCTCATACAGCAATCGCTGGGTGTTGGCTGCTTGACGGATATTAACACAAATACTAAAAGATAAGTCTTTGGCAATAGAGGGGCTGAATCTCTCTTAAAAATGGGGACAGTAAACAAAAATCCCGCTATCCTGGCTAAGAATGGGATTATTGTTGTGTCAACAACCCCCACAGATAATAGTAATTACTGCCCTTGCTGCAGCGCCATCAGACTGAGGCGACTTCGCTAGCTGACAGCTTGGTCCTAATTACCAAGAACCACCAATTACTGGCTCCATTTCATTATTTATATTGCCCCACACACCCAAATAAAAAGAGACTTCAGTGACTCTAAGCAATCGCATCTCTGGCAGCTGCACAGTACCATCCAGAGGACCTGCTGAATCATTCTTCCTGGGAGTTTTTTTATTTATTTTAATTTTACAGACTGTATCCTAGTCAGCAGGCAAACACAACATTGTCATTGCAGCAAAAGAAAACGGAGGAAAAATAGGAAATGAAGCCGATAGGGGGCCGAATTTACTTCCTGCTTGCCAACCACAGGAAGTAATTTAGCTGAAAAGGAAGTGCATTATCATCTCACTGCCGCTCATTTAACTGCCAGCAGAGATGCAGAATCAATTCTAAAACATCGGCCATGGAGCTTTTTTAACCAGTAAAACAATTTGCATGCTATATCTTCATTCATATTTCATCCATTCCTCTGCAAGATCTGTTTTAGAATAATTGACTCTTCTGCTGCCAATGTAAAAGATGCCTCCAAAAAAAAAAAAAAATCTCTATCTGCTGAGTGTACTCACCCACTCTCACACACACATACACTCTCGCAGATGTTTCCCATCATCCTCTGCTGCCAAGCGGCATCCAGTGATGGTTGAGAGGAGGGGAGAGGGGCCGGGGCGGGGGCGTGAAATTCTGCTATTCCTGCTCCAGTGAATCCTGCCGAAACTTGGCAGATCGTTGTGGAGATTTGTATGTCTGTGGATTTGACATGAAACTGTTTGAGAGGCTCATCTGGAGTCTGTCTCTCAACGCGGCTCCCCTTAAAGTGGGCCTGGCTGTTTAGCTTATGTTCCCATAAAGCCTGACGGCCACATTTCTCAGCCCCCAGGGTGCAGATGGCCGATTAACTCAGCAGCCAGGCCTTATACCATCATCTGAAAGATAACCAATACAACACTTTGTTGCCTCGGAAAAATATGTCACAGCCCTGTGTTGCCATCTCCTTACAAGGAAAGACAGTTACACAGATCCTACCAAGCTATGTGCTGAGCACCCCCACCGCCCCCCACTCAAAACTGCATACCGATCTGATTCCAAATATTTTTAGACTCTGCATTTTCTATGCTCCCTAGAACAGACTTGAGCTGGCTATTTTCACATAACTCAGCTTTCACACACATGGCCCTCACATTGGGAAACCAAACAAAATGGATCTCTATCTATACGGATTTTTATAAACATCTGCCTTGTTGATCTACAAAGTCTCTTTCTCTGTTGATGATTCAATGCGCATTCACTGAATCACAAAACCAGCCCAGACAGCGGCTCGTACTTGGCAAGCATCAAAGCATGTAAGGCTATCACACTCCGAGAGGACGAGCGCTCTCACAAAACCGATAAAAGTATGTACAAAAGAAATCCGCCGTGGCAATCCAAAGCGCTTAGCATTTAGATGACAGTTGCGCGGGGCAGGCCTTGTTTGCAGGGGCTGGAGTGGAGCGGGGTATGTGGCCCGGAGGCCGGATCTGTTCCAACCGTGCCCTGGCAAGAGAGACGCAGCCCAGTCAGCCTCGACAGCTTGGATATTCACAGGGGGTGATGGAATACTGGAGGGCTGCAGTACCATGTTGAGGTTGGAGGGAACTCGGAGGAGGAATGGGGGGGGTGATGAGTAAGGAACGAGGTGTTGTAAGTTATTTCGGTACCGCAAGGACCTGGCATTTGCTGTGTTCGATGAGCAAAATCAAAAAAGTAGGCTGGTGATGAAGACCTTATCTGTGTGCATAGGCCTGTACGCCGATTGAGCTTATCATCTGGCAGGTAGGCCTAGAGGGGAACAGCACCACTTTTCACCAGCTTTACACGTGCTGAATGTGTTAGCCTCTGCCGGCATTGCAATACCTTGCTTTGGTGATGATGAATTTTTGATGCCTGGAATTGAATTATACATTTATCGCCGCAGAGGAAACTAAACACAAATGCCTCTAACTGTGGCTCATGAGCAAAAGGAAACAAACATAACAGGACCATGAGTTTTTCCAGTCCAAGATGTACACATTTTTTTCCACTTTGACCTCACCGCAGCAGTTTGCTTCAGATTACAACAATGGCATGTCACTTGGGTACACTGTCACTGACAAACCTACTTTCCATAGATCACAGGCATTTAACTTGGGATCATCACTTTGATTTAGTGTGACAAATTAATTATTCACTCTCATGCATAGTTAAATTCTGAGTCATTTTGAATATCATAAAGAGGACTTTTGATGTTGGACGGCTTTCTCCTCACTTGATTAACCTGAACCAACTTCAAAAGTGTCATGGTTAGGGTATCGCCATCAGCAATATTCTAAACAAACGTGGAGCTTTTTTGAAAAATTATTTTACATTGGCTTTCCCTTTGGAATATTAAGTGTCAAAGGTACGACTAACTATCTCTTTTAGAGCACTCAACATAAAAATGTGCACGTCTTTGAGCTATATCCTCCAAATTAGCACAATTTAAACTGTAGGGTTGGGGTTAGTAAGTAAATCAGTCTTTCACACAGGAATAAGGGTGCCAAACTGTGTCGACAATTACACAAGTGCTTTGACAAACATACAAAATACCTAAATGTCATAATTGACACCAAATGTGTTCTTTGTTATGTGAACACAACAAGATAAAGCAAAGGTCACTGTCACCCAAGGGAAAACAAAGGTAACTATACCTCACAATCAACAAACCCCCCACCACGCAAAACAAAAAAGACGCTAAAAACCAACAGTTTTTGTTCGCTCTTGTGCATCTTAATTCATTCATCCCCAAGCACCCCTTTGCTCCGGGGTTCTGCCAAGGCAAAGCCCCACGGGAGAAATGATTGACACCTCCTAATCCTTGTGGATACCAAAAAGCATGTCATTACCATGACATTTACACCGTCTACTGGGATGTGAGACATGGAAGTGTGGGAAAAAGAAAAGAAAAAAAAAAAACACTGAACAAAAAGACAAAAATAAGGCATTTGAATTTTTAATGCACTGTGTTTTGGGTCACAAATGTAGCCGGAGCACTTTCAGCAAAGCAGCTCTCCACCCAAGTCTCCAACCCTCTATTAATTCGGCACAGGCTGAACAGTCACCTGGGGTAGCCTACATTTCAAATGAGCCATATTTTCTATATATTTAACACCAGCAGGCAGGCCGGCAGGCAAGTGGGACTGGAGGAAATGTGTGATGGTGGAAAGTGGAGCACAAGAGATCTGACCTAAGCAAACAGCTGATTATGGAGAAGAAGATTGAGAAAAGGAGCTGCCGTCTGTCAGGCTAAGCCCTCCACAGATGGACCAGTACATCCCACTAAGAAACTAGCAAGTCTCGTGGCTTTGCAGCTTTGAATTTCAAAGTACACTCCAGAAACTGTTCACAGACCAGGAGGTAGAGATGAACAGTGGGCAAACCCAAATACATCCTTTACTTCAACGACTTCAATGACATTGACAGTGACAGAGTGAATCATGGTAACTGTAGTTTTTCTACCGTTGAGTGAAGTGTGAACAGACGAAGCCGTAACAGCTGTCTGTATAAAACTATAATAGCCAAGGGTAATTGCTGGGGAATCTTCACTTAATGAGCTTCAGTGCAGGTTTAATGATTTGTAGCCCTTTATAAACAAACCTGGAAACTTTTATTGGTCTGCAAATAAAGTTTTGACACAATATATGTTAACCTAACTAGTAGGCCAAGACTTGACTTATAATTGGACCATTGTTTTCTGCCCACACACACACACACCATCTTGAACACTCACTAGCCAACAATGTTCCAGTGCTATGAGCACAATAACAAAATGTGTGCTTATTGGTGTGGTGTAGTGTGGCACTTGGAGGGAGCAGGAAGCTGAACCTTGCCTGTGTATCTCCCAGGTGAGACAGGTCATCCATCTGCTGGGTAGCAGAGCTACCGCCCGCTCCCTTCCCTCCACTCTGTACTCCCTATCTACTCAGTCCTTTCCCCCAGAGCTCAGTATCACCACACTACCTCTACTGTAGTTGTGACAGCCAAACAATGGGAGCCAGAACTGCCTTAACGAGTAGAAAGTGGGAGCTCCACTAATTAGAGGCACCTCCCCTCCCCGTCTCTTCCAACCCCCTCCTGTTAACCCAGAACAGTGTGATGTAGCTTGGCCTGGGCTGGGACTATTGGGCCCATCGTGAGAAAAACAGGGCTGGAAGTTGGTTTTTCCTGGCTGCTGGCCAGTAGGGGACCGTGGTAATTGCCCAAATCGCACCGTGGCAAGTGAGGAGGAAGAGAAGAGTGTGAGGGTGGCGCAAGCCAAGGAAAGTGAGAGAATGCTAGTTGCAAGTGTGAGAATGAAAGTCTAGGAATTAAAAAATAGAAAAGGATGGAGAGAGAGAGAGAGAAGAGAGCGAGCGAGCACACGAGAGAGAGAGAAAGAGAGAGAGAGCGAGCGAGAGAGAGGAAACGGAGAAAAGCCAAGCAAATGAAGCACAAGAGAGATACAAGTCAATCAGAAGTAATGTGAGAGAAAGAATATGGAGGACAGGTGATGCAAAAATAATATACACAGCTCCGAATAGTAATGTGGGAGCCTGAGGAATCGTCATTGAGTGAAAACAGCACAAGAACAAAGCAAACCGGAGAAAGATTGATAGTGCACGTGAAAAGGGAATGACCTCTGTTGCTACTCACTAGGGAGAGGCAGACAGAGGTGTTGTGAGCGTCTTGGCTGCTGGAGTGGAACAGAGCAGGGTGCAGCGGCGGCTGCACAGTGGGCCCTCGCTGGACACTTCAATCACAGGCAGCCGGAGCCCCGGGCAAACTTGGCCAATTAGCCGCACACTGCCGCTGACCCCCAGCTTCATTAAGGGCCTGGGCTCTGGATGAGGGGAGAGGGGGAAGGGGACGGAGAGAAAAAGCAAACCGTCAGTACTGGTCAGGTTTGAGTAGACACACACACATGCACGCACACACACACACACACACACGGGGTGAAGCACAAGGTTACAGATAAACATGATGAACTGTGAGAACATCCACACACAGAATAGGCATTGGCACGTGCGCACACACACCACACTCTTCCATTCACATGCACACCAATCTTCCAGCCAACCCCCTGCGGGCTTAGACCCCCAGCAAGGAGGGGGATGGTCAGACAGGCCAGAGGGCAAAGCTCTCCCCCCCTCTCCCACACCGCTGCACTGACAGCAACAGGTGTGGTGGCCGGCAGCCACGCAATTACCGGGCAGAGAAGCTGCTCTTTGTGACACAGAGACAACGGCAGATCAGAGGGAAGATCAGAGCTAGAGGGAGAGAGGAGAGGAGCAAAGAGGGAGGAGAGGTGAGAGATGAGGAGGGGAGGAAAGAGGAAGATACAGACTAGCGAAGGTCCCTGGAGGGGAGAGAGAGATTTCCAGTCGGCTCTTTTCATCGTAAATCCCTTGCTGGCAGAGCTCGGGCGTGCACGGCAAGAAGCAGATCAAAAACCTACACCTACGGTAGAGACGGCCCACCCATTGTGCTGCGGTAGAAATACAAATGTGCTCGCTTTGGTGGTCTGGGGAGACCACATATGTGTGCAAAACAATAAGACAAAGGAGAGAGAGGATAAACTGACAACATCCCATTTCAATTCAGAGTGGGTGGGGCTGTTTGAAGTGCTTTGAGACAGGTTGCGCTCAATGAGCCCTGACAGCAAAACTGTTTGGTGTGTGTGTGCCTGCATTTCAAGTGTGTCTATCCACACGGGACCTCAGCTTGCATCAGCCTTGCGACTGTAACCTCAGCGGCGCTCCAGAGTGGGGGTAGCAGTTTCACAGTCACTCTCCCTCGTTTTCTCCGCTACCTCTCCGATTACGGCCCTTCGATCAGGCTAAAGTAGTGTTTGCGCGCCGCGTCGCTAGTGTAGCAATAACTGCTGTCAGAAACCTTGCATGCTTGGGTGGAGAGGAGATACTGGCCCTTTATTTAAAGCAAGCCAAGGATAAAAGATCAATGGCCCAATTCAAGCCATGGATTGAAGGGAAAAGTTCACAAACATAGTAGGAGATTATGAGAGGGAGATATATGTTAGGAGGGGGGGAGTGGGGGCATCTAGCTCATCTGGGTGCTAGTGGCTTATTGATCGGTGGAGGCACACAGCTCCCAGCCATTCATCACAGGCCACTCAGGCCCTTAGATAACTCCTCTGATAGTGCCCTGCCGCTGAGCAGCTGCAACCGGCCACATCCATTATCCTTCAATGCAAGCCCCTAGCCTGGGAATGGGCATGGTGGGGCTGGGGCTGGTGGGCGAGAGGCTGGAGGGAGGGCTGGAATGGAAAAGGCTAGGGCTGTGGTTGGGAGGCTGCAGCCAGGGCCAGTGTATACAAAGGCAGGAGTTAGGGTTGAAAGGCTGGAGTTCTATAAAAAATGGTGCTCCTGACAGCCAGAACAGAGATGGGAAACAGTCTGTTTGCACCGGTCAGAGGGAAAAAATGTGAAGGCGCCATTGTTTCCATTCCTTGGCCAAACAGTATTAGCAAAGCTGTTTTATAGAAGATAGCACACAAACCAGCCGAGCGACAGGCGGCTCTGAAAAGTGCTGAGTGGCTGGGTGTGTGTATGTGTGTGTGCGTGTGTGTGTGTGTGTGTGTGTGTGTGTGTGTGTGGAAAGAGAATTCCCAGATTGGGCAGGTGGGGATCGGCCATAATGAGCCATGCAGGGAGATAGAGTGAAAGAAGAGAGGGAGGGGGTCGGAATAAGGGCGAGAAAGAGGGAGGAGGCCAAACAGTGAGGGAGACAGACAGAGTGAGAGTGATGGAGACAGGCTCGGAGCCAGAGACAAGGCCCCAAAAGAGCAATTACAGGAGCTCCAGAGAAGGTGTGGGCCCAGCCCCCAGGCATGGTTTCAAACAGCACAAAGCCCTGCCAGACATGTACACACAAGCACGCACACACAAGCACACACACACACAGCAGAATTTATCAAACACAAGCTCCTGACAAGCAAAAGACAGAGATGGGCAAAACAGAGGAAGACAGTGAGTGAAAGACAGAGAGAGCGAAAGAAAAGCAAAAAGAGAGGAAGCATGAGGTGGGAATATCTTGAAACTGGGGGCATATCCTTGCCTCTCAACCCAAAACATGGCCATGCTACCTCCCTCCGATGTTCTCGCTCCAACATTCTGTTCTGGTCAAAACCTGTTCCCTTAACAGCATGGCCCAAAACAAAAGCAGAAACTCCGGGGCTGAGGTCAGTGTGTGCAAAACTTTCAAGTCGATTGTGCTCCGTGTGGTGAGTGCTAAACAACACTGAAAAGTCTGGACAGCCTCGCACCATGGTGCCTGTCACGAATAAGAGACCGAAATGGCTTCTGAAGGCAACCGTTTCCGTCGCCCACCCCACCCCTCCACCCCCCCCATCACTTAAAGGAGAACGACAGAAAGACAGGCTAGAAGGAACGAGCAAGAATGATGAGACAGAGAAAGAGAGAGATGTGCAAACAGATAAGGGGGAGGGGAAATTAAATTAAGAGAAAAGTTCTCGCGCACCGGTATGCACCATTGATTTCCTATTCTCTTGGAAACATTTAATGAGCTTAAATAGGAGCCTCGTTTGACACTGCCACAGTGACTCGGAGGAGCCTCCCAGTGAGAGGAAATCGTTCAGCGGCTGTGACGGCTACCGGAGGGGGTGGAAGGCAGAGAGAAGGTGGAGGAGGAGGAGGGAGGAGGAGAAGTGAAGGTTTTAACGTCAACGCAAGAGACGCGTGCAAGACAGATGTTGGATTATGGTTGGGAAATGGTCCATGGGTAGCATTACTTGCCTAGGCCTCAGTGAGGAGGAAAAAAAGGATGGCGGAGGAAGGAGACGACTGGAGGAGCGGTAGAAGAAGAAGGAGGAGGCTAAAGGTGATCCAAATTCAACCCAAATGCCTAGTTATGTACGTCCTTTCCACTCACACCAGGCGCTCATTATACCACAACAACGTCTCCACTGATTGACAGCTATTGCTCTACTACAGCGCTTCACCTCAGTACTTCCTGGATGACCTCCCTATGAGGCATTCAACAGATCCCTATTGCTCAGCGGCCATCTTGTTTTTCCACCCTCCCTGCTCTCTTCTCCTTCTATCGGCAGGAGAGCTATTGTCACTTTACTTCAGAGAGCATAGTCCAGAGGCGCTTCACTGCTCTCTGCCACTGATGAGGGCCCCACTGGGAACCATCGGCAGCCCCTTTATGAAGCTGTCTGGCAGAGTGAATGGACTCAGCGTCCCGCCACCTTTTTCAGGCAATCATGATAATAAGAGTGTGGAGTCAGGCATGGCTGTACATTGGCACCACAGGGGGCTTCCCCTCACCGATTGCCGGGGGGAATGGTGTGTATGTGTGTGAATATGCTACAGAGAAAGGGGAAGGAGCTATGCTGGGTTTATGTATATTTAGGAGGATTGTATACTGATGTACTGCTGCCTGGCACAAAGCAGACCACAGGACGTGGAAACACTTGACTTGAGCACCAGCCAGTTGGGACTCTGTGAGTGCACATATGCGTGTGCTGGTGCATATGAAAACATTATGAAACATATGTGCATGTGTATATGTAATTGTTGCAAGTGCTTATACATAAATTCAACTCAAGTTCCTGTGCGTGCTTTCAGTTTGGTCAAATGTGTTTTCTGGTTTCCACGTTTTCGGACAGCAGCTTTGACATTCCACCGCTGTCTGTTTCTTATATTTGCAGGTCAGGAAGGAGTTCCTCAGTTCCTGACCCTAGCTTTTTCCCAGCCTGGGCCCAGCTGTTGGCTCTCCTACCACCTCTGAGTACCTATCCAGACGGATGCATAGTAAGCACTGTTGCAGCTAGTGTGGGTGTTTGGCAGCAGTGCCGAGGCTAAGCTTCGCTGGGCTCTCATGCGTGACCTGCAGTGAAAGTTGTGCTGAAGGAGATTTTTTTGGAGAGGAGACTTGGTCCAAAATCAGCATGTATTCCTCTGGTGATTAATTATGGTGGATGAGAACCAACCCACATGAGAATGCCTCTTCTGTACAACTCCACTAGACACACATAGGTGTGCACTCACCACACCCATACCAAGTATAGGAGCTGGAAGTGACTAATGGCAGCATAAAGACAACTGCTTGGGAAAAGCATAATGTTGAAGTGCTTTCCCCAGAGTCCCCAGCTGTCATTTCTACCATTCTTGCTGAACTTAGTGCCAGCAAGTTACGATTTTTTATTGGAAACTGTCCTCTCTGCTATTCTCTGTAGGAATCCATAGGCCACCATCTATATGACACTATAGTCCATCCTCTAAATCATTTACACTGGGCTATATATAGGCTGTGGAGAAAAAGGTCATTATTGAAACAGAAAGCTATATTTCATAATTGCACTACCATGCTTCTATCCCCTTAGTGAAATTGGCTCTCCAGAATATATTCTCTCTCACTCTTTTCCCTCTCTCTTTATCTCTCTCTCTTGTCTGTGAGAGAGGGTGATTTTGACAGGCTGACTGTCTCTCCTGATGCAATAACCACCCTCCATTTGTATCTGAGGAGGGTACATTAACTAGACAGCGTAATCAGCCCGCACGGGAAAGGCTCACCAACCGACTGCTTTTTACCACTCTATGCCGTAACAGCTCACCATTAGGCCACAATTAGCATAGCTCGCTCTGGGAAAAATAACCCCTCAAAGACCTTCAGCTAGCAGAGCGGATGCGACAAACAAGAAGGCTTTCACCAAAGTCCACTGTTGCACTACAGACTCAGGAGGAGTAATCTTACTTGATCATACTTGATGTTGCGGCAATGGGAGATAAAGGTATGAGGTAAAAAAAAAATCCACCTGAAAGTGCCATGGGACAATGCCAGAATCCGACCTGATACCTTTGACATTTCGGATGGTTCTGAGTAATGGTGTGCAGAAAAATGGACCCTCACGGAAAAGGCTTATCGGCAGACACTTCAGTCAGTGGATAATTCAAATAAAAAGGCGGTGAGCAAAGATGGAAAAAAACATCTGAAAGTGCTGCATTATCATAAGTGTATGCATTTTCCAAACAGGGAGGTGAGTTTTGTTGAAGTGCCACTGTGGTGAAGGTGCACTTCAGGTGAATGTGTTCTTCCAGTGGAGTGCAGTCACAGCAGCCTGCAAAAGTTCTGTACACACAAACACATTTTCTCCCTCGGGCTGGGGAACAATAAAGAGAAATGCGTGTCCCTGTGGTCATTTGCGGCATGCTGGCAGTGGGCAGACACAGATAAGAGTTTGGATCGGTGGAGGCTGACACGCTGTGATTATCTCCCGCTGCTGGAATTGACCGTCCATCAATCTAGACGGCCAAGAGGACCGGGGCCGGCCGACTCAATTGTTGCCCGAGACAAGATTTTTATGATTCAATGACCTCGAAAAAAAATGTGTCAAGTATTTCGAATGCGCCGTATTTCCAATGCGCACTAGCACACGCGTGCATGCGCACCATCATGATTCACATTTATAAATGCTCATGAAAAGACAGACAAGTGCTGTAGACTCGTAGGTACAATCACTAGCGCATATGTTCTCACACAAAGTCTTAGCACACACCCACACAGAAACACCCGGAGACTACCACCTGACATTCCAGGGCTCCCTCTCTAGTCCCAGTCTGCCTGCCTGGCTCTCTCGCCACCTCCCCCTCGTCTCATGCTGCGTGTTCTGGACCTGAAAACGAGTCCATATTCCGGAGTGAGCCGCGGGAGGGATGGAGGAAGGAGGAGGCGGAGGGGAAGGAATGAGGGAAGAGAGAGGGAGAGAAAGAGAGTGTGTGTCAAGAAGCGGATTCTTTATGCTGAGCGCCATCTGGAAGTGGAAAGGTAGATAAACAATGACGTGAGCCGCATCCCATCTCCTTCCTAAAACCTGAACAGACACACACAAGCGCGCCACAATGCATGACCGGCATCACCACCGATCCTGTACTGCGTGCCAAGCATTGTCAGGGATTGGGTCTTATCAATCGTCGGCCAGATACTGAGCAGAAGCGTGAGGCAAACAAAGGGAAGGGGAGAGAACAAAAATGGAGGGGAGCTGCAGGCGACAATGAGAAACACAAATGGGATGATGGCTGGGAGCCACCCGTCCACGCGGCCCGGCCCGACTCTATTTAATCTGGTCAAGTCTGCCCCAAAATCAAAGCAATCTCCTCCAGTGAGCTGACAGAGGGAGGAATCAGACAGCCAATCCCACCCAAAAAGGAACTTGCAGTAGAATTGAATGAGAGGATATGAGGGGAGGAATCAGTGTGTTAGGCATGGCTGGGGAACTCTGGTAAAAAAAAAAAAAAAAAAAAAAAAAAATACAGAAAAGTCCATTTGCATTCACTCAGCTTGCGCAATGAGCTTGGGGGCAACGTTAGTTGCTGCTCCTGCTGCTTTTGAATTCCTCCCCATCTTTTTTTAGGCCCTGCTGGCATGTAATATATTACAGTAGTAGTAGAAATCTTTATTATCCCTTATGGGGAAATTATCCTTGTAGTAAGTCAGAGATAAAATAACAAAAACAATATCCATACAATGTGAAGCACACAAGTTACACTGAGACTGATGAAGGGCAACAGCTGGAGCAGCAGCTGTAGGGATGTTCCCAGTGGAGACTGAGTCTCCCGGGGGCCACCCTATCCTGAAACAGTGCTAAGCTAGAGTTGGGCTTAGACTGGAGTGAGAGTGATACAACGGCCACAGCGGGGAAGGCATGGAGAGATGAGGGCCAAAAGGAAGAGACTTTGACAGCTGCCCCTCGGGCAGCAAGAGGAACTGCACCTGTACGCACCTCAGCTCTGCTCAGTTTAGTTTCTGTCTCGTCTGTCTCCCCACCCACTCAACCACACACAGCAGTCTCTTCAGCTCTGCTGGCACTGGTGGAACAACAGGAGGGAGGGATCAGGTGGCTGGGGCAAGGAGACAGGAAGAGAGGGGTGGGGGGTTTGACAAATGAGTCTCGTCAGGTAACATCCACAGATGTGAAAGGATGGAGGGGAAGAAGAGAGAGAAGAGAGGTGAAGGGAGGGGAGGGTGTCTGTCGGCTCATATTGGTTCATCAGCGAAAATCTCCTGCCCTGATTAGAAACTGTTGCAGTCAGGAGAGGGGAAGACAGAGACTTTGAAAGAGGAGGCATTTAGAGCGGGGCTGTTTGCTCCCGAGGACCTCTTACTGATTCTGATTGAGGAGACAACAGAGTATAGCCTCTGTCTCTCTCCCTGGGAGACTTTTCACCACAACGGCTCTGATCAAAAGGAGCAGGGGGGGCAAGGCAGAGGAAGAAGCCCTAGAAGCACTCAAAGGCCTGGGAATTTGGGTCGGGCACATAACATATTAATACATTGACTGACGAAAAGAGAAAGTGAGAGAGAGGGGAGAGGGAGAAAATGAAGAAAGAGGACAGAAAGGGAGTCAAAAAAATGTGCAGCCGAGAGAAGATTCATGTTTCAGCATGCCTCAGTACGCAGGGCCAACAGCAGCTTCTCTGGAACCAGCTTCAGAAAATAAAAAGAACATAATCGCGTTAAAGTGGTTTTGGCCAAATGAACGCAAGATCCTTCAGCTGTATTTAGACCTTGATAAATGCCCATTGTCTAGGCTGTTATTAAACACCAGAGAGACTGGTGGGTCCCTGTGCCAGGCAAAACTAATTAAAGCAAGGCAGATGTGTCTGGGCAGCAGAGTACCACACACACACACTTAGTTACACACTTACACACGCATGCATGCACACCCACACCCACACCCATGGGCAGCTAACTATGTCCACAGTCCAATCAGTGCCAGCTGATGAGCCGTCACTGTCCTAACTAGCTCAGGTAAACCCAAAACAACAGCATCTCAGCATCAATTTCCAAGTTTGGTGCGTTTGGATTCGGAAACTTTTCCTCAGCCAGCGGCCAGAGAGAGAAAAAAGTCCTTCCCCTCAGTGCCTTATTATCCTGGCAACACCATGCAACACGTTTCTTTTCTGTATTCCCTACCTTCTCTGTTGCAGGTGATGATGAGCGTTAGAGCTAACCGCAACCAATTAATCTTTCATGGCGCACGTGTTCCTGCTTTTGTTCAGTCTGCTCGGTGAAATTGTATGAAACTGCAGCTGTACAATAGAGGGCTGGTGATGCTTTTCATCCTCTTCTTCCTCCTCCTACTCTTCATCCTCCTCATCTTCACTTTTCACTCTCATACTTTGTGAGCAAACAGCTGGGCTTTTTTGCAAAAGCTATCATTACAGCAGCCCACAGGCATGAGAGCCGCACTCCAAAGCGCTGATGGAAGCCCAGCTAGCCGAGTCAGAGCAACTTACTGGAGATGAGATTGCACTGGGGATGTGGGTACGGGGGGATGATGGCCATTAAATGGTAAACACACACAAGCACACATGCATGCGCACACACACAAATGCACGTACGGAACCACACTTCATACACCAATACAAGCACCCATGTTTTATCTTCATTTAAGCTGTCTGTCTCATCCCCTTGTAATCACATATATCTCTGGTCGCATACACACAGGAGCAGCTATTACACATAGCCATCTCTCACACTCTCACAAACACAGACACACACATATACACACACACACACACAGTGGTGACTAATCACCCATCTGGAGCAGCCATTCCCAGGTCTGGATGACAAAGCGCCCGTGCCCACAAATATAGGCTAATGCCCTTCTCAACAAAAGGCTTAGACTGTATTACAGCCAAACAGACAGGTCTATGGAGGGAGGGGGTGGCTTATGACCTGGCTCGGACAAGCATGGGCAGGGGAGGAAGCAAGTGACATCATAGATAAGGGTGATGTACTTAGGCTAGCTGCTAGCGGCTACATGGGGCTGACAACCCTGTACGTGCTCTTGATTTCAATAGCAGTTTCCTGAGTCAAGGGCAGGGAGAGGGCAGAGCCAAAACAGTGGGAAAAGCCATTTCCATGTGACTGTGCTGTTTGTAAAGTGAAATACCCTGTGTGGATAACCCATAGGGCTTTGCTGAAAAGCTCTCGTCGCTAGATATTAGCGTGTTAGCGGTGGCAGGTGCTAGCCAGCCCCTCTCGGAGCAGTCCATAGGGTAGGGCTAATCCTCCAAATGCCTAAACCATTGTGGAAAGCTCTTCCCCTAGCAGCAGCTGGCTGCTGGCTGGCATGATCCAGGTAAGTCTCCTTGTTGTGAGAAGGGCCTGATGCAACCAGGGCCAGGTTCAGAATATGGGATAAGGTTGGATCAGGGCCAGGAGCCATTAGTGTGCACGGTGTCTGACACAACGGGCAGAACACGACATTTTCAAAGGCGTAGGAGGACTTGAACGGAGCCGTGGCGAGGAGTGCTAGGCAGCTGTTTCATTCAAGGCCCTCTGATAACAACCCCCTGTCCAGATTGGCTAGTACAAACAGGGCAGGGAACTGCGAGGCAGCACGAATACAAATCACTTCTTCGATAGCCTAGACTGAGCTAAGCAAAAAACTAGTGCACTGGCATTTCCTCATTCATTTCTTAGCTGATCAAGCCTTGTGCGGCCCAACGTGCACTGCTTGAAGAATGCAATGCCGTGCATTCAGACTAATGCGCGTCCTTATAAAAGAGTGCATGACAGTATGGTTAATAAGCAGAAAACACTTCAGTCAGCGCTTGCGTCTGCTTTAGTTATCAGGAAAAGCCAGCGGTATGAACAGACAAAGATCTAGCTAATGGCCCAAGCCATATCATTTACGGTACAGCCACTAGCCAGGCACATGATCACTGGCTCCAAAGACAGGGAGGAGGGGAAGCCGCCATTATTCAAGAGTTGATAAGAATTCTTTTTAAAAGGATGACTCTGCTTTTTCAACTCCTGCCGTGAATAAGCAAACACTTGGTGCATCAATTATGAGTGTGGGAAAATAAACTTAGGGGGTTATTTAATTAACTCTTTTTTCCAGTCAGTGTTTGGACAAGGCTACCAAACAAAGCCTATACTGAAATGTGTCCAAAGGATGGTGTGGTGCTTCACCCCAACAGCAACTGCTTGTATATGAAAACAGGCATTTTATTGTGGTTTGGGTTTTGCAAAACATTTTGGCGATGTGACCATTGTGGCATTTCCATGGAACCGATGGAACAAAAGATTGATTTAAAATGCTACTGGGAAACCAAGCCCTGACCCTTCCGCTGTGAGTGGTCCTTGATCTCAATGGTCGGTTATAGATTCAATTGGACTGCGCTCTGTTGGCCTGGCTATCACATGCTGGCCATTGCCATCACCAAAAACAACAAGGCCTTACATCTGTGACTGTGGCTGAGTCCCATTAAAAACCCATCACACCCACTACCACCACGCTATGCTTACTGCGCACAAAACCCACTGCTATAATTGGTTCCACTGCACCCTTTACCCACTCTGGACGGGTCAACCGACAAATGCAAACAACTCTGCAGTAATTGGAAGGGAACCAAACTCTGGTTATGTTTCAGTGAGAATCAAATGCGATTCATTTTTCCAAACATGGAGAAAAATTAAAAACAACATGAGGAATGTTCTAATCGGACAAGATAAATAAATGTGGCAAAAAAAAAAACCTTCATTTTTCTTTTCCCAGTGGTCCAGGCCTGCCACTGGAGGCTAGGGGTGATCACACTGTGACTGTGGGCTGATTGCACACCTCCAGGTGACAGCACACTCTCCATCACCCAGACAAACAGACAGAAAGGTGCGGCTGCGAAACAGATCTGGTGTTTCACAGGGACCGCGGCAAGAGCCACAACCATGTCATTACCCCAGCCAGAGAAGAAAAGGAGCCCCACAGCCTGGTACTCTCAGAGTGACAGGAGAGTTGAGGGAGTATATATATGTCTGCGTATTTGTGTGTGTTTGGGAGCGAGAGAAAGACAAATAGAGAGCAGGAAAAGAGTAAGACTGTGAATGTGTGAATGTGTATGAAAGTGTGTCTGAGTGAAGTGTGTGTGCGTGGAGATGATTGTGTGCCATCAAGCCGGCGAGGCTGAGCTCTAGTCTGAGCGAGCACTGCGGAGATGTTTGTCATTCCAGAATGAGGAGCGTGTCTGGACTGGGATGAGACTGAGAGAAAATGATCGCGAACCCCTGAGGCTCTCTCGCTGGAAACACACTGCCCTCACCCTTCAACACAACATCCACAAAGACTGACTCCCAAACTCATCACGGGGGGGAGGGGAGGGGGGGGAGGGGCACTCATTAATATTATAAAATAATCGCAAATGAGAGGGGAGGGCAGGAGGGGAGGTTACTTGGTGAAAAAAGTATGATTTATAAGCTAAAAAGTAACTAATTATCACCAGCGTGAGAGAAAATAACAAACCACAATCAGTCATAATTGTTTTTTTGGTGTGACATGACTGCAGATAAAGGAAAGCTATAATTGATATTCTGAACTGACTTTTGTTAATTAAAGCACTGATTATTCTGCTAAACAGACTTCGACAACCAGAGGCACTGCACTGCCCTTTAGAAAAGGGACTTGCACAGCGTTAAACTGAATTCCTTTGAGTCCCTCGGTTTTGGCAGCACGCTGTTGTCCAGGGAGCAGGACGTCCAATGATATGTAAACAAACACAAAAACAACGGGAGAGTGGTTTGCATACGAGACAATCCCCAAACCAAGAGCTTTTATTTGTTTTCTCCAATAAATGTCAAGCTTTATTAATTGATTGAGCCCGAGAGGGACAGAGACGGAGAGAGAGCGAGACAGAGAGAGATGGAAAGGGGAAGAGAGAGAGTGGAGGGGAAGCTAGACAGCACTGTGTGGACCATTGTGATTTCATCTCTCTCTCTCCTCTCGGGGGAAATTGAGGCCAAAAAGTTACACCAACAAATATAAACACCCCTCGACTCTGACAAACTCCACACGGCCACAAAAATAAGCCTCAAAAATGATCTAAATCCTCATGTAGGAAAAGTTTACAGAGAAAAGTGCCTTGTAATTACAGCATATCTGTGGACTGGAGGGTTTGCGGATTAGAAAGGTTGGGCATTGAACAAAAGGGGACCTTGGCTTATACAGAGCCCAGTCTGGGCATATAGGGGAGGCTGGTGAGGACAGCACGCTTAATGGAAGTGACAGTCAGCAGATACGCGCCGGCCCCCTCCATCCGCAATCGCTCCCTTCTCCTTCTCCTCCTCCAGCGGGCCCGGAAAAGAAAAGAAAAAGAAGAAAAAAAAAAAAAAAAAAAAACACCCTCTACCCCATCTACTGATTACACACAATACACCCTAACATACCGGGAGAGAGGAGGGGGAGGGCGCGAGGTGGAGTGGGGGGAGAATAGACAGGGAGTGCTGCCAGGGCCTACTTTTAGATAGCGTGGTTATCAGTGAGAGAAGGAGAGAGAGAGAAACAAAGAGGAAGTTTACTGGCGTTGTTTTATCTGGAAGGGCATTAAACTGAGAGGCACACAGGGGACGGTGGAGAGGGAGAGAGAGAGAGAGAGGGGGAGTAAAGAGAAAGACCATTCAGAGGAAAGAGAGGAACTGTCCAAAGTCAGGCAACCTTCAGAAGTGTCCTGTCTCTCTCACTCGAACTCACACACACTTTGCCCTTGGCTGAAAGTCGTCCCTGGTTCATGGTTGCTGGCTTTGATAGGAGTGCGGGCCCTGGAACGAGCCACTAACGACCCAGAAAGCTGCTCGCCGGCCTATTGGTGCAGTTTGATATGTAAGGGGGAGCGACCGGCACTGGAATGTAAACTGAATGTGGCCTTTGATAAAACACTCAAAGAGGGATAAAAACAGAACTGGAAGTAGACAGCCCATTAGACTGTGATAGAAAGTGAGAGAGATAGAGAAGGAGCAGACGATGGGGAGGAGGAGGGGGTGAATTTGTGTCCTTGTGTGGAGTCCGTGACCCTGTCGGCTGGGGCTGAGGCCTGCGGTGAGGAGGGGTGCTGGGCACGCTGCCCCCCAGGTGTGGGCTGGAAAGGGATGAGAGGGGTAGCGATGAGTGGACCCCCCCCCTCCCACATACACACCACACACACCCACCCCCCAGCACCCAGGCAGCCCGCCTGAGCCCACTAATCAGAGGACTTAGCCGCTGCCTCTCCACAGGCTCCATACCTTCTAATGAGATCCACGCCTTTGATTCCTCTGGCCGCCTGGAGGGAGAGTTGGACTATGCATACACACACACACACATACACTGACTTTGCTGACTGTGGATGGACACACATCCACACACTGCTGTGGACACGGACGAGGGATGCACACAGCTGAAATAATGAACATAGTCTAATCCACAATGGCCATAGGCTCTCAGGCGTCTCATGTGTACACACACACACACACACACACACACACGGGTAGCGGATACACTACCATGGAGTATCACAGGCACTGGCTGACAACTAACTAAAGCCAACTAAATCGGCACACACAAGGACACACAGAGCTACACAGACATAAGCTGAGCCCGGCTCAAGGACACAACACCCACCTTGTTAAGAGAAGGCCGAAGGGAGGCGCAGGTGAGATTGGATCCAGACATGCTTGCTCACAGATAGAATTGAATTATTGATCAGCTGACAGATTGTGTTATGAGGAATTCATGGATCCATGCCTCGGCTGCCCAGCACCCTTAGGCAGAAAGTCAGAGTGTGTGTGGACTCACTGTACGCGTATACATTTATGTGTGTCTGTGTGTGTGTAGCGGTGAAGCAGGCAGCGATGGTCGAAGTCCGGATTATTTTCTGGGGGCGGAGTGGGGAGTGTGAGCTTGCACTTAGACAAGACAGAGCAAACAGTGAATCGATCAAGCTGGCTGGGGCGATGCATACAGAAGGCAGGCCTCACCCTCGCTGGGCTGAGAGGGCTTTAACTGCTCACACACTGAGTGGCTTTTTCATTGGCACTCAGGCAATAGCACAATCCCCAGCTCTTAATACCACCGATAGAAAGAGCGGAAATGGGATTTTTATTTGTCTGAGCTCCACGGGTGGTCTGCTGCTGCTAATATCGCACTGAAATATGGGGCCTAGCTTAGCTCATGTGCCATTAGCGCCACTGGCTTCAGCGGACATGAGGTGAATGCCGCTAGACAAAGACGGGCCTGTATTCTGTCATTTGGCTGAAGAACCTCAGAGCTCACTTTGACCCAGAAACCTTTCAACACTTCCTCAACAGCGAGACATAGCATGAGGAATTGGCCAGAGTGACAGAATGTTTTTTGCACTGCATCACTTTTTCCGAGGCTTAACCTAGTTCTCCAAAAAATCCCTGTGTCCGTAGCCAGGTCACGCTGTTCTATGCCTGGGCTATATACAGACATCAGCATCACCAGCCTCTCAAGTACTACTTCACTGATAAGGCAAACATACAGTTATAGCTTTTGAGTCATAAGCAAGAAGGCACACAATAGTGTCATTTCCTGGCCACTACACCAGAACTGTGCTGTTGGTCAGGCCCCACAAAGATCCTGTGCACCACTTTGCAAATTGAGATGAGATGAATAGTTTGTCTAGATCAAGACGCTTTAATCCCATCTGATCAGATTTTCCATACAGAAAACACAAGAGTTTATTATGTGGCAACACGCTATATTTGATAATCTCACTGGGTTTGGTGATTAGGACTTGTTTTGTTTACATCTTATGTGCAGAGCAGATGTGCGGTTTTAGTACGCCGCTCTAGGGGGAAAATGTTTTGTTTTCAAGTTAGAGAAGGTGGAGAGACACTATAAAGACCCAGTGGGACCAAGATGTGAGTTCACTTTTTCCATTACCCAAAGAAGACACCAACTCCATATGACTAATTAAACATTAGACACAGAGGAATGCCTGATGACATCCAGACTGTAGACAAAAACAGGCAAGGGAAGGGAAGTGAAACAGAACAGAACCTCCTTAAAAACAAAAACACTGGCTAAGGGACTTGTCAGTGGAAGTATAGTTCTGAACAGGGAGATTTACAGAGAGATAGAACAAAGAGATCTTAATGGAGGTCTGGAGAGGTGGATAAATGGCTACTCTGGCCTGGTCACTCCAGTCGGCACCGGGCCACCAATAAACAGGCGACGCCAGACTGACATGGCCTCTTACACCCCACTTTGCTACAATCTGTTATTGGAATACCACACACTTCCACCCCATATCCAATTGAAAAAGGATGAGAGGGGAAGGGGGAAAAAAAACGTCTACTGGAGAGGCTTGCGATTTGGGGATCCAATTTGGCAGCGTGTTTGCTGTAAACATTGTAACTGCTGGGGCATACGCAGCTTGTTTTCAGAGAACGCACTAGCGAGCAGCATTAGCCTGTGTGCTGTGTGGGGAGGAAAGAGACAAGGTCTTGGTAATAAGGTTCTCTAACCCCAGCAGCAGACCTACTCCAGCTAATGACTGTAATTAAAGAGCCCAGCTCCACGGAGGGATCAATGACGTGGGATCAGCCCAGACAGGACGTAGAATAGACGTAGCTACTGCAGTAGGAAACGACCGCACGGCTGAGTTAAAGACTTACAGACAGAACAAATGGGAGGCCGAGTGGTACGGTAGCATGTGTTGTGAGGGCTTGTAAATATTTAGGCATTCTTTCAGGGTCGTGTGGCTGAGACTGTGATGTCATTTCTTCTAGGCCTGTCATTTGCTGTTGTTGGAGGCAGAAAGCCCAGTGTGTAGCAACTGTAAACACGGATCTGTGAAAGGGGAATACTCGGGAAACATAGTGCCACAGGACAAAAAAACAAATCGTGCGCGAAGGGCAAGTTAGCCGCATGAGCATCACATGTCTAACAAACTGTACACAGATGGGGGAGGAGATGGCAGGGGTTAGAAAAATGCAGATGCCGTGTCTCTTTGAAGTGCAGACACCAGCATAAAATCTCTACCAACTTCATTTTTTCCCCGCAAAAGTTGAGAGGCGAAACCAAAACTGGGAAGCTTTGAGGCTGCCCAGATGAGTCAGTGAGGAATAATGCATGTCATCACGGCTGCGTGAATAGGAGAGTGAGGCTGGGGGGCAAGTGCAGACACCCAAGACACAGAGCTATGATGACACCTCCACAGATCTGCATTTCAGGAGACAGCTCCAAGCCCCGGGCAGGTTTGAAATACCAGGATTAATATCCACGTAGGCTACAGAGACACTGTGTAAGAAAAGACAAAGAACAGAGTTTATAAAAAAAAAAATAAATAAAAAAAAAGGAGCGAAGACTCGAGAGAAAAAAGTTACAGTGGATAGAGACTCTGCTATGCTGATAAAAGGGAACCGGAATAGCAACTACTGTATGCTCAAAGAGATAGAGACATTGATAGCATAAACAGGAAGTTATAAACACAAGGGCAGTGGGTGTTTCCATACACAGCGGTCGGGCTTGCTGTCCGGGTTTGGCTGGCTAATAGGCATAGCTAAGATTCCTGCAGCTCACCACCGCTGCGGAGAGGAATGCACTTCTACCGGCCTGTGTCTGCTCCACCGCAAAGCCCCCAGACTCTACAAGGCCAACGCCAAGGTAGAGGCCTGGCTCATCCTGCTAACCTAACACGACGTCTGCTCCGCTGTTCTTACATTCCAGAAATGTATCCGACAGCAACTGACCAACACCGACACCAAAAAGCTGACCTCCAGACCACAACATTTTTACTGTCTTTACGTATCTTTACTGGTTTTATTGCTGATTTTATATTCTATTTGTGTGCTTAACTTCTACTTGTGTTTTTGTCCCTGCTGGATCCTATTACTTTTGCTCCTGCAGCAACATCATTTCCCCTCCAGGATCAATAAAATTTCATATTCTCTTAAAAACTTACATTACTGTTAATGCATTACCTTAGCTAATCCCACCTCTAACATCATAACGACCACAAATAGTCTGCGGTGTTCACAAGAAAACATCAGTCACTGTTAAGGTAAGACAGCACAACGCTACAATAAGCCAGTCTGTCAGTTTACATGAGAGGCGGCTGAGCGAGTGGCATTTAACTGGAGTCTCTGTAACTTGAACAATTCCTGTATGAATTGTTTTAATAGGTCCGTTGTGGACCACAGGCTACTGAAAGGCCACGATACCGAGCTCATTTATGGAGAGACCAGGACATGGAAGTAGGATGGCTTGATATTGACAAAAAATAAACTTTTCTACATCATTTTTTTTTATCACTGCTTAATAAAAAAGTTTTAAAAAGATTGTGGGGTTGGGAAAATATGAGGTGCTAATGATAAAGACCTGCTCAGTTTGAACAGAATTATAGATTTCATTCAACTTTACTTTTGCAAATCAGGGATTCTGCACCACGCATGAATACCCTGTATGGGAGGCCATGTAGAAACCTTTCCCTATTTTAAATAAATAAATTGCAGTCTCTTGCAATATGGAAATTGCAGTAGTCAACATTGCAATTTTAATATTTTTTCGATTAATTGTGCACCCCTACAAGGAGGCTGTGTCTGGTGGAGACACAAACAGGTATATATCTCTGAAACCGCCATCCATTTCATAAAAAGTTAGTCTTGCGGCAACTGTCTCTCTCCTCCTCTCGTCTTCCTCAGATTTAGCTTGCCACGTCATCTCCCCTTCGCTCTCTCAGGTTGATGTGACCTTGATTTCCAGCTGCTGCCAGTGCACTGACCCTTCATGCATCTGTCGCGCACCAGTCCTGGCTGAGGCTCATGTTCAGTACTTCATAATTAATCGCCCAGTGAGCATACAAAAAATAAAAAGGAAGAGGGCCAATATTCAACGGCCACTACCATATTAACATAAACCAGCTGGACCTCATATTAGCTGTAAAGCAGAGGTGATAATTAAAAATGATCTTGGCGGGAGTAAATTGGTCAGTTTGAGGATTAACTGTGAAATTACTCACACGGATAAAAATGAAGTGCACCCTCTGGTGCCTCAGCTAGGATTAAATGGCACTCAAAACGGAGCAACTCTCATTCAAGAACAAAAAAGTGCAGTGAAAATGCATTACAGGTGGAGTAAGTGGGTCTGCACGTTTTCAATTATTCCTCAACTAAGTCTAAGTCTGCTTCCAAGCTCAAATCTAAGAGGGTAGTATATCACCAAGCCGTGAAATCCTGCAAAAGCGCTTCCAATTTGCACAGAAATGATGCATCAGCTCATCTTCATTATGTTCAAGTCTGAGAGATCTCTTGGTCTTCTTTTCATCCTAAAGCAGAGAGCCGGACTAAACATTCCCTGTCAACATCACAGTGATTGAAGCAGGCATGATCGACTTCTCTGTGAAGTCTTTAAATGGATGGCATTTTGACTAGCATTACGTGCCAGGCTCAATTACCAAAGCAAAAAATAAATTAGCTTCCTCCTCTCTTTTCTCCCGCCAAAACAAGCAGGAAGAAAGCATTTGACTAAGAATTTCCAGGCAAGAAATGAAGGTGACCCTGTCTTGCACTCTTCATTGCTGAGAAGTTTTCAGATGCCTGCTTCTTTCGTCCCAGGCAAAATGCCTGGGTGTGAACTTTTGCCAGTGGCCTGGATGGGTGGGCTGGTTGACATGCCTCCAGTGAGCAGGTAGCACCAAAAGCCCTTGCTATACTGTGTGTTTGTGTCAGCCTGTCAGTTCAGCTGCCATGGGGATGCGAGAGAGGGGAGGGCGAGTGAGGCAGATGTCTGTATTGTGTATCCATCACTAGTGTTCAATCTTCAGCTATGCCACCTCAAGGCTCCTGACAGCCAACACCATCGTCATTCCAAATACTGCCTTTTGAACAGCAATGGAGATCATGTTTTCCTCTGGGCTAACTCTTTCAAATAGCCGCCCACCCCACTATCCATGCCTCACGTCATGGCAACCCTGGTTTTGAAATATTAGGATGTCTCCGTTCTCGTGCAAAACATCCCGCCCGCAACCTCTCAACAGAACAATTAAGCCAGTTCCCTCCCAATCTAAATCATTTATCTCTTTCAGGAGTGTGAGCACGTTTACAATATTCATCATGTTCTCTGTCTGACTAGTGCACTGAGCGCTGAGAGTGTGGGGAAGAGTCACAGTGGCTAAAGGTAGAGATGAATGCCAGAGTGAAGTAGTGTGGGTAGCAGTCAGAAAACCAGCATGAGTTGGCAGCAGCGTGGAGAAGAGAGTAAGCCACGGTGGGTTGAATGCATGGTGTGGAGGGCATCGGCATAGGATGAAAGATAGTGTGGGCCGAGAAAGTGTCAAGGTTGTTTTAGAGGTAAAAGTAAACCCTGCAGAGTTGGACTTGACCATAATGGCTGGGTCTGAAGTGCTTGGCATGGAAGCCTGCTGTTCACCACTATCCAGGTTAAACTGTGGATGGTGGTGAACTTGGAGCTGCATGAGGTGGTTGGTGGTTGGCGGCGGGGGGGCACTGAACAGTGGCAACGCTGCTAACGCCCGCAACACAGCCCAGCCTCGCAGCCTGCTGCTGAGGGAGTATGCATGAGAATGAATGTGATCTCACCTCGTAGGTCTGTCATTACCACGCCGGCTTTGTTATCAGCTGTAACTGAGCTGAAGTGCATGGGGGAAGGGAATAGAGTTGAGTGGAGTGGAGTGGAGTGGCAGGGGTTCGGTATTTGGAATACATGCAGCGACACGACACGCAGAGCCAGAGGAAAGGGTAAAGGATAGGCGAGGAGGGAATAGTTTGGGACAAGGCCATGAAGTCCAAGGGCAAGGATGGCAGCTGTAAAACCCAGAGGAGATAAGATCAGAAACCCACCTCAGCATGTCGTCCCTTCATCATAGGATAATCCTCAGACATAAAAAGACGAGCCCATCTCCAATCTGAAGGAAATCTCTATTCCCCAGATTCACCAGCCGTCTAATGCCAAACTGACACGCCCTTCACGCATCTGCCTACACTTCCGTGAAGCCAATGTGTGCTTTAGATAAGCAAGAGGTACAAGGTATTGCATATGGGCCTTTCTCATGTGAGCTGGAAAGTGCCACACCCAATTTATGACCAATAAGTTCACTCAGTCCATGTTAAAGAAAGACGATATGGTCACATAGTACCAAATAGCCTTTTTAAAGTGGATGTAGGCCCAACAGATATAGTAATGTGATAATGATTTGTATTACATAATTCTCAATTTGTTGCTTTTAGTGAGGAAAGAGGAAAAGGGGACGATGCAAATTGCAATTTCAAATCAGCCACTTGCTGTGAACCTATGACTATAATTAAGTATTAGTTACTGCATAAGGTAAACAAAAACTACTTGTACAACAAAATGTTGCAGTGCTTTGTTGGCAAGCTGGAGACAGAAAGCATGCGATTGCTTCTTGCTTACCAGGATTACGGCTTTACTTTCAAAATGAAAATGACAGAAGTCCGTAATCCAATGCAAAGGAAACAAAGAGACTGGGGAAGAGTTCAAATTCATTTGACCTCAAAAATATTGCAGCACTCTCTGAAATTCAGTGCTTGGTTCCAGCAGACAACATAGTTTAAACTATCTGAGAAAACTGTCCAACACTAAAAAGGAACAGCATGAACTCTGGCTAACCCAAAACATGTAAGGGCTTAACAGCGGAGTGCTCAATGACCAATAATTCAGTAACTTCGTTTCTTGCCAATGGCTGTTTTGGTAGACCCAAAAATACTCAGAATGGATTTCACAACAAACTTTCATTTCCAGAGCCAGCAGCATCCGTGGCTGGGCTGCCTATTACCGAAAAAAAAAAAAAAAACACACACTAATGGAAATGCCTGCTTTGTTGTCTGTTATTTCCTCTGTTTCTCTTGTATTACAGGGTATGAGCTCGCATTAGCCTTTTGGGATTGTTGCAGAATCCTGAAACACTAGCATGTGACCTGAATGAGAAATGTCTCCTATTCACTTGCCCTGAAAAGAGCATCTACGATGAAGAAGTGTGGTATGCTTGTCTTTTTCACCCTTGCGGGGAGCAGGAGAAAACATTTATCACCGCTCTCCTCTGCACAGATAAGGTGTCTCTATTTATTCAGAGTGGAAGAGATAAACCCTGAATGAAGCATTGTGGGGCAGAGAGAGTGAGGGGGAGAGAGAAGGATGGGGGGGGAAAGAGGGAAAGGAAGAGAAACCTGCTTGGTTTTCAATTGCTTGTGTGTGTCCATGTGAGCAGATGGCATCTATTGGAAACCCATCCCTGCTCAGTCAGGAACCCGGAGGCTGACCCCCAACTCTAACCCCCTCCCAGCCGCCACCGCCAGCCCACCCCGCCAGCCGTACTTCCTGCCTCCACGTGCCCCCTGCCCGGACTAATCCATTTCCACTATGGGACTGTTTGTATAATGTTATTTAATGGGGATAATCCGCAGGAGATGGAGCATCCCATGTACAGTAGGTCTGTATGCAAGGGGGTGGGAGATGGTAGGGCCGTGAATAAAAGGACGATTTAGAAAGACAACAAGGCAGTACAGTGATCTGTTGAGGGGCCGCGCCAGGGACAGAGAGATACAGACTGACAGAACTGCACAGGAGATTCAACAGGGAAATGAATAGAGCTTCTGTCTCCAGCTTGTTCTCCACAAAAGAGATTAAAAAAAAAAAAAAAAAACACAAACAGGAGGCAATGCTCACTACGACTTCTGTTCTTTCAGCTGTTGATGTACAGGCTACTATCCAGAGGTGAGGAATATAGTTCACATGCCCATTTCTCACTGAAATTGCCAGTGTGTAGGGACAGACAGCTCCTTGTGAGGTGACTGGGCAGATGCTGTGGTTTGCAACGCTCCTGAGGTGCAATGCATGGCTAGGGGCGAGAACAAGTTTGTCACCCAGGAATGACTACAAAGATGCCTTTAAGCGGTGCAGAAAGTACAGTTCTCACACACACACACACACACACACACACACACACACATCCTTTACTATCATCACAGCAGCTGCTAGAAATTTGAGAAAGCTCTTACACGGTCAGTGCCACAATCATTCACAAATATAAATGATGTCTTAGCTTTGCATAAAACATTCTTTCTTCTATTCTTTTTGTTAGCAGAAAAGTACATTTTGAGAATACCAATCACATATCAATACTTAGGAATGGCACGATCAATGTACGACCAATAAGGCATGCTATTGGTCAAGTACCGTGTAAAGAGCAGCGATGTTGTTAGAGGTTAACTAACATAGCGTCCCTTGGGATTTGTTACGCACGCACACAACATCGTTATGGTGTATGTATCAAAACTTCATGCTCAGATTTACACGGGTTTAAAATGGATATCGCCGTGAAACGCAGAACAAATCATCTCACTCCCGCTGTAACGGGATACACCAGCTTCCCCGGAACTCACCTTGGAGGAAAAGAACAAACAGGAGTTGCGCAAACGGGAACAGTCCAGATTTTCGACAACCCCCCCCCTTACGAAATAAAAAAAGAAGTCCGTAAGCAAGTTCACATTTTACTCTCGCCGCACGTCCTGTGAGGGGTTCAGAAAGGCACTATTCCGTAGAAAACAGGCTACTTGGTTGGCCGAATTGGCAATTCCTGTTGAAAGGCGACACGGGCAACTCCTCAACAAAAGAGTCTGTGAAAATATCAGGGACTTTCTCCACGCCCAGGTGCCGAGTCACATGGTGATTCCAGGTGTGTGTCTTCTGGAGCCGTGGCTCAGTTGGCAGCAACACACCTGTGGGATCCGCTCACGCATTCGCCTTGACTGACATTGCATTTGAGAACCAGGAAATTAGTGGGGGGAAAACGCGCACTGGAGGAGGAACGACGCGACCGGGCATGGAGAGGAATTATTCCCCTCCCACTCCACGCTGTTCGCAGGAAAGATCCCCGGCGAAAAAAAAAAAAAACAGACGACTGTGGGGGACAACAAGCGCCGAGCAAAAAGGGGGGAAACGAGAACAAGTTGTGCCGTCTGTTCGCCGACGCACCAGATATTTTGAGGAGCAGTAGTCGTAGCCCGGCGCAGTGGTTCCCAAAGTGGGGTCCGGGACCACCAGGGGTCCTATGAAGGCGGTTCCAGGGTGTCCCCAGCAGAAATTAGGATTTTTTTTTAATTTTTATAATTTCAGTCACTTGAAGTCAGCACAGAGAGAGAATGTGTAAGGTTTTGTTTTGTAATTGTTTTGTACATAGGGTTCACTGCACCCACTGTTGCCGCCCCATCTACAGTATAGAGAGTTATATAATTCTGTAATCTGTACTAGGCTAAATCATAGCTAAAAATAAATAAATAAATAAATAGAATAAATGTAATAAAAAAATAAAAAAAAAAAAAAGCTCTCAGATGGGGTTTCTTTGGGATAAAATCCGCAATCCAATGCACATTTACTCATGGGTCCTTTTTATTTATTTATTTATTTATTTATTTTACTATGCTGGCTTAATTGCCCCCTCGGGGATAAATACATTTTTTTGAATTGAGTCGACAAGAAAATAGTAGTCGAACTCCACCATCCTGAGCTCTTCTGGAGACTTTCACATAAATCTTTAAGTGCTTTCATGCAATCCAACACAGATTACTGCTCACAGAGAGAACATTGCTATTTTATTCTCCAGTTTAAAATGTATTTTTTGAAAACAACCATTCCTTAATTATTCATTTATATTTCATCGTGTCATATCTGATGCTCATTTATGTCCTTACAAGAGACTTATTAGTAGTCATTGTAACACAAATTATTGGTCTCTTTGTTCGTTATACCTAGGCTGCTGAATGCTTAATCACAAAACCTATCATTTTGCTGCGCTGCAGTCAATATAGCCTTTAGAAAGCATGACAACATTTCACTGCCTTGTGAATATATCACAACTTCTAAATGAGCCATATGTTTTGGTCTTTTCAGTTGGAAATTTCCAGATTCATGACACATTGCAGTTAAGGGCTTAGCTATGGGCCATGTCTGTGCATGTGGCACTCAAACTAGATTGGCTTTATCACCACCCAACTTGTTAAATGAAAAGCTTATTCCTGCCTCAGAGCCTGATCTCACATAACACTGCAATTTGGCACACTGAGTTTTGTGGCCCCATCTCATGTCTTGTTGTGTGGCTGGGTGTCAGTTTTGTGAGTGATTTATGGCCATGCAAATGAGGCTGTCTGTTTGGGGAGACGTGCCGTCTTTGCCCAATGGGCCCTGGAGGGACGATTGGGGACTGCGTGGGTGTGAGTCAGTCCCTAACTGCTGACACAGGCACAGTGCTGGCAGAGATACACAGAGCAAGATGAGGAGATGGCCTTCACAGGTCTTCACATTGACTGATGAGATCAAGGAGAAAGTAGGCCAAGCCAGACAAGTGTCAGGCAAACAGACACCCGGAGACAGAGTGAGAGAGACAAACACTCCCTGATCACAAATGGAGCCGGGAGAATGGAAAGTGGCCGACTAGAGCAAGGTTGTTTTGGGGTCTGAGTTCAATATGTCCAAACCTGTTTGTCTAAGGAGTAATGAGTCTGCTGAGTCTTGGACCATGCTAGCCCAGGGGATGGTGGCAGCCAAGAAGGGCCATTCAGAGCTCTCTAAATGCATTAAAGTGGAGTAGAAGTCAGGTTTGGGCTACTAGATAGTGCGACTGTGATCACATTTTGATCAATGCACCTCCAGTTTCCTGCATTTAGCTGTTATGTTGGCTGAATAATGATGATTTGTTATCATGATGGTGTCCAGCGGTATCATTTCTCATACACTCTCCCTCAGCCAGTCCAGGTTATAAAACTTCTGACTGTTTACACATTACACAACCTAATTTATTTTATAGTATTCATATGGGTTGTCCATAATGATGTACAGTAGTTCATAATGATCCCATGTTCTTGAGTGGTCACACGAGATCTACATCAGATTCAAGGTTCATAGTCCAGAGTCTGTTAGCCATATGGATAGACTGCCCTCTACTGGCTGCAGCTTGCAGTTTTTTTTAACAGCCTCAATGTCAAAAGTTCATTTTTGATGTTTTACAATGCATGCTTTTTTTTTAATCGTCATCTTTTTTTATGATGTCAATGTTTGATTTCAATAGTATTTTTGCTTCTCACACATTAAAATGGCCTACCTATCTTGTCCTGTAGTTTTGCAAAGCTAATGTTCTAACCATTTCACGAAGCATTTATTTAACCAAAATACTGGAAGCAAGAACAACCGCATCAAATCTCACCTGTTTGACTGATATGAGCATTTACCTATCAGCTCTCTGGGTAAATCAAAATGAGCAAGGGGAACATTTTATCTTAGGCTGCACAAGGAGTGATCAATCATGCAGGAAATAATCAGAAAGCCTTACGTAATGCACAATTTCTGAAATATTAGTTTCTTATTTACTCTGCATAGTGACTACTGAGTGCATAAATACTGGAAGGAATAAACTAGCAAGTTGATTAACACAATAACAAACTGTTGGTTGACATATTAGATCCTCCTGTTTGACTCTGTTCCCATACATTTACATTACATTTTAGGCATTTAGCTGACACCCATATCCAGAGCAACCTACAAGTACAGTATATCACATAACTTATGTGTTACCTGTGCTCTGATTTGTATTTGGCCTGTTTAATATTGCATAAGGTACAACCAGAGTAATGAATTTTCATTCACATGGTTTGGGTTTTGACAAATGCAGTTTTTAATTAATTCTAAGCATGTAGATAATGGGGAATTGGGGGTAAAATTAGTAGAAAATAATTATTCACAGCATGTATCATTGGCAAGGTCAGCACACTGGGGCATACATGAGCATCAACAACAAGCCTTCACCAACACCATGCTGCTAAACATATTATATATAGATATTATAGTATATCAGAGGCCACTTAAAGTACAGATTGGGAGGTATTTGGATGATTTTTTTATACAGCTGGCTTATGCAGGAACTGAAATGTTAATAGTTTATCTTCTAACAGTCCTTATCTTAAGCAGGAAACATACGATTTCCGCAGATGAAGCAGTGTTAATTGTATGCCATTTGGAAGGTAACACCATTTTGGTCTAGGCTTCCATCCAAAAAGCTTTACAGTACCATCACTGCATACATTTGTAGCAAAGGTGGCCACAATCAACCCTGGCAATGTCAATGGCCATGTTAGTGTCATGATCTACGCCCCTTGAGCTGCACAAAACCACAATAATCAATAAATAATAGTTAACAAACTATTAACAAATAGTTCTCCTGTACCCTAAAGCATTGCCAAAGGTAGAAAATGACTGTATTATTCTGCACATCAGAGTCCTGCCTCTTGAACCCTTACTATGCAAACATTCTTCCCCTTGGTATGCGACTGTACTGTCAGAAACTAAGATGCCTATTACTCTTTTTGTCAGCAGGTGAAGGTTGCCAGATATATTTCCGGGATTGAAAGCTAAAGACGTGGAGATAACAGATGGAGGCATCTCGCAGACACAGGAAACTGTCATGGTGGTGACTGATCCAGGCATGAAGAAAGACTCAACAGGGAGACAGAAGAAGGTTATTTAAAGCGTATAGAGAACAGTCTGATTTGAATGGCTTCCTGGCCTAGCTAAGTGCACCTCCAACTGTCAATATGACTTATTACAGAGGGAGGGGGGAGGGTGTTTGAGAAGCCTAACTATATTGTGTGCAGAGCTCCGATTCCCCATAACGGCATGTGCGACAAGGAGACATCAGGTTTGGCATAAAACGGACAGACAGGCTTATGGTGCCATTCTGGCTCACTCTGGGAATAACCACAAGCTGGGAATAGCAGGGTGGCAGCAGTGTGTGGGTTGGTGTGAACAGTCTGTGAGTGTGTGTGTGTGTGTGTGTGTGTGTGTGTGTGTGTGTGTGTGTGTGTGTGTGTGTGTGTGTCTGCGTGCGTGCATGAGAAAGAGAGAGAGACAGAATATTTGTGTATGTTTAGGGATACTGGTTGAATATCATGTATACTGTAGATATATATTGTGTCTATAGTGTCGTTATGTGACATTCTGAAGTGAAACTGAAAGACTAATTAACCACAGTGGTTTTGACCTGGAAGTTGAGGGAGAAACTAAAAGGCACCATAAAGGACATTTGTCTTCTCTTATCAGATGTCCCCTTGTACTGGCTGAGCTGTCACTTTACCCAAGAAAAATGTCACTGTTTTCCTCTCTGCTCACAACAGAATCTAATCACAGTTTGCCCAGCTCATCCTGTATTGTCCAGGTGGCCCACTCTAGGACAGGACAGAGGGACTCTAAGCATCAATAAATGTCCTTAACCAGCCAGATGTGATACAGCCCAGATTACACACAGGCTAGCATACATTCAGCCACACTCATACACGTACATACACATATATGCGCAGACCTGATTGCATGCACTCGCACTCACACACACACACACAAGCGTGCACCATCTCCTTTCCCTACTGAATCAACTGATCAGTAATTCAAAGAGGCTGTGTGTCCTTGAGAATAAGGTCTGGGAAATTGTGATTATAGAGAGAAGGCTGCACAGTGTGGTCTAAACTGGATCAGCCCACTTGGCACATATACAGTCTATGGACTTTACTGGCAAGCCATGCTTACATTTCCCCAAACCCAAAACTCATACTTAACCTACTAGGAGTTGCTCCACATGGTGTAAGCTGATCCATAGGCTAGATCATGCCCGTAGGATGATATTGATTTTGTTTTGTTTTTTGTATGTTTTGAGGCAAAGCCCCATGATTGATGGTTCAGGGGGAAAATGGCTCTCAGCATGTTGAAGACCATGGACTGCCCACTGAGCCTGTTTTGGATGGCATGGTATTATGTGGGCTGCCCAGCAGCCTGTGCTGATTCGCTGAAACAGCTAAGCCATCTGCTACACTCTATTTTCATCTCTGTGCCTACCAGTGGGGAGAGCTGCATGGCCCAAGGGGACTTCAACTGCTCTCACAGAATCATATTTGTTCAACAGGTCAAGTCTAAGCCTCGCAGGGAGGGACCACCGAACCAGATCTCATTTATGGCATGGCCCAGGTGATTACAAAGCCCACACACTGCTTGACTGGGTAGAGCTGATGAGAAAGGGAAAAATACTAATTTAAAAAAGTAATCGGGTACCTCAGAGAATTAAAGGAGATTATTACTGTCACAGTTGTCAAATGACCATAACCCAATGTGTCCTCGAATGTTTTAAGCCAGGTTAAAAGGATCATCTTGTGAATTGAACTCTGTTAGTGTAATACATTTCCTGGGTTGCGAACAGAGAAATTTGAGCTTTCCAGGTTAGGATGAAACAGAGGCTGGCAGGATTCATTTGAGATTACGTGGCGCAAACATGGTGTAATCCCCTTATCTGCGTACTTACCTGTCCCTGACGGTGATCCGAGCCTACCTCTATGAGCCTCATTGGCCTGACATTCTGGCAGGAGCAAATCCCTGTCTAATGTGTCAGCGCAGGCAGCTTTAACACCTGGCACGCCACTGCTTATCTGCTGAGCACCCAAAAGCACCTGCATTATCCCTCTGAAGCTTCACAACAAGTGAAAAGTCTTCTAATAACGACACAGTGAAATTATGGTGTGCGCTGTACCAGAAACACATATTATACTGGGCAAAGCGCACACTATTAAGGGAATATTCTGATATGACGAAAATACACATAGCCTAGGTTATGCATTATACTTTACAAAGCTAACCGATGAAAAGCTATTAGATTATGGGCAAAACTCATGTTTCACTGCCAACAGCTTTACAACTTGTTTCTTTTTCAAGCTTTTTTGGGAATAGAGGGAATAGAGTCATAGAAATGCTTTTAGCCATAATATTTTCTATAGTTGACAGGGTATAATCTCCTCTGGCCCAGTGCCTGGATATAAAAGTTTAAATCTAAATTTACTATTTAATGTTGTTGTTTTTTTTTATAAATTATTTGCTTAAAAGGAAATGGGAGGAAGTAAAAGGAGGAAAATGTTTAAGGCGTTACATCAATTTCCTCTCTAACTTTTTTTTTTTTCTTCTCTTACAGGCCCGCATCACCCAGAGCATCTTAGATACAAAAGTACTAGTAGCTACTTACCACATCGACTGCTCTTAGTTTGGATGAACCTCTCGACGTTTTCGACAAACATTCAAGCCTTTTTCATGTTTTTTCCACGCCAAGTGCAAGTTTCTACTGACTTCTGCGACATAAACTTCAAGGAGGTAGCGGCCAACAGCGAGCAAGTGAGAAAGTTCAGTCTTGTACTTGAGCCAGCTAGCATGGCACAACACGGCTGCATGCGTGGCTCAAAGGCAGGTACATGCAGACTAGTGCCATTTTTGCTTTATCGTACCCTATTTCGTGTTATTTTGAAGGAGTTTGAACCGTGATAAATCAATTCAATTAGGCACCTGTAATTCTAGGTTGTCTAGGTGAGGATGCACGTTGTCCTGAGCATGCAAAGTTCGTTCTTTGGCAGTAAATACAGGGTGAGATTTGGTGAAATTGTGCTACAGCTGTCGTTGGGTTTTATGTGAAATAATGCTTAAATTCTGGTATGCTGCTTTACTATTAGTTTTATCTATTTGGAAACCAACAGGCCTTCACAGAAAAGTATAGCAGTCCATTCAGGGTCTATACTGCCATCTGGTGGCGTTTAAGTAGCATAGCTTGTTGACGAGGGAGCGGGTTGGATTAAGGATTTTGGATCAGGAGAATGTCTTTCCTGTGGTTTATGCTATGTGTTGTTGTTTATTGATGAATATATCGACGGCATACTTGCATCAGATCTAATCTACATTTAGCCTATAGGATTTCCTCTGTCCGCTGTGCATCTAATATCCAACCTAAACTTTGTATTCTTGTTCATCTCGGTGTGAGAAATCATGCCAGACTTGCCAAAAGGAAGACGCGATTAGAAATTCAGCCAATGGGCCACCGTAGGCGGCTTATGTTGTGGGTATAAGTTCTTCTCTTCGTTTATTGAACTGGTGGAGGTGCTATTTTAGTAGGTTTACTTCACGTCTATCCATTGTAAAACCTTCTACGACACAAAATGCGTTTTAGTGAAGAGATAATATCGCAGGGGCGCGGCCATGGCGCTGCCGCTACTACAGTGGAAGTGTTCGGTCCCACAATGCATTGCGCCATGGTGGTTGTTTGAAATAACATTAAAAACTTAAAACAAGCAAATTTAAACCAGCGGCACCACCACCATTTCCACACTATATTGTTTTGAATGTGCTCGGAAGACCGTATTCTTTAAATGAAATGTGGGTTTAAACCATAACAGAGAGCTTTATCGAGCGAAGAGACTCCCCTCCCGGTCCCGTTTTAGCGTCAGCTTTGCGCAGTGGCAGTATCGTAGCCTATGAGGTTTATCCGAGGCGCGATTATTGCTAGTTGAAAACTTTACCCAATACCCCGCCCTGACGACTTGAAATATAGTCGGCATTGGCAATTTTTGACGGTCTCTAAGGAGACTGATATATTGTTAATAAAACTGTAGTTAGAAGTAGGAATATGAAGCTCGTATTAACGTGTGGGAGTTCAACGTTTAACGACTGGTTTACGTTGACTTCGCTTTTACATCCTTGTCCCTATTATGTTGAATTCGTTTTTATATCATTATCTACTGTTGTAACGATCCAATTTCACCACAGGGATCATCACAATTTAATCTCATTTTATTTAAATAATCTATGGACGGCTACAGGGCTTTTAAATTTCAGCCGTTGTGCATTTGTGACACAGCTGCCGCGATTCCCCTTCTTTGTTATCTTGTGTCTTCTTCATTTGTGTGGGAATGTATTTATAAAGCCTTGGGGTTCCTTTGTCTGACCGGCATCATTTGTATTTCTTCTAAAAAAAATTCCAACCACATTTGACTCGTTTGTATGTGCAAGAAAACAAAACCTAAAAACTATACACATAAAACTATACTTCCTGGTATGCCGTATTTTGGTCATGCAATGTACTTCCATGGACAGTAGAGGTCTCTCAAACAGGATATGAGTAGATTCATTTTGTGGATGAAAGTTGGTAATTGCGGAATATACAGTTCCTACTGTATCACAGCACTAAACTCAAGTCCATTAATTTTGTTTTAGATGTAATTGTAATGGTCTCAACTTTTGGTACTGATTGGGTGCATCACGAAGGTGTCTGTGCCTAATGACTGCATAGTCTGCTGTGATCCAATCTCTTTCCGGGGCTAGTTTTTTTTTTTTTTTTTTAAGTGTGCCTGGGTATATTAGCGTTAGTGCAATCATCTTTTACCAGCCTGTAGGGAATCTTAATTGCAGTTATTTCTGATTAAAGCACGGGTGGGCTTCAGAGTGTCACAGAGTTTGGTTACTTTTTAAATGAATTGTGGGTGTAAACCATAACAGAGAGTCTCATCGAGCGGAGAGACTCCCCTCCCGGTCCCACTCCGTAGTCAGCTTTGCGCAGTGGCAGTATCGTAGCCTATGAGGTTTATCCGAGGCGCGATTATTGCTAGTTGAAAACTTTACCCAATACCCCGCCGTGACGACTTGCAATATAGTCGGCATTGGCAATTTTTGACGGTCTCTAAGGAGACTGATATATTGTTGAAAGAAATACAATTACAAAACTGAAACAGGAAAGCTCGTACTAACACGTGCGGGTTTAACGTTCAGCGATTGGCAGGAACCTGTAAACCCGGAAGCGTTGACTACATCTTACTTTGTTGTATTGTAATTCACATTGTCCGCAGTAGCTGGTTTACTTTGACTTCGCTTTTATATTCTTGTCCCTACTGCGTATTCGTTTTTATATCTTTATCCCTACTATTATAACGATCCAAAATCACCACAGGGATCATCAACATTTAATCTAATCGTATTTAAATAATCTGGACGGCTATAGGGCTTTTACATTTCAGTCGTTGTGCATTTGTGACACAGCTGCAGTGATTCCCTTTCTTTGTCATCTTGTGTGTCTTCTTCATTTGTGAAGAAGACACCCCCCCCACCCACATTTGACTCGTTTGAATGTGCAAGAAAACAAAACCTAAAAACTACACATAATAAACTATACTTCCTGGTATGCCGTGTTTTGGCCATGCAATGTACTTGCATGGACAGTAGAGGTCACTCTCAATCAGGATATGAGTAGATTCATTTTGTGGATTAAAAGTACAATAATAGAAGTTGGTAATTGAGGAATGTACAGTTCCTACTGTATCACAGCACTAATCTAAAGTCCATTAATTTTCTAGCAATGTGATAAGCCATTTTTAGTTGTAATTTTAATGATAGCAAATGGTTAACTTCTGGTACTGATTGGGTGCATCATGAAGGTGTCTGTGCCTAATATGAATGCATAGTCTGTTGTGATCCAGACTCTTTTGGGGGCAATTTTTTTTTTTTTTTAAGTATGCCTGGGTATTAGCATTAGTGCAATCATCTTTTACCAGCCTGTAGGGAATCTTAATTGCAGTTATCTCTGATTAAAGGACGGGTGGGCTTCAGAGTGTCACAGAGGTTGGGGGTTTAATCAGTCTTCTCATCAGGCAGATGAGCTCAGATTCTTTTTATCCTTTGAGCGCTCTCTTGAACCTCTGGCTGTCACATAAACACACTTAATTTTCTCTCTCTCACACACACATTGTCCACACTTGTCGCTGTAATATTGTTGCCATCTCTGCTTTTCCCAATCACAACCATACCATTAAAATTCTACCTCATTATACTTCACAAACTGGTAGATACAGAACTTACTTTGGTTTCAATATCTTCAAAGAGAAATCAACTAGAAAATTCATTACAATTTAAGACTCTGATGTGATTAAGAACTGTAGCCTTGATGTAAATATTATTTTAGTGGGTAAATATTTATGTTTTCATCTACAATGTCTTTTTACCATTCAGATATGTTTCTGAACAATCCAACAAGTGATCATATATTTTGCCAAAGGTATCTGTAATTAAGATACTTTGAGCTTTATTTCAGTAACTATAATGGATCAGAGGTACCAATATTCTGTAATCTAATTATTGTAATCCAGCTGCATGTAATGTATTACACCCCAACCGTAGTACTTGTGCCATGAATCATGCTTTCAGACAAATGGAGCATTTTGTTGTCTTTATGGGAGATGAAACTAGGGCTGGGAATAGTGCTCCATATTTACATCAATTACTCAAGACAATTCTTGCTTTTAACCCACATCCTGTATGACCCATGATTCCCTCGCCGTTTACCATCCATTATACGCATCCACTGACCATTGGTCACTCCTCATCAAATGGATTTCCAGGGTTGAGGTTACCTATGTGTGCTCCACTTGACCTGCATATGACCCAGTGTTTTCTTCATGTTAAGATGTAATTATGGCACTCAAACGAATTACCCAAACTACACAGGAGTTTTGTGTCTTTTAAAAGGACAGCTGACATCTCACAAATTCTGACCTTTCAAATTTCAGTGGCGATTCATCAGTCAGAAAATAACGGCTTTGTTCTGTGTAAGCGACAGTTGGGGACTTGCCAAAAATAAATTAATAAATTGCACAGCATCACACGACTAGTTCCTAGGTAACCATGTGACAGGGACGGCAATTGCTATGGAAACCAGCGTATCCTCTCTCTGTCTCTCCGTTCTTTTAGGAAATGTGTGAGAATATTCCCTTTTGTGTGAATTGGTTTCACTTTCTAGGCCGAGGTTTGACAGTTCTGGAGGAAGACACCATCACGTCATACAAAGCAATTCTTCTCATAATGACACTCAGTCCATAACACAAATGCATTTTGCCAAATGTTATACACTATAGGCTTCTATCATGTTTGATTAGTTGATGTCACTGGTAGAGCTGACAAAGCTTTCTCAAGCATTACATTACCACACAAAGCCTTGCAAATGAAAGACATAGCCCATGTAATCTCGCTTTCCCTTTTACAAGTTTAATATGAACATTTTAATTTGCATGAACTCCATTACAAATGAAGACATTTTTTTTCAAGATCAGAGCAAAAAAAAAAGAAGAAGTTTGATTTAATTATTTTCCTCAGATCTTTTGTTTAGCAAGCTAATTTGCAGTCCATTTTGCAGTGGATCTTTTATTTTGATCCCGTTTGTCACAAATCCAGTTACAACTACATGTGCCAAATGGAAAAAAAACAGGCTTCTCTTCAAAGAGTGAGACATCACAGCCCATTCTATTAAAAAAAGCAGGTGCAAATCTAAAAGAGATGCTTTGATATCCAGCCAATTATGGACATCCCTGTTGCATCACCATTATGTGAATACCCGTCTTCCATCCTCGGAGCTGATCAGAAGAATTAGCCCATTATTCTTGGTAGATAACCAGAAATGTAGAGATCACACGAATGAACAGAAACCTCAAAAGAAATCCACTTATACAACACACCCAATTAAACTTTCCCAATCCTCTAATGCCATCTGCCTCTTAATCACTGCGTGGTGCACGAGGGGTCGCCCCCAATTAGCTACCTCCTGTGACACCCTGACACCCCGCCGCATCATGATTGTATTTCAGCTTCAATTACCTTGCAAACCCCACAGGCAGAGGTGATTGGTCTCCTCCTCTCTCTTCATCTCTCTTTCCTCTGTTTCCCCTTCTTTAGATTGGTAGGGGAGTTAAAGGGCAGTCAGTCATGTGTAGGAATAAAAGAGCCATAAATTGTATTATTTTACTCTGAGCAGTGATTCGCAGTCATGTCCTGATTAAATACCAGAAAGCTTCCATCCTATGTTTTTTGAGGCTTTTTGACTGTCAAAATACCTAAGGATTGAGTAGTGCAGGATCATTATGCAGGTTCTTGGAGTGTCTGATAGTTTTGGTGTGAAGCCAGTGTATATGTGTGTGTGTGCATGCAGGCGCATGCATGTGTACATGTGTCAATCCACTGGTTGTCAGGCTGAAGGGAACCCCAGGTCCTTCCAGACTATTAGAAGCAGAGCCCTGGCAGCCCCCACTAGCCTGCGGCTTTCAGAAATAGCTTTTTAAAAGGTATCGGTCTCCCCTGTTTCCTCAGGGTCCAGGTGCTTTTAATTGGATTTCTTTTACAAGATTATTGCCTGCTCACAGACCAACCTTTAGACATGCACTTTCTTAACAAATGCACCAACAGCTACTGTAGTCAAAAGTAGACTTCACAAAGAACTTTTAGTTGATTGGATTTTTTTTACGATGTGATCAAATGTTTCCTTTCAGTGGTGAAATTCCATGTAATCGTCCATACAGCCTAGCATGACTTTGTCAAGTCAATATAGGTTGAGAATTTAAAATAACTACTGTAGCCTGTACGTTGTTGTTATACCAGAAGAGACCAGGAGAAATTAGAAGACTTAATGCTTCTTAGTATTTCCAGAACCATCTGTTCATTAATTAGCCCTGGGGGTGAATTAAAATCCCTATGTGTAGACAGTATGAAAGCATTTATTCCCAGGGACCAGACCCCTCCGAGGTATTTCGACCTTCTTAAAAATTGAACTGACTTTATGAGGCTTGTGCACTGAAGGCACTGAGTCATACCAACCAACCCTATAATCCCCAGAGAAATGGTTCTCTCAAAATCCTATTATACAGCCATAGCAAAGGTCCAAGCCTGGTCAAAGCACTTAATCAAAGGAAATGAGCACAATTTCCCTGTCTAAATGGGCACTGGTATTGAGAATGACAGAGAGGAAGATCTTATCAAGCTACTTGAATGTTTTATTTTTCAGTATGATCTGAATGAATTGTGTTAGATTATTTTGTGTCCGAGGGACCAAACCCTTCCAAAGATACAAGACTTCCACAAGGACATCTATTCTTAGCTATATGCTGCCTACCATGGTGGTTACAGTATTCATGATTTTGTTTTCAAATATACTATGGCTCAAGATGAGAAACATGTTCTCCATGATGTTAAGCAAACGAATATAGATTAATAAAATGTGTATTTATTGAATGAATTCGAAGGCTAAGTCCTCACTGGCAGAATAGTGACAATACTGGATCCTGATTGGCCGACAATACTAGCATCTCTAATTCAAACGAAGCAAACCTGCTGAGTGGAGGCGTTCCAGTTCAAATGCTGCAAAACGTGCACGATTGGAAGGGTTTAGCAGTTGTTTAGTGAGGGGAGCTGGAGTTAGTTCAAAACGGTCTGTAAAAAAGGGTGGATTTTTGAAAATGCAATAACTTTAAGTTTACCCACCAAAATCAAGTTTATCAATGCCTTCATTAAACATATTTGATCATATGCATCTAAACTATAGACTGAAAAAATAGATATAACCAGGAAAGTTTGAATTCCTGTAATAGGGCCTCTTAAATGGTCACCACAAGTTATGAATGATGCTGAAAATGTATTTTATGGATACTTGGTCCTAGACTGCATTTTGTCATACCGCTGCTGTGAGGCTCTGCCATAGTTCAGTGATGAAGACAAAGATGAGACAAAGCATGAGGTGAGATGTACTTTTCTCAGGGCTCAGACAGGAGATTTTAACAAGGTACAGGATTTTGAGGTTGGGACATCAGGTGGGAGTTTAAAAGGGCACAACGTTGACTCCACCGTGCCATGCCCCTCATGCTGTGTCTCATCTGTTCTCGTCTCGCCACTTGTTACATTCCAGGAAAAAATTGAATGGTCTCAGGTTGCTTGCACTAATCTAACACCCTGCGCTGTCGAGGAACATTGGGGAGACGAACGAGCTGACGTGTGATGTAGAAAACACTGACGAACTCCAAAAGAACCAAAGATGAAAAGAGTAGAGACTTCTGGCAAATTTTAGTCAAGTCAGAGTAGAAGTACTTGTTCATACAGTTTCTGGAGTAAAAGTAAGAATAGCTCACTAACAAAGTAGCCATGTTGCGATTATTTTGCTGAATATTGCAGTTGCGATATAAATTGCAACAGAGTATACTTACTTATACATAGTTATATAATTTTTCAATATTTTAAGTTTTTCAACAAACAAGAAACATGTTTAATCAAAAACGGATGTTGTTGCTTAAGATTTGCTCTGTTTCAATACAATTTTTTTACAATGTGCAATTTAACTTATAGGACTCAGCACCAGAATACCATGTTTAGTAGTTCATTTTGAGCAGCCATCACTCTGATAAAATAATTGCAGCCTCTTCCAATTTGGAAATTGAAGTAGTGTGTAGTAGTACTAGTAGTAGTAGTTGTTGTGCAGCCCTAACTTAATTAGGCTACCTGACATGGATGTTGAAATCAACCTTTGACATCTGGATATTTTTATTTTAGAGTGGATAATACACAAAAATTATTTACTAACTTTAATTAAATAAAAAGCCTGCCTAAAACATACTGGGTAATGGTCCGTTTTTAAAATAATTGATGATTTTGATTGGTCGTGTGGGTGGCGCGGTCAGTCGGGTAGGAACTGATTTGTATGATGGTCATTTAATTGAAGTAGCCGCCAACGAGTCCCTGGAAGCTGCAGGAATGCTTGAGAGCCCCATCTCGAAAGCACTGCAGCGATTTATTAACACTCTTTTTATGGAGGACCAGTGCACTACAGTTGCAGAGCAAAACAAGATAGGACTTTACTTAAATGAGCCATGCATCCCACCCATTGGTGGCAGAGGAAAGAAAACTTACAAGGGACTTAATGTCCTTGCCATACAGTTCCTTGCTATTCCTGCCACCTCCATGCCTGCTGAGAGAGTGTTTTTACACCGTGGGGTGAGTGGTTAACAGACTCTGTTGGTGCCTCAGCCCAGGATATGCTTTCCTTCACAAGACCTAAGCTCAAAAATAGTAAGCAAGGGTTTGATTTTTTTCCTTTTCTTTTAAATCTGATCAAGCCTACTGGTGTATTTTTCTTTGAGATTTTCTTTAGCTATTAGCTGTTACCTAATTCAGATGGACCTGTTACAGGCAGCGTATAACTTTATCACACTGCAAGAAATTGGTTGTGACTATGTATGAAAAGCGATAATTTTCAAATATTAGGTGTGACTCTAAAATTTATGTCACTATTCAATTTTTGGAAAAAATGCCAATCTCCTTTTAAATCTGATCTGGCCTGATGGTGTAATTTTCGTTGAGATTTTATTTAGTTTGGCTGCTATAATTCAGATGGACCTGTAATAGAAAGCATTTAATTTTCTCAAATTGCGAGAAATCAGTGTGACTATTTATGGAAAAAATGAAAATGCCAATCTCTGTTACTTTTGCCAGAAAATCATGAAGATTTTGTTAATTTTCCAAATTTATCCAACTCCCTTAGTCTGTTTGTTTTGGTGTGGTCCTTGTAAGTAATCTTTTAGGTCATTATCAGAATAAGGTTTGGGGATGGTCCCTCTTTAATCATATCAATCAATAAGGCGAATGTCAGGGAGGTTAATGACTTTAACTGTAAACAATGGATTGTACTCACTACCTAATGTTTAAAAATAAAACTTAAACAAAAGTGAGAAATCTACTTTAGAACAGTAACTAGAGAACTTGCAACTAGTCACTTTCCACAATTACAATTAGTTACTTTTCACTGAAATAACTCCCTCATCTGAGCCCTTTGGAAAAGAGGGTCTTTCAGACTAGTAAAATGAGTGAAACATATTAAAATGGCAAGGTAATTTGCAGTTTGTTTTGCAGTTGAAATGTATTTAATTTCATGTATCCGAAAGGAAATTCTAGCAAGCTCCTAGAATAAATACAATATTTAGCATTGGCATATATCTGTTTTGTTTATTAAGGCCATTTGGTTGTCAGTTTGTATGTCTGAGGTTGGGATGAGAAGGGTTTCACCATACAAAGCATTTCTCCCCCCACTTTATTTAATTTGAGTTAATCGTGGCACTTAAATCCACTTTCACATTTATATGGTATGCATAATTCATATTGAAGCAGAAAGTTTAATATAGCAAGGCAAGTACATTCCCATTGATGCTGCGGCAGTTGCCCCCATGAAACATAATCAGAGCCACCAGAAGTGCAATTCATCTCTCCTCTCGTCCAAATCAAATTTAGGCAATATAATCATATATGCTCCTCTATCAGCAGCTAAATGGGTCTCCTCTGGGTCCAGTAGATCTAGAGACTCCCATAGTATTTATTCTGAGATCACATGGCCATGTGGTCCACAGACAGAAAAGGTTTAGTGGTCTCTTACTGAGGCTTTGTAGATAAGCTACGTCTTATTTTTAATAGGCCTACAGCTATTCTATCAGTCACAGGAAATGACTGTGAAATTATCCCAGTCATCTTTAGTTATTTGCAACCTGTGAAGTTGCATCATGTTGGATGTGGCACAAAAAACTCTTCTTACTGCGTTTGAGTGATTTCTGTTTGTTTCTCTCCTTGCTGTTTTCCATATGTCACATTTCTTCTATCATATACTTGAGGACATTTCTTGTTTCTACCTAGGCTAATGGCAAATTTTTCAGACTTCTCATTCAATCACACAATCATAACTGCAAGTCACTTAGTTGTTGTGAAATCCTTTGAAAACAAAGCACTCCAGAAATTCAAAAGACTCCATCAGGTTTGCCATTTAACTCAGCCGACTCACTCGGCATGTCACGATCTTTAAAAAAAAAAAAAAAAAACATCAATAATTGGCATCTACTTGAACTGTGGGGGAGAAAACCAGTCAATGAAACCACCCGGCTTTGACATTCGCTGCACAAAGCTCTTCAGTGACAACACCCCTAAGTCAGCTCTATCAGAAAGTAGATCTATTGGCATATGGGGTAGAGGAACAGGGGATGTCAATGCAGGAACCAGAAAGCAGGAACAGGGAATGAGGCAGGTCTATTATAGGATTTGTGCCCTAACCTTCCACCTGAACCTGTGAGACTGGTTATTATTTCCCAAAGAGCAGACTGATCAGGGTTTCTCTGCAGGTCTGGTAGGTCACACACACATACACACACGCACACAGACCTGGGAGTGATGGAGCGTCAGCGCATGGTCAACATCCATGACAAATCTCCTGTCAGACAGGTTCTCATTCCACCGTCTAAACACACAGGGCAGGACGGCCACCTTGGAAACCAGGCTCCACCATGTAAGACACACACAGGCGTTCAGGGAGCACGACCTGAGAGATGGGGAGACTGACAAAGAAGAGGATAGGACAGTTCAATTTTGTCATTTATCAAGATAAATATGACCAGGAATACAAAAAAGCAGGAAAATATTAATCTTGAATTACAAATGAATGGGAGATGTATGGGCAGAAATGCCAAAATCTTGAAAAAAAAAACACGGACAAATCAAAGCCTTGAATCACATACTGAGAAAATACTCAAAACTCTTCAAGTGAAAATACTCATGAGAATTGTTTATAAAGTTGTCCGTGTATCAAAGTGATTAATTCTGCGATCATTCTAGGAATACAGAGATTTTAATGCCAACCAGAAAGTGTTGAGAGTAGGAAGCCTGTCTAAAAGGTTATCTAACTAATGCTAATGATGAATAGAACCTAGAGGTGAAATCAAACCTGTGCAATTGGGAATAGTATGAACAGAAAGGGATGAGTTAACTGTGAAGAGCAATAACGCCATCTGGCCATGCTTCTATTTCTTTATAGCAAGGGCATTTTAGGACGCTGATGACACATTGCTGGTAGTCTGTTCTAAAATGTGTCGTGTATTTTGGAAGCAAACTCAACAAAATCATTTCCTATTCAGTTGTAGAAACAAAGTTCTGAATTGGTTTTGCTCATTCTCCTTACGTGGTTTCTGATCAACTAAACTGAATATCATTGATCTAAGTCAGTTTTACACTTGTCTAATAGCATGAAACGGTAAAGCAACCCTCACTTATAATTATTTTTGATCCAGCTTATTTCTGATGTTGAATTGGAAAAGTAATGACATGTTAATTGCCCACATATCCATTAAACGCTCTCTGAAGAACCTTCTCAGGAGAATCCCATTTTCTGAATGAGAAAGTTTTAATTATACTAAATCACCTACGATCCATTACAAATTAATATCCTAAAACGTGTCGACTTGAACAGACATTGAGGACAGAGATGAACTCTGTGCGTTCTGGTGACACAGTTGGCTAAGGTGCATTATACCATGTAACCGCGACGCACAACTCTTTCCTGTTTCTCTCTACTGTGAACTATTAAATAAAGGCAAACATAAACAAACATATACCAAATAACTTAAGTTCACACAACAGATCTGCCAGAATTGAGAGCATGCTGTCCATTAGGCGTCGCTTTTGTCATGATATAGTAGCGGTAACCTAGAGGTTGGAGAAGTGGACTTGTGACTCAATGTGACATGGCGATAAGGGAATGTTGTTGGGTTGAAGTCCTCAGACCGGCTAGGAAGTGAATGAGTAACACTCTTCCCTCCCTCATCAACTACTGCTGATGTGCCCGTGAGCAAGGCAGTTAAACCCTAACACCCTAATGTAGTTTGACTCGGGCCCGGTATACAGTATATAGTCAACCTGTGTTGTGGTGCAGGAATTTCACCTTATTCTACTGTCGCACATTTTGCTCTGGCTCAGTGTTTGCTAAATGGCTGAAATGTACGAGGTACTTCAGCACTACATTTAAGTATGTGACATTTTTACCTGTTTGACAACAATGACTGCAGGGAACACAGTACACATTTTAATGCAAATTTTAATGTAAAATCTTGAACAAAGTAACAGATAGGCCTACATGCAGATGACACAATCAAGTCATTTCAATTTGAACAGCTGTTGTAATGGCCTGCTGTGTCCAGGATTGTTTCAACAGCTCTTTGAATTGCATCTAACATTCCTTTGTTTAAATAGGGCCGCCTGTGAAGAGCTTAGCAGGAAACCAGTCAACACCCCATACAACTTTGCATCAGATTGTGAAAAAGCAATTTAGTCAGAAGGAGATGGATTGTTAGGCATTACACCAGTGTGTATCTACAGAGTGAGGCAATTCTTTAAATGTCAGTGGAAGTGTGAGTGCAGAGAAAGCTCACCAAGTTCCCATGGTGTACAGATAAGAGAGAAAGCGCGACAAACACAAAGAGAGGGAAAACAGAAGACTGTGCGGATGCCAACTTTAATATCCTGTGTGAAAGAGAAGCTGATCAGGAGATTGGCTGTTGTGTTGATTGAACAGTCAGCTCTTATTTGAAAAACTTCCTCCAAGTAGCAACTGGACATGTAGTTAGAGATAGACAGTGATAGAGAGGGAGCACAGTGCTTCTACACAATCAGTATTTCAATCAAGCAGGTCTCAAATGTGACAAAGATGAGACAACTCTGTTGAAGTCATTAGGTGCAACAAATGGCCTCCATGTTAAGAGATAACAGCTTCCTGACAGAGCAACATAGAACACATCGCCACCCGCTTGGCGGCTCCCTACGGGGCAACTAAAATGTTCGCCCAAGCATGTTGTGAAGTGTGATCACCTTGGAGGAACCATAGGAGCAGCTTCTCACAGTGGCAATTCACTGACCTGAAATCTCCCAAATCAAAGCCTCAACAATTTCCCTCCTCCATTCCCCTCTAAACTTCCCTCCTGTCTGCTCTGGCTGCCATCCACAAAGCCATCTGAGCCACCAGATCATTGACTAAGACCAAGGCTGACTTGCTCAGCCTGCTGCCTGGAGGAGGCAGGGAGGGGAGGGGGGTGGGGGTGGGGGTGGGCGAGGGGGGGTGGGGGGGGGGTGGGGGGTTGTCTGCCATCCATGCTGACATGCATAGCCCAAGCCGGCTCTATAGGGAGGATGAATAATGGAAGAAGGCAGTCCAGAGGTTTTTGATCTATTCAACCAGCCAGCATTGAGCTGTTGTCTCACTTTTTGCTGTCTACAACCCCCGTATCTGGAGCCAAGGTTTCCTAGTCTGGGCTCACTGTAGCTTGATGTAACCTGAGAGAAAGAGCAGAAATGTTTGTGGTGATCTTAGCTTGTGTTGTGATATAGCCTACTGTTAAAATAATAAAATAGCTTTGAAGTGTGAGGTGTGGTGTTTGTTTGTATCGGGGACAGTCCCTGTGCCGTGTCTTCATAAATTCCACATACAATGTGTCTGGTTTCAGCTAGAGGAAAATATTGCTGTTGTGGAAGGAGAAAATGCGCCGATAACTGCAGTTGCTAAGAAACTGCTCTGAGGTGTTGGTGTTGGACAGTGATAATTATACTACTGGAATATGATCACTTGTGAATAATTTATACAGTATGTGATGGAGAGACAAGAGCATGCGGAATGTCACATCCCCATATGTGTCAGAACCTAAGTAAATACAGTGAGGAGGATGTACACACTTGGAAGATCTCAGGCATAGCCAGATGAAAAGACAGTATTGCCACCGAATGTGAAATATAAATAAGTATCAGAACCGTTTTGGCTGAGGGAATCCTCAGATGGAGAAATTGACAGCCTACATCAGGATTCAGTGGGAAGCACACAGCCGACGTAGTAACAGCTCGTTACCACAATGAATACAACAGCTGTCACAACTTGCTAAGTGAGAAGTGAATGACTGCTCTATTTTGTTGGGCAAAATTTGAGTTGCCTGTCTCCCTCAATATACACATTCTTGTATTTACTACCCATTTTTTGGCAATGTAGGCTGTTGTCCAGGTTTTCTTGGTATTGGTCTGAGAGTGAATTAAAAAACTAGCCTATGTATGCTCTCCATAGATAAGTGCTGCTTGACCAAAGTGTCATTTCAATTGCTCTGTCCTTTACTCTATATTCACACAGCAAGCAGTTCAAGAAACCAGTCAACCTAAGTCCACTTACTTTCTACATCACCCAGTGGACTCAATTTTGCATTTGTCTGCATGGAAAAGTTGTCTGCAGCTCAATTATTGGATGACATTGCCCATCAGCAGCCAGTCATATACTAGGTTTGCAATATTTCCCACCTATTACTGCAACACCCCAGACACTACAGCTAGCAATCAGCTAGCTCAAATCAGCCACTAAAAAGGAACATGCCATTGTTGCTAGCAGTGTGAAGGCAGTTATGGTTACCCATATCATCCACTATCCACCATCTTGGGAGGCAAGGGAATATACTTATTTTTCCAGAGGGTATATTTGAGGAGGTTATGATAAGATGGGGAATAGGGATATCCTTTCAGACCCATTTAGACTGGTTGCCTAGACCCAGCTCTCAAATGTCAGGATCTGAGCTACATATCAATTATTAATCTTTGTTAACATCCAACGTGTGCAGCGTTTTAACTCTGGGTGTAGTTTACTCAGACTCAGCTGGGTGTCCTGTTATCACTCAGGAAAGTAGCTGGAAGCCCAGTCGTTTATGAACACACACAATCCTCTACATACACAAACATTTTCACCATGAATAAACTTAGTACGGTGCATACAATATCTCCATATTTGTGTTTGAATAGAAAAATGCACACATTGACTCCCTATCTTGTAGCCAATCAAACTCATCACAATACAGCTGGTGGCATAACTCCTGCGCAAAGTCAGTGGATGGCGGGGGCCACTGTCTCAACTGTGACAAGTGTGTGGCAACTGTGAACACACTCCTCTCAGTCACAGGAGACAGGCCTGAGAGGCTGCAGCTGTCCTGCTGGCTCTTTTGGTCTTGCTGCCTGGCTCACTGATATGTCAAAACATGCCTTTGCCTGTTGGTGTCTCCTCTCTACTGCCGTTCATTTCATTTTTGCTCATCATCTCCTCCTGAATTTACCCAGCACCTCAAGCCAATCAAAACAGGGCAGGATCCATAATTGGGATATACTTGCAAACTGATTACTTCAAAGGACAGTCCTTTCGGGGAAGCATGAAAAGCAAACGAAAGATATTCTGAGATGAAAAGGGAGACGCACTGTTTTCCACATCAATTTCTCACCCGCGCCTCATTTTCTGCTCAGGTATTGATTTTGAAATGAGAACACCTGTGGCTGCTACTTTATTTTGTTGGCCCACAAAAATCTTTTTATTGGATTCTATTGTTCACTGCCTTCTGATTGGAATGAGAGCCTTGGCGACCCCGCTGATTTCACCTCCAGCAAGATGGTAAAATAACAGCATTTGACATTTTGCTGTAAATATTCTGGGAGCAAGCCTTTCAGTGGTTGTAAATGTCATAGACATCACATTTGAAAAACAATTGGAAGATTTTCGTGGAAGCTGTTTTAAGAGAAATCATTCAACATGCTGTTCTTGTATTTCTTTATTCCAGGGAGACCACAAGCATGGATCTGAGATCTGATTCAAGGTTTCAGATTCTGGTTTTAAAGAAGTGTAATAATTCCAGCTGAGAGTTAAATTTAATTGCAGGTTTTATCTGATTAAACATTTTTCAGTAACTCAGCTATAGCACATGTCCCTCATCTGATGAGGTTTAGTTACCTCCGCCAAGGAGGTTATGTTTTCGGTGCCGTTTGTTTGTTTGTTTGTCTGTTTGTTTGTCTATTAGCAGGATTACGGAAAAACTAATGGCCCGATTTTCATGAAACTTCGTGGAAGGGTGTAGCATGGGCCAAGGAAGAACCCATTACATATTGGAGCGGATCCGGATCCAACTCACGAACAAGCAATAATAGCACGAACCTTGGCGGAGGTCTGCGCTCTCCGAGTGCCCTTCTAGTTATTGGAATGTGTTCTGGGGGCAGCGTTTGTTGTTCTGATTATCCACTCAAAGCAGAAGTGGTAGCTCAGAACTCAGAAACTCCTATTTGCTCTATGAGTGATTTTGTGATAGGTGTTGGAAATTGTGTGTCCTCTCTTTGACAGGGAGGGTCTTTGCTACAGACACAAACACACGCACACACACACACACACACACACACATTCACGTACATGCCTGTGGGCAGGACTCTCCTCTGTCTGCAGTAATGATGTCATGTATGCAGACGGCTTAAGGTCAAGTCCGATCCTTTCATCTCTCAGCAGGCTCTAGAGCTGGGGGAAATGTCCATGGTTAACACTGCACATCAAGAAGACACTAGCTAGCTCAGCGCAGCTTTTCTGAGCTAGGTTTAACCTTCCTTCACTTTAGACCCAGGAGTCCTTTTTGAAAAATAAAATGGATGGCTCTGTTCATTGTTGATGTGTTGGCTGAAATGATTGTATCTGTGTTGTTATAACAAACCATGTCTCTTCTCACTTTACAGACAGCACCACACTTATAAAAGTAAAATAAATGCACTTAGACAAGCCTAAGATAATAGCTTATAGCAGGATCACTAAGGTTCACTCTGTGAAGGGGCTGTGAATTTTCCCTCTGGCCATTCTCTCCCAAGGATGAAATCAGAAGAGGCTTCCAAACCTATCAGCAATAGTTGGAGCTTACAGAAGCATCTATTTTTATTTTGTAAAAACTCTCAAAGTAGCTTAATAGGAACAGAGTGTCCTAGTGCTCTGCGGTAACAGATGTTCTCTCAACTGCTCATGGAATTTAATGACCATAATTCTGCTCAGGTCTAATAAGTGTAATGACTCTGAGGAGATCACTGCATTTTCAAACTGATTTGGGGGTTATATATTAGATGAGCATTAATTCTCCTTTTTCATTAGAATCTGCAAGCTTTTGCTAGTGGTTTGACTGAGATAGGACTGAAATCCCCTCAGAGACATTTGGCAAAAACAAAGATCAAGTTGAGTTTGGTTTCATAGTGTAGATTCAAGTCATTACACTTACATATTGAGATTTTACATCCCAAAGCAAAAAGTAATAAAACATTTGTAAGATTTTCTGTTTACCCACTAAAGCCTAATTTCATTCACATCAGAAAAATAACTTATTTTTGACCAAAATGTCAGCTAGAACATTGTAATTTCAAGGTCTCAATTTACAATCAAGCGCAAAACAGTGGCTTACTTGTATGACCTTGTAATGGTATGTTATCTGTGAAAGCAAATGATAGCATGTAGCAGAGAGCTGACTGCTTTGGCACTGGCTTTGTCATTGTCCTGGTAACACACTCAAGATAATTAGCTCCAGGAAAGTGGAGTGTCTTGTCCCTTTTTAAGCCTGTTTGTTGATCAAAGGCTTTTGACGGACTCACTAATCCGCTCTGTGACTGGCCAGAAAGAACAGTGCTATCAGATTGTGGAGTGGCAGCTGACACACACAAGGTATTGGACTTTACCCAATGAGATGCTGTTTTGTGTCACTTGTACTACAACGATTTCTCAATGTAAATCTGAGCACCCATCAAAGACCAACTTTCAACCCTGTGCATATTCGCACTGTTTTATTTTTAAGTAAAAGACACACAAATCAAGCAGGATTCTATATGTTAGATGACAGAAAATTAAGCAGCTTTGAAGACTGACATAATATATGATCGATAATGATGACTACCTGATTTATGAAGGTTTAAAATAACCTATAAAGAAGGGTGTGCCCGCCATGCCCACATTTGTTCTTTTCTGTAAATCTTGTTTAAATTCTAAGGAAATAAATCCTCTACACAGGACAGTGGTCAGGGTCAATTCTGAAGCTGTTATGGATAAAAACAGTCCTTTGGTCTCTTTCTTTCTAAATCGCCCTCTCCCACTGCGATTTCAACAGAGGCTCTTGAGCTGACAATCTTAATGGGGTCTTGAGGAGAACAACAAATACCATTTAAAATGGCAGCCTCTGTCACCTGGGAGATTCGCTCCAAGTCTGCTGTTACAGCCATTTGGGAAATCAACTGAACAGCCAGAGCTTTCTAAGAACATCCCTTGGACAACACCACTAGTGCTCTGAGAGCGAGTTAATGGCTTCTGTGTTCTGGGTGACATGAGTCACTGACAAAACTGCATTTTAATTAAAACGGTGAATGTTTGGACCAGTTTTAAGAGGCACAGTCTTTGATTGATGGGTAGAGTTAAAGTGTCAGGATCCCTTAAGGCCAAAGCTTTGCTCCCTGAAGCATTATTAATTTTTGTGAGTCATTTTAAAATGGAAATTAGTAACTTAACAATTAGTCCTTACAAAGTGGCTTTTAGGGAACATAAATTATGGTTTCAAATGAGTGAGCAGCAGAGTGAGCCTTTGCACTACAATATTTACATTTGCTGTTTTTATGTTTGTGGATTATAATTAAAACAATTCAGTACAATATCTAAATGTATGGTATTTTGTTGGACTGGTATGCACAACAGAAGATGAGAATCTATAGACAGGAGTAGTAATTCCCTTACTGAGTCTCAACAACAAGTCTGTCTGTATATTTTGATCAAGCCTTGCTGTAATTGTGATAATAAAAAGGCAAACCTAGTTGCTCTCCACAGAAGCCAGAGGAATTCTGAAATACGTTGAAGGCAGAGACAGACCACTCAGTGACTAAAAATAGATTGTTATGTTGGGGAAGCATTTGTATCTGCAAGTAAGACAATCAATGGAATTAGACCACTTGGAAGGAACATTGGTTGGTTTCAGCCAAGCACAGCTATTTACCCATTTTTTCCTCTGGATGTTGATTTCATATTAAGATGATTTGGGATTCTCCACGATCACAATTAAAAGAAATTACAACTTTTCAAGATTATCTCAGGGCTTTATAAATCTTTGGTATTATTTTCAGAAAGCTGCTTAAACACTTTGAGAAAACTTTGGTGTACGACACAGGGCTCCTGTGTAAATAGGAGCCGGAGTAGAAATGCTAGCAAATCAGTTCCATCAATTTCACTGCTCAATATACGGTTGATACGGAACTTTACCAGTAATGTTACGACATTACTGGTAAAGTTCCATATCAACCGTATGTGTGAACAATGCCATAACATTAACGGGACAGGCACACACAACATTAGGACGCTCTGTTGTCGAACTGTAGGAGGGAAATACAAACCACTATAGAGTCTGGGCGGACGAAGATATTAGCCCGTCATCACCCCCCATGTTTTCAAACTGCAGTGACTCTCCTGGTTAAACGTAATTTCCGGAAAATGACAACAGTGGAATTTTATGGTATTTCAAGTGTTGTGTGAATGGTAGCATTACGTTAAAAAAGTAGAAAGACATGTGGGCTTGTTTCCTCAAACTCAGGATTCAGGCACTTGTGTGTTCTCATGATTCGGCATTCTCATTTTGGGCTGAGATCCCACTCAGTGCTGTCCTGATGCCACAGCTCATGTATTAATTGAACCGTTCAGATACGCTCCTTAAGTACTGCTCTTCAGTGCAAACACACCAAGTGTCAGCTAGCTAATGAGTCTGGTGTGTGAACGACAGGGCTAAACCTGTGAAGTGGCAGCGTATCTTTCCATGCTCCATCAGTGTCAAGTCAAGACGAGCGTCTGGCGGGGGAAATGTTGCACATTGCTGTGGCACAGCTGTGCTAATTGTTTTGTCAGCCAGGGATCCCAGCAAAGCGAATTGAATCTGAGTGTCAGAATTGTCCCTGTTGGGCTGCTAGCAGGCCAGTCAAACCCAGGCATGCAAAATCGTACTGTGGTACATTAGTCAAACTGGCTGCTTGTCATTCTTCTGCAAAATATTGTCCAGTATTTAATGAGTTTAAAGGGACAACAGGTATGATTTTACAGCCAAAATGGCCATAATATATCTGCAGGGGTTTGATAGGGTTGTTGATCAATACCGGTGACTCAACAATTACTTGTCAGGTGCTGAGATTTCTGGCTTTTAAACCTCACTTTCTGGCCCATACTTGGAACTAAAACTCCCCACCCATTGAAATTCCAGGACACTCCAGGACACAGTGGGTAATGGATTGTGATATAAAAATACAAGAAAATAAAAAGAAATTGTAATTTTGTTGTTGTTGTTTAAGTAGGAGTATAATATGGCATGGAAAATTAAAACATTGTAACTTAAATCAGTGAGGAAAACGTTTGAAGATTTGTTTCTCCCCTGGATATGTTTGGTCTAAACAGCGATTTGACACCAATGTGCACATTAACAAGTGTGGTGTAATGACTGGAAATCTGAATCGTCGGAACAGTGTTCAAACTCCATATCTGCTAAAACACACGAGGGAGATCATTAGAATGAGGAGAGATGGAGTCCCATTTGCCAGCCACCTTATCAAACCTCTGAGTCCATCTATTAGTTTGGCACCTCAGTCTTCTCTCTGTTTATTGCTCTGTCTAAACACAAGTGTCAGTAACTATGTGCTATGAGACAAACAGAGAACTCTCAGCAGCCTGAACTACCATTCTTTTCATGCCATGGCTGGTGTGAGAGGCGCCTCAGTCCAGTATTATGCAGACACTGTAATGAACGTGGAAGTTATCCACTCATAAACTGGTGTTTCAATAACATTTGTGTGTTCCCAGAAATGAGAGTATATTTAGGATCTGCTGCTTCATAGGACGTTCACTTAAGAGTCTCAGGAATAGAAAATAAAGAGAGAGGTGAATTGGGATGCAACATACTTTGTGGATGGCATCATTTAAAGTTTCCAGTCCATACTGCTTGGCCTATATCAAGTGATAATAACACTCAATGGAATTTTCTGCAACCTCATTACTGCAGCCACCTGACTTTGGCCAACACTGTTCAGCTTCCTGAGCACGACTCGTACCTTATGAATAGCCAGTGTGTGAGTTTGACCTTTGAGTCAGTCAAATCATTACCAGAGATTGACTCTTTGCAGGGAGGCTGGCCTTCTGTGCTTTTGACGTCTAAATCATGAAGCTGAAACTAGAATTTGAGACTCCATAATTCAGCCATTCAACTTTCATCCGCTTCATTCATCTGTCTAACCATAGTGCCAAGATTTCAGTCAGGGGATGATGACTTGAGTAGCACTGGACAGATGGGAATGGAATCCTGCTGTCATTATGCCAAGTCAGTTTTTATGTTTAAATTTCTTTATTCAGATAAAGGGTCATTTCAAGATTACATAAATCATATAGCCTACACATCCTTATAAATCATATATAATGGCTGTCCACATGCCTAGGTCTACAGAGACTTTTACCAATATCAAATGATATCCTTTTGTTCCAATACAATTACTCCAAGAATAGCATTGCCCCAGCAGATATGATATGTATAATATCTAGCATATCTATACAGACTTCCCCAGTACGCCTCTCAAGTCCCCGAGGATCAATGAGGCCTGGATATTAATCACCGTAGTCCATGAGTCACTGTCACAGCATTCAGCCATAGTCACCGGAGATGACTGATGGCCATCAGGTATGTGGAGAAACTCTGGAAGACTAAAAAATCAAAGGTAATTAAGTCTTGCCTGTGGATCAATGGAGTCAACTTGGTCTCCCAAGAGCACTATCATTATTTGCTAAATTGTCCTCTATATCTCAAGTATATCCCACACGATAATGTCTCTGGCCTTGATAACGATATTCTCAAAAGGTCTAGAGACAGCAGTAAAATGTCCTCTTTAAAGGATTTGCTCCCTGGTGGCTTCTCTTTGATCCAACTGTTAAGATGAGAACTATATAAGTCCCCTTGTTTGTATGTGTGCACTCCAATGTTCAGTGTGTCAGACTAAAGGCAATGTTATATAGCTTGAGCTTCCAAGCTAACTACATTATATTGCCACAATGAAACTTTTTTCTTCTGATTACGTTGTCACAAAGATGTAGTTAGTTTAAAGGTTTATTCAAATATTGTATTTATAATTCAATTATTCAGATTTTATCAAATTATACTATAAATTGTAATATTGTCAGTTTCATAATTGTAACATAATAGACTGATCATCAAAGACACCATTCATTATAATATACATTTGAATAAATTAACATCAGCTGGGTAGAATAAATCTTGTTACATTTTTAATATCAGTGGTAGTAATGTAATTTGCAGTAACACCATTACACCGGTCAGGATAAATGTGATGCTGCCCTACTTATCCATAGCAGAGCCCTTTGATCACTAGAACAGTGACAGTGAGAACACCTCGCTGTTCTGGACTGTTGTAGAATTATGCGTTGACATGTAACTGCGCATTTGCAACTGTCGACTACATCAAACTAGTCTGAAACAAGTTTTTACCCAACAAACGTAATTTATCACATTTTTGTAGTAATTAGTCAACAATTGGCCTCATAGCGCCTCCAGGAACACAGGCAGCAGCTGTGTCAAGCAGCCAGAGATAACCAGGATAAGACCGGAGGATAGGTGATTTTGCCTTCAAAATAAAGCCTAAAATGTATCAGTTTTGAAAACAAAAATATTGGGCTGCACAAAACCTTTTGAAAAATAATATCAAGAATATGTTCATTTATGCACAGATATATTCTTTATTTTCACTGTGGCATTACTTAAAAAATGATGAGCTCATCAGTAATGGTTTTATTTTGAAAACTGACCAGGACTCCTATTACTTTTATTCTTGCTGGCTTGATAGTGGATGAAGTTAGTTATAAAGTGCTATTTATCTTATCTTATCTTATCTTATCTTATCTTATCTTATCTTATCTTATCTTATCTCATTTAAAGGTCCCATATTCTACACTTTCCAGTGTTTTATTTTATGTGGTCCATTCAAAGCTGTTTGTGTGGTGTCATGTACCAAAAACACTCTCAATCCATTTTTACACGTTCCTTTTCCAGCATCTCTCTGAGTCGTGCCAAGAACAGGCTGTTTCAGTTGCTGTGTCTTTAAGGCTCATTAATATTAACGCCCCTCTGTTCTGATTAGCTAACTGTTTCAAGAGTGAAACGTGAGACACCACAGCACCAGCAGAACAGGCAGCGACAGGTAGGGAAAACTCTCCTGTAATAAACAATGACAACCCCTTACAAAAACGATAAAGAGCGTACGTTTGTGACGCCACAAAGTTACAGAAGTCCAAACGGCTTTTTTAGAGGCTCTGTTTGCTAATATGGATTGTGTGGATTTAGTTGGCTACTGTGCGTTTTGATACTTTCACAATGTTAAGATGGCACATCCAACTCCTTTATAATCAAAGAGGCAAGGGAAATCCCATTTTACACGATATGGGACCTCTAACACAGAACCTACCTGTCAAGTTCAATACAATAGAAATAAAATTCACAATTCTGGATTTTTGCATATGGACGTGGGAACCTAGGAGAAGACTTTGCAGGACCCTGGATTCAGAAGCAGGAGTCAACTGGAACTGAACATGCTTTGGGTGGTGTTAGTTGTGTCTTTGGTCATAGATGACCTGTTACTTCCTTTTAAATTGCCATGCATGCTGGATAATTATGCTGCATCCTGTGCATTGAAATCTAATTAATTCAACAGCATAACACCAAATCAGTTCTCATCAAGCAAGGCAACTGTGGATTACAGATATTATAATTTCATTTCTGGCATACCAGTCTGGCCCTATATCATGACGGAAGTGTTGCTTACACCCAGACAGTTGTGTTGCAGATCACAGCTTGACATCTTGTCAGTGTATTACCCAGTGCATTTGACGTTCTCCTGGTGCGAAGGGCAATTGAAATTAAACAACTTTCTTAAATTAGGTTAGCTTGACTTTGTTGGCAGGTTGTCGCCAAAGGTCAGGCCATTCCTTTCTTTAATGAGAAGCAGGAAAGCATTGGCAGGTATTAACATATTAATAGTGTGCTGTCTTCCATATAAATAGGCCTGCTGGATAACTCAATTCTCTCACCAGTGAAAGGTCAGTCACAGTGCAACTTGTCTGTGTAACATAAAACAGAGGAAGAATACCAAATAGGGCTAAGGATAGCAATGCCTTGACATCATCCAATGATATTTTTGTTTCTCGTGTTTTTTTTTTTATTTTTGTATTTTTTTTTTCAACATTTTGGAAGTGCATTTAGAGCACTTGGTGGCTATAGTATTTCTGAATGAGTGTTTGTTATGCTTAATAATGTCTCTGCATACCATTCCAGCTATCCCAGGCGCCGTTTATTTACATAGTTCTGTGACACATTCACCGGTCGGAGTGGTTTTTCATACCCCGCTTCCATGGAAGCTGAAGCATGAAATAAATTTTACATGAGCTGAAGCTAATCCGCAGCGGGCTGATTAGGTGCTAAAAAGGGAGTAATTCACCAGATAATGAATACAGCTCGATAAAAATGTTCTGCAAATGTCAATGATGACGCATAATCCCTCAATAACTGTCAAATATTTTCTCCTCATTTCACCCCATGGCTTTCAAGTCTTCTCCCTGTAATTCAGAAAAAAATAGATGTGGTGAATGATGCAGATATAAAGATACAAATACGTATGAAAAATACAGTTAACATGCAAAAAATACTCTTTATAGTTTCAACATCCGCAGCAAACCTTCATACATCTTCCACAAAGTGATAGGAATGATAGACCTGTTTAGAATCTGCAGCATCATGTAGGCGCAGATCTTAACACAAACAGCTTGATATCTGTCATTCAGAATAAGGTGGCAGCTAGATTCTGTTGCGCTTCCATGCAGGTTATAATAACACTCTTTGCCTTCCAATGACTAATGAAGTGAAAATGACAGGCCATCCTGAACACATGATTCTCTCCGAACAATGGGGTATTTCTGGCATTGAACACCAAAGAGATGGCTGTGGAGGAGAAAAGCCCAGTGGGGAGTGGACCGAAGAAGGCTCTCCGTTGGCTGAGAGAAAGTCCAGGTAACACTTCCTTATCTTTCCAAACACGCACACACTTAGACACACACTCACATCCAAGCAGCAGTGATGTGCCCATTGTCTGCTGGAGTCGAGCCACTGGGGTGACAATATGACAGTAGCTATTGTCCGGCAGTCTTGAGACGGGTAGTTTATAATGGACTGGCAAAGCAGTGCCAGTCTCTGGCACTGTGGGGTTGTCAGCGCGCTCCGTCGGCGTGCTTTGGCAGGGCAGATGTGGCATTTAGCTGGCTGATGCCCTGCTGGTCCCTCCTTTGAGCTGGAAGAGGAGATAATAACATGGCTTACTCTTCTAGTTGGAGAAGCGCACAGTGCCCCCAATGTCACACACGACCTTTGACATTTATGTCACAATATTTGTCACTCATTTGTCACGAGCTCACCTTGATGAATTTCCCTGCTCTCTTGTGGCCACAATCCATCTCCTTGCTGAAGCTAGGAATCGATATTGAAATGTCAGCTGTTGAGTGTGCACGCGTGTGTGTGTGTGTGTATGTGCTTGTGTGTACTTGTGTGCTTCAGTATTATGATGCAGGCCATATGAGATGAAGGGAATTTTAATCAGAGGTTCATAATTAAGCGAAGGATACCACATGGGACGCGGTTGCTCCTATCCTGGCCTTGGGATCCTTTGAGAGTGAGAGCGAATAAAAACATCTCTCATCCTCTTGAGTTATCCTTGAATGTGTTACATATGTACGAACAAATAGACCTTGGTCTTTGAACCTCATGTAGCTGGGAAAAAAAGAATGATCCAGTGTCTAACATGGAACATACTCTTTGTTCTGGTTGTCATAGTATGGGATTGATAGGAGCGATTTAATGGGGAAAATCAGTGGCATGACACATAGATTTAAATAAAATTTTATGATGCAATGACACGCCTTGTCACTGACATTTAAGTACCCTATGTAGCTGTGTGGCTCTATGAGTGTAGGTTTCCATGTCCTTGCTGTGGTGGTGTAAAGACTGCACTCAGTTTTAAGTTTTCAGTTTGGCTTTCAAATGTCCTTCATTTCTCAGGATCGGTAAAGTTTAAATGATCCGGTGTCTCCATATTCTCTCCAAAATTTCAGAGAACGTTAAATGCTATCAAAGCTTCAAGCAATATCTCTACAATTTGTATCACAAGTGATTTGGAAACAAACTGGAAGATATTCTGTCTCACTCTGTTCTTTCTTTGCTGTAGAGCATGCATGTGGTAAATGATGCTCTGTGCCCCCTCAGTAGTCAGTAGGAGCCTACTCAGATCAAAGTGTCAGGAGATGACTAGCTGATTCGCCATATGAGATGTGTGTCTCCTTGGCAGACAGAGAACGAGAGAGAGAGAAGGGGGGTATAATGTCATATACAAAGTACCAGAATAAAGTTTTCTAGTCGTTCAGGCAGAGAAAGAGCACTACAAACCAAGAAGTGGTTTTGAATCTGATTCAAGCCATTATGGTATCAGAAGTCAAGCAGCTCATTATTATATGAAGTGCATATTAAAAGGGGATTATAGCGGTGAAACGGGGCTCAGTTTCTCACGCTCTTCAGCAGGTGGTGGAGTGTGGATAAGGGACATGCTAGGAGTTGTTGCATGGGTGGGTCCTCAGTGTTTACAGATATTAGGAACAATTCCAGTAAGAAACTGTTCGCAGGGTATGAAATTGCAAAAATAATGGATTGTTGCAGTGTTTACATGGAAGAGGCAAGGATACACATACTTACTCTGATATTAAATATACTGACATTGTGATTAAAAAATGCAATTTCGTCACAAAAACGTCTAGCCTTTCTGATGCTGCTGCAGCTGGCGTATTTCAAAAATAGTAAGAGTGAATGCTGAGTCAGTGTGGTTGGCTTTTAAATTGATCTCCACACAATAGCTTTCAAATGTCTTTATTCCATGGCTTATAATACATTGTCATGGGAAATATATTCATTTCCACAAAGATTACGAATCATTATTGGGAGGTGATTATGGCAGACCACAGGAGAAACAGGGAAACCTTTTCAACAAAAAGGAGCTCAAGCTCAAGGAGGGCAATCCTCTCCACTTGCTGGTTGTCATGGTAACTTATTAGACATTGAGAGGGTTAGAGGGGAGGGATGCACATTTTTCAGTCTTATTGGTCTTTTTGCAAAATTATATGGTATACCTCATAATCCTAACCTTGGCAGTAGGTACCATTTATAAGCTCTTTCAGTGTGTGTGCATATCTGTGTGTGTGCATGCGTGCAGTGCATTTGTATAGTTTGTATACAACAGTGTGTCCTACGTTACCTTCATTCCTTCATACAAAATGACAGAATTTAGACAGAGCTGCTTGCCAACTGGCTTCTGCCTTTAGGGACAAGCATGTAAATAAGGCCTGTATGTCTCAGACAAGCTGTTTCTACATTACAAATGCTGCCATTTCGGCGGGAGCACTTGCAAAACACAGCAGGACAAATATTGCACATGCTGCCAGATGGTGGCCTATCTGATACATTCATGCCATAGGGCATGCACTGGCACACTGCAATCGTACTTTGTCTGGGAGGCTGTTAAATATATGGGAAACTCATGGGAACAATTATACTAAGGACTACTGATGAATTATAAGTGGTGTAATGGATCAAATTTGAAATTCTTTCTGTGAGTACACACAAGACTGAGGGAAAATATACTACTCTATCTTATTTGCACTTTTTGACAAAGCTGTTCTGTAAAATACACAATTAATAAATCTGACCTGATTTAGTCCAAATGTCTTCTTCTTAATATTTCTCTCTATCTGTCTGGTCTTGTGTTTTTTTTCTGATAAGGACCACACAGAAAATCTGATAACAAGACGCCAGTGATGAGCTAGCCATCTTGAATGGGACCCAGGCGATGCGTGCCAGGTAAACACGCAGCACCACCAGTACCAACACAACAGCGGCCCATAATCTACGGGATCACAATGGGAATTTATAGAACTCCCTCTCAACTCTGCTAGCCACGTTATCTCACTTTGGACAGCTGGCTAACGGCAGTGTGGTTGCCATGGAAACACGTTCAGTTTCTGACAGAGAGAAAAAAAAACACACAGAACAGTTTTATCACAGTAAGAACTCCCTGAGATATAGGGGAAACTGTGAAAAGAATCTCTGCCATTTGTATGAAGTGCAACTCTCTTCTTATAATACAACACTAACGTTTGCTTTCAAGCCACTGCCGTTTAGCACAGAGATTGTGTTTGAAGATGCATAACTGAGAGCAGATTTTTACAGCCAGGACACAGTCTAGCAACGGTAAAACCAAGTGTGACCCCAGTGAAACAGATGCATTTCACTGTGGTGTAACTGTTCTAAGTTGTATGTTTTGCCATTGTCTAATTGCTTCACTGTTTATTTTTCCAATAGAGGCTGAAGACCATGTCTGAAAATTGCCACAAGGCACGGTGCCTAGTTATTAGAAATAAAAATATACAAAAATGTTTTTTACGACCAGGAAAGTGGGGCTTGCACAGATGGTTCGTATTTCCTCTTGCCTTTGAACTCCCTCTAAACTTTCTCTTCTTTTTCTCTCTCCTTCCCTCTCTCACTCTTTTTGAAGGGCAGCCATTTGCGCTCTAATGATGATTTGAAGTTTGATCCACAGCAAGGTCAAAATTGCCATTGGCACAAACAGAAGCCTTGTTATCCCATGCAGTGTTTTGAAAAACTTAGATGGAACTGGGGAGGGAATATCCTCACAGTCTGCATGTATAGGTTTGGGGAGTAATGAGGAGTCCCCCCTGAACAGTGTGGTGGGACTGAACTGCTCTACCTTATTATTTATGGCAATTTCTAATTCAAATGAATAAATATATCTTAACTTTAGATAAGAGAGAATGTAAATTGTAATGGCTGATACGTTTGCAACAGGTCAGCTGCAAGTGCAGGTATACACAGCACAGTTGCAAGTTAATACGTTTTCTCTTGTATCTCTCCATAGAAATCACTTTTGTAGCAACATTTGTGTTGGGTGTGGGAGCAATGGGGTCAGGGTGGTGGATGGGAGTAGTAGTAACAAGAGTAGCAGTGGGTCCACACCAAACTTGAAATTAAACCTGCACCCACCGACTCTGAGAGTCAAGACAGGCTGTCTACTGTAATACTTTGTGATTAGTCGCTAATCTCTCCCAAAGCACAGGGATTAGTGATAAAAACCAGGGCAGGGAGAGCTTTTAACCACTACAAAAAATCAAATTGAAAAGTCCTGATAGGCCCAAAATAGTTGATCCCTCCAAAGATTATTAGGGCTGGGAAATAGCCAATACAGCTATGTACCCTTCGACTGTAATCCAGATATGTATACTTGAAAAAGCATGGGACCACAAAAAACCAATTTGTGAGTAAATGCATGAACTGAACAAAAATATAAATGAATTGAATGAAATGAATTAAACACTCTGGGATAATTGTAACCTTCATTCACTGCTTATCTTAAAGTGATGAATGAATTGCTTTTAACTACTGATGCTGGAAAATGTATCTCTGTTTTAGTTTTCCTAGCCGTAAGTGCAGCTTTTGACACTGTTGATCATGCTCTCCTACTTCACCATTTCAAATATTGGGTTGGCATCTTTGGTACTGCTCTAGGCTGGTTTTCCTTTAATGTGTTGGATAGAACTTTCTATGTTGCTATTGGGGAGTTCAGGTCATTGTTGTTCTATTCTGGGCCCAGTCCTTTACTCCATATATATGCTACGCTTGCATCATACTATTCATAAACATAATATTAGTTCCCACTGTTATGCCGAAGCTCTACACCTATCTACAGTATGAATCCAAGTGATATGAAGCAGTTGTTGACTGTTTTCTCAATATTCAGAGCTGGATGTATCTTTTCTTACAACTGAATATGAACAAGTCTGAAGTTATTACTGGGCCCACTACTGTTTTTTGCCCAATTCCAAAACCATCTTGGCCCACTCTCAACTAATGTATCCTCAAACTGTAGAAATCCTGGAGTTATTTTTGACTCCAATCTAAGCCTGGACAAACATGTTAAGACAGTGGTGCAGCTGTGTTGTCTATAACTCAAACAAAACAAATGGAACAACAACAAAATATTTGTTTTTGTAATCACCTGGAATCACCTGTGATTTGTGTCATGATTTTATTTAATCATGTCTTAACTATTGTAAGTGCCTATACACTTGTCTTACCTAGCAGAGTATATTCAGATTATAGTTCGACCAAAATGCTCAGATAGGAACTAAACCTATTAACCTAATTTTAGCTTCACTTTGCGGGCCACCCAATGCAATTTAGGATTGATTTTAGAATATTATTGGTCACTTTTAAGTCATGTTTTGAACTAGAGCATAACTAAATCTCTGAGCTTTTAACCCCTAAGAGTTCTGAGATCCTTGGGCAAATCTCCTTTGGTCATTGTACTGTCTAGGGTGAAGGCTAAGGGTGATCAAGCTTTCTCCATCAGGGCCCCTAGGCTCTGGAACGACCTGCCCGTCAAGATCAGGCCAGCCAATTAAACACTCTAAAACAAAAGGCTTGCTTTGGTCGGTATTCTGTTTTTATTTTTGCTTTAATTATTCTGTGTGTTTGTCCATTTGTATTTATTGGTCACATTTTTAGTTATCTTGTTAAGTACCTCTGTTCTATAAGTAAATATTATTATTATTGTTATTATTATTTAGAGCTGCTAGTAAAGCAGACAAAACAAGGACCATCTGATAGCTGAGATAATTGGAGAAGACAAAACAAAGGATGACCAAGTTCACAGGTTTTCATGTGGCATCCAAGTACGTGTGACTTCACCCAGATGTGCGAGACAGTGGCCTCAGCTCAGTATAAGCAGCCCTGGCGCAGGTGTCTGCCTCCCCACTGGTTCATCCTGGTAATCATCTCCCTGACTGCTGCTATTTCCAGACTAATTGATGTCTGAAAAGCCAAAGCTTCCAGTGCCTAAAATAGATCGTTCTTCCACCCACCCATCTCACAGGGAAACCAAAGTGCCATTTGTCCACTGCTGAAACTCTGCTGTCAGTGTAAATGTTGTGTGGGTTGCAACAATATATGAATACAGTACAGAATATACTTGAATGAGTCACGAAAGCCTCTGTCCATTCACGTCACACACACAGCCACAAGGTCCCCCAGTGTGACTCACAACATGTTAAGCATAAAAAATATAGTCTTTGTGAACGATTTTCAGGCAGCGGAGGATCTGTGTTTGGAAACAGAAGCATGACAATTCAGGTTGTTTCTTTTGGAAGCACAAGCGACACAAAACTTTCCTCCATGCTGTGAAAATGCCTGTGAGATTACACTGCAGTTCAACAGGCAGTCTGAGTGCACGTCTGTCTACATGAGGGCTTTCTCTGTAAAAGCAGATGAAAGAGTGTCAGAGGGGCAAAGGTGGACTGGCTAACAAGTGGCCTCGCTGACCTTGCCTCCTGGCACTTTGGGCTCTGTTCCTTTTTACGCCCACCCGCTAGTCTCTCACCCCACACCGCACCCTCCACCCCTGCCAGCCTCCGAGCCCTCTTTCTCTTTCCATCTGCGCCCAGGGTGACAATGGTCAAAAAATGGAGCTCCCAAATTACCGAGTCTTGCAGAGCTTAAAATAGCCAACAAGTGCTTTGTGTGTGTGTGTGTGTGTGTGTGTGTGTATGGATCCGCCTGTCTTTGCGTCAGCCGTGCCATGGCAACCAAACTCTACTGGTGAGCATCTCCCCTTCTTCTTCAAACATTTCTTTTCATTAACATCAAAGAAACGTCCCTCACCAGCACTGCTAATTGCACTCTGTTTTGCGATATACTATGTAATAAACACGCATCATAATGCAGATTGAAGAAATAAACATGCAAACACATCACACACAAGGGACAGACACAAGTAAAAAATGCATGCTTTATTTCCTTCTTTCCTCTCTCTTACATATACATGGATGTATAATGTGTAATGTGCATAGTGACTCTATTTTCAAACCACTCTGTCAATTACATCAGATGAGGGCTAATTGAGGTTGCGTGAAATTGAAGTTCGATACTAAAGGAGACGATGACAAAGCAGAAATAATAAAAATGAACACTACATTTAATTATGACAAAATTATGGGAAACATTACTTTTAAAATGGCAACATGCTGATAGAATGCAGTGGAAGTGTGTCAAATCAATTTGCTGTCAAGTGGTGGAGCTCTACAAATGCATTTCTGCTTCATCAGTCTGGCGAGACATTGGATTTATTATGTGTTTCAGAAGGAGGAGAGGTTTAGCTTGTAATTTTTTGATGGATGTCTGTGCCGTCAGGGACAGACTTAGTTATTTGAATCTGAATCCCAACCCTCACCGTTTTTTAATCCATCCTTTCTATACATGACCTTCAATCTGGAGCTGAGTAAAGTGTGTATGCAAGGGCCGGTGTACCGTGGCAAAGATTGCACACTGGAGCTGATCTCTCCTGACTGAGAAAAGAATGATACTGACATTTTGTCACTCACCATCTTTCCTATTTTACTCTCTCTCTCTCTTTTCTTGTTTGTCTGCCTCACTTGGGTAGCTTCATTTTTTTTTACTTGTCTTGCAGCGACTGATGCAGTGGCAAGGAAAATGAGCTTAAAGTCAAGTGGCAAAATCACGGCAGAAGTTATGTGGTATTAGCCCACTGTAGCCTGACTGAATAAGGAAGGGGTGGTGGCCGTAACCCAGGATTGAAATATGTTTTTGTAACGAAAAAAGGGGTGTTTTTCATCACATAAATTTTTTTTAAATTGCTGAAAAGGTAGTTTCTATTAGTTCTATTCTTGTCTTTTGTGCGTCTCTCTGGCCTAAGGCTGTCACCTACCTTTGCCTAATGGTAAGACCGCCTCTGCATGCCGTCAACCCTCATCTGTCATTACTGCTTCAGTGAGCAATCAAACTGCATTTGGCTTCTTCCTCTTCTTCCTTCGTTTATGTGCACTTGTGCATGTGTGTGCATGTGTGTAGGTGTGTGTTTATCTACCAATATTTAAGAGACTTGGGGCTGTGGCCAAATCCTCCCACAGTCTACTGATCAGTAGACGTTTCACTATTAAAAAAAATGAACTATAAAAAAATAATTTAAAATGTGTATGCTTTAAATGATTAGAACACTCACCAGGAAGTAAGAATACGGAAATTACCCATAATATATGACAGTGAGCAACAGTGAAATCGACCTACTGTAGTAAACACCAAAAAAGCATATACATGTGCATCCATCCATGTGTATGTTTCAGTATTATAAAATTAAATATGTAGAAATTATTATTCAACATTATTGTTAATTATTTCTATTATTTTTAGAGATGTGCAGGAACTGAAAAGCATTCAGTATGGTTAGCATGCACTGGATACTTTTATGTATTCTGCATGCAGTAGCTGCTGTTCGGTGTTCGGTCAGAGTTCCTGCATTGTGTCTGTCTGATGTCATGTTGAGTTAAAATATTGTGATTCATGACAAATCAAACTGAATTCACCTTGTCTGCTTCTTCCAAGGCCTTTCTGACCGCTTCCTCAGGCCATGAGGGGGGTAGCAGTAATCTCTCGCTCTCTCACTCTCTCTCTCACACACACACACACACACAGACACAAAGACAAACACACCCTGGGGTGTATGTAGCCTTGAATTTTAGTTATTGACAGATGGAATCAAACAGAACAGATGAAAGACAAGACACGATATGTCCCCGTGTGTGCATGTGTGTGTGTGTGTGATCAAAGCTAATCTTCCCTTTCCCCGAGGCGATCCAAAACACTTACGCACTGTCACTGTTCGCTCAACAAAGGCTATAGTGTGAATATGTTGCTATGATTAAAATTGTGCCTTTCTTCAGATCCCTGGGAAACCAATACACAATACACAGCGCTGCCAAAGAAAACTCCACTTAAAAATTGAAAAGTAATCTTTAGCAGTACAACCAGTGTAGGGAGAGTATGGCGTTTTGAGAAAGATTAGTCTCAGATGAAATATGCGATATCACTGAACCTGTTTATGTGCTCTGCACTGCAGTAATCAGCACTCCTATAGCGTGATATGATAATGATTAACTTACAGAGTGGTCAAACAGACTCCTACACATCTCCATGCCATACATCTCTAGGCCTACACGTTGGTCAGTCGCCTACACATAGGCTTTTCCAATGGTTCTCGTCCTCTATGTGGATGAGAACCATTGGACCCTATAGAACAGAGGCAGGCCTACATGTGACCAACATGAAGTGGGCGAGCACTTAGAAAGCAGTGAACTGTGACTCAAAAAGATGATTTTTAAGCTTACTCTCCCTTTTCGGCCTTGAGGTTGCAGAGTGCCATGCTTTCACCAGACATTATTTCGCAAGGTTCAAAAAGAATTTCTCATGCATATAATGAACATGATAATATTTTTGCAAATCAGAAATCTATATTTCTTTTCATGTTCTCAACCCTGTAAAATTGTCTCCCCCGCCCGCCCTCCCCCCCCCCCCCAGGCGGTGACTTAATGCTGAGGTTGAGAGCCCCTGAGCTGCACCGTATCGACATAAGTGTCGATAATTTAAATGTTGTCACAGCAAAAAAGGGGGAGTAAAAAGATGATTGATAATTACAGAGAATTTACGCAGGGCTTATATCATGTCCCTGCTTGTGACGTTTCTCAGTAAATGACGTGTTGCAGGTCCGCTGTGGGCTATCAGATCTATACCTCTAATAAATCTCACAACCCTCTGTCTTCCTGGTTGTCAGCCTCAGAGATACTGGATTCCTGGCCTTGATTTAGGGTGATCCCCTGAAACGCAATAAAGTAATGGAGGAAGAGTTAGCTTAGCAGTATGTGACTAGCATACAAGAGCAGCTGACCAAGCGTGTGGTGGGATCGGCACTGAATGCAGAATCTGTTTAATGCAATTCCAATCTCTGTTATTGCATTGCAAGCTTAAATAACAGCTGTTTATCTGTTCTAAGTACTGGAAAGTACTTTAGTTTTTTTTGCTACTTAAAATTATTGTCATGCCCCTCCCCTAATTTACTCTTTAATTACCTTTTCCTATGCCCTTTTCTTTCCCTAGAGCTATTAAAATTAAACGGTTGGTTTCGTAAATGATCTTTTTTGTTGATGGTGCAGTCTTTGTTGATTTGACACTTTATTTCTCTTATCTTGTGTAGCCAAGCCGAAGCCCTGGACAGAATAACAATGGTTATGTATGAGAGGAGCCTGCTTTTTACTGCAAGATTGTAGGCTGAGTACCAAGGACACCATTTAAAACTAATTCAGGGATGAGCTGACAGAACAAAAGTAGAATATCAATTCAGGTTCGCCCTTCCTTTGGTAGGTTGTATTTTTTTTTTTGTCATACTCCATTACAAGAAACTCTCTTGGTGCCTGCCTTCCTCCAGAGGGAAGTCGGCGCCCCTGGAGCTGGTGAAGGGTCAGCGTTTTGCTCGATGACACTACAGCAGGATAGATGCCTGCTGTCATGTGACCTTGAACCCGGGCTTTCCAGTTGAAGGACTGTCTTCATACTCACTATGCCAAACTGCTGCCTTGTGGGATGTTGCCGTTTGAGAAAATCCTACTTGCTCTTATTTTTACTCGAACACAAGGTTTACATCAGTGCTCCTAGGGACCCACAGCACTGCTGATTTTCTATCCTACCAGATAATTGCAATTCATAGCATGTACCTTGCATCCCAGGTGTAAAATAGTTCCTAATTAGATGGTGAAAACCAGCAGAGCTCTGAGTCCTGAGGACCTGTAGTTTACATGGTCCTTTTTAGGTAAAGCAAGATGAATGGCCTTAGAGTCCATGAAACCCCTCCAAAATCTATAGTTTTTTGAATTCCTGGAAAGTTGTTGTTGCTGTTTTCAAGATACAAGGTTTTCATCTGACAACTGTTCATGTGGCCATACAATCTGGAGTTTTTATAGGTTTAACGCACATGCAATGCTGTATTTGTTTTCTTTTTATATTTCCCAGTTACAGTATGTTTGAGAATGCTTTAAGTGCATTATTCATTTTTAATAATTATGCTAAAAGGGAGTACTTATGGTGTGTGTTACATGCCTGTGTACATGCATGTTCACATGTACAGGTCTTTGAATGTGATCTGACTTGACAGAAAAGGTGACTGAGATCCACGGTGACAGTAATTAGATGAGCTCACATTTGACCCATCCAAGGTCTTCTTGTCAGCCTCAGCGCTACATGATACACCATGAGACACTCGTCAAATGGTATGTGACACTAATCAGACTGCACATGACTGACAATCACGTTAGAGCAGACATGACTTGGACGCACACATACATACACACACTTGAACATCACTCATATACACACATGCCTGTGCATACATTTCAACTTTGATCAGACACAAATATGCCATGAGATTACTTTGACTATTACATGGCTAATGCATTCACGTCTGTACTCACACACTTAAGCATTATGCACACACAAACACACACATACCACCTTGAAACTAGTCAATAGGGCAGGGAATGTGAGCTAGTGAGTCAATAGTTATGAATAACGCTAATAATCCATACAATTCATTCTCTTTCACGACACACACACTTCAGACTCGGGTTGCATTCACTTCCAGCTCCTGTGGCTCAAAGTCCTTCCTTTATGCCTGAGGGAAAAGCAACATTATAGTTACATAACCTTTCTTACAAGCAAGCTGGCATACATAATGATCTTGCATCTTAACTTTCTCAGCAAGCCTTCTTATCAACTAAAAAGCTGTTTTGATATATAAATATAGATATATATTTATATATATGGCTTTTTTTCTGGTGATCCTAATTAAAGGAAATCAAGGACTGTCTGTGCAGAAACCAGCCCTAGCAGTTCCAACTTGCCAGTGCTTACTTGCTTACTCACTGTTTGCTTACTTTTTATAAATAGACCACAACCATCTTTGGATTTATATAGCCCATCTTATTAGAGCCTGGGAATAAAAGATGGGTTGGTTTCACATTTGTTCGATAAGGTTTACCATCGCATATTCCCAAACCGAATATGCCGCCTGTGCGTGTGTGAAGGTAAACAGTCATCAATACATGAACCTAAGTCATTAAAATGGATGAGGCTTAGGTGCATGAACATCTTCCACATAAGCACAGGGATCTTCCAATGCCGACACACACACACTGAGGTCAGAGGTCAACTCATCAGTCATGAGGAGCGTGCTCCAGAGTCTCCCTCACGCCTCCTCAGCTCACCTGCTTGATTTAGTTTATCCCACTTCATCCCCCCCAACACCCCACCCCACCCCACCCCATCCCACTCCACTCCACTCCACACCCACACACACACACACACACACACACGCTGGTCTCTTGAATGTGGCTGAGTAGCTGCCTAACGACCAGCCGCAATCACACTGAATGGCTCTTATGCTGATTGACTATTAAAAAGCTGATCATTATTCGTGGTCTAATCAACAGCTGTTTCAGAGAAGAAGAACTTCACCACAGATGTCTCCTCTTCACTTATCTCGTCATCCCAGTCTAACTTACTGCTGACTGAATAATGTTGTAGGTTTTTTCATTTCATTAAATGTAAGCTGTGCTGTTATTCATTTATTATTATTATTATTATTATTGACTATGATTTGGCACACATAAAGATGTCCAGCCTGCCAAACCTCATGAAACACAGTTAACGACAATATTCAAAAGTAGCATTACACAATGATGTACCTTGACACTACAGTATATACACCATTAGAGCTTACTATAAAATACAACTCTCCTTCAGAAGAAAACAATTTTTTTTTTTTCCAAAACCATAAAACATTACTGTGTAAGTGTACAGTCTAGTTCATCACTTTGCAGGTAATACAGTCTTACAAAATAAAGCCATCATTTATTTAAATTCCCCATGAAATGAACTCCCATTGCTTTCACTTTCACTGGAAAACAGTGTATCTTTAATACAAACAGAAGGACAGTCCAGGCACTCCAAATATAAAAATATAACCACAAGGAAGAAAATACTTAAAAAGCCTTTATTGTAGTGGCTAAATCATTAAAAAAGCCAACATGTTTCATTCGTTTTTTTAATGATTTAGCCACTACAATAAAGGCTTTTTAAGTATTTTCTTCCTCGTGGTTATATTTTTATATTTGGAGTACCTGGACTGTCCTTTTGTTTGTAGTACTCTTTTTTCCCCTGTTTTCCAAGAGCACCCGATACATTTTTGATCCTAGTTTGACAATATAGAGCAACCAGTCATTTCCTTTTTTCCAGTGTATCCTTAATGTTGACCTCATGCTGCACCAGTAGGCGTAAATAAAAATTCCAACCAATGAAACCATCACATTTTGAACAATCTGGACCCACCACCTTTCTCTCCCTCGCTGATATTCCACAGGTTTACACTTTTTTAATGATCCCTCGCTGCGTTATGTCCCGCTCCAACATCCTGTTTCAACATGAAATACATAAAATCAAGGAAGTAAAGATGCTGTTTCATGGGGTCTTTAAAGAAGGTTTCCAAATTGATATTTGTCTAAATCATGGCTTTGAAAATATAGCTACTATGTGAGCAGTGCCATTTACCACCCAAAGGATACTAATAATCATTCATGTCTATCCTACGTTAAAAATTGTTGCATTCTTTGTTTTTTGCATGGTAAACATGGTCACATTTCACTTTCTGCTGGTCACATTTTACCTTCTTTGATACACTGCCTGCAACATCGACTAAAGCTGCCAAACTCAGTAGAATAGGCAGTACAGTTAGAAAGAAAATTTCAATGGAGTGGTAAGAGAACCAGAGCCGGCAGGTTAGAGGCACCTTTGGGTTTTATGCGGAACTCTATCCAGAGCTCTGTCCAGGAAAGGCAGCAGTCTGGTGGTTTTGTGGGCCGGAGTGTCAGGGTGGCCCACTGGTTACAGAGGACCTGAGAGATTTCCTCCCCACAGCAGCAGCCATGCATCTTGTTGAAGTGTCACTGAGCAAGACACCAAACTGTTGCTTTCTCACTGTAAGTTCTCACTGTTGTAATTCCCTCTGGATAAGTACGTCTCTAAAAGCCTCAAATGTAAACATAATGTAAATTGTCCCTCTGCGACATGGACAGCCGTGGTGTGTTCTTCCTGTTGGAGGCCTCACGGAGAACTTGCTGTAAAGCCTCAACGGAAGTTAATGTTTGTGTCAATCATCTTAACTGCTTAAGATCATCGCAGCTTAACTGCTTGTCTCTGTTTCAGACGCAGGAAGCTGTTACATTGGTTGGAAACCAAAGGAAGACCCAGAACTGGGACTCTCCCCTAACCCTTTGACACATGAACACAGACGCTGGGGTATAGTGCAAGACTAAACAGTCTTTATTTCCCACTTCAGAGGTACTACCAACTTCAATAAAACAAACAAAACAAAGTCATGCACTGTCACTCACTTGGTTTTTATTGTAGCTACATCACAGCTCTCTCTGCCTACTAACAAAGGGGTCTATGTGGGAGAACTGTGATACACACTATGACTTCTTAAAACCCATTCATTCCTCTGTTACCAATCAATAACTGTGGATGATGGCATCCAGTCAACTAGCAAGGTGTTGCTGTCCAGACAGGCAACAACTGGTAATTGTAAAATCATGTAAAAACACCTTTTAATCTAATGAAAATTGCTTTGGAAAGGAAATAGGAATTGCTCAGGACAAACAAAACTCAGGGAAACAAAATTCAGAAAATAAAATTTTAAAGCCTTTGCTAAAGAGGGGGTGGGGAAGGAACATAATCATTAAACAGTTCATTTTGTTCAGCCTATATTTACTCAAACTGTAAAAGTTGGCAAGCACTGAGGATTAGAGAAGATAATTAGGAACTGGAGATGAGAAGCGGCAAGACTAGCAAAGTGTGACTTCTTGCTGTGGAGGTGTTCACAAATGTACAGGTCAGGAGGTCAATTTGTGTCCTAGCCCCACACACCCATATAATGTATTCTGGCCCGGCAGCAAGGAGTCTAAGACAGAAACCATTTTCATCACACTGAACAAGGATCCACAAGGAAATATTAATATAAATGAAAGACTACAGTATATTACGAGATAAGACATTAATGAGTATCATAAGCTCCTTTATTGCTGCCACTGTTAATGGAGTTTGGCCGTGCTTCCTTTGTGTCTGCTCCAGAATGCTTTGCTCTGATTAAAACCTGATATAGGAGGTCATTTCATCAAGCGGAAGATCTATCTTTCCTCTCTGAGAGCACATTGGGTCGACAAGCCGGAGAGCCGTGAATCACCAGCTGAGACGCGAGCCAAGAGTAGGAGCCAGACTTCCAGGTGTATTAGATTTGACTCGGGCAGACATAACAAAAGCCCTTTGCCTCAAAAGATTTGTAGCTTAATGTTGCTATTAAACATTTTTGCGTTACTGCCAGAATGAGTTGTAATTCAACCTAGTTGTATCGTCTTGGATGGTCTCTGCCTTGCTCTTTTCTCTGGTTTTAATTCCTAGCACCGCATATCGGTAGGGGTGGCATGGTCCGGTAGACTGAGCTATGAAATACTGTGGAGAGTGAGCACAGGAGCGTGCAATGTTGACCTCAGCACAAGGGCAGAGTTCAGCTGGTGTTACTAGAGGGGAAGCAGACGGATCCTGAAGCACCAAAAACTGCACCTGAATGAAGTTCAGTTTACTTCCATTCTGGGACTATGAGGGGACCACGCAGAATGCACATCTCAAAAACGCATTATTAAAAATATGACACAAATTTAAATTACTTATGAAAAAGTCAGACAGTGCATGGTGCTTTTCTTAATTAGCCTTTGCTTTTTATCAGTGACAGTTCATACTGCTTCTGAAGGAACCAGAAAATCTTTTGCTTACTTATTTGGTGACAGAAGGTCATGGAGAGGATTGTCAGGAAGTGTGCTTGTCTCTGGTGTTTGTCTCCGAATGTGAACATTAAGTTGTTATGCAGAATGCCCCCAAACCCTGCTATTTAACTCTCAGCACTCTCTCTCTCAGACGCTCCCACGCTCCATTATACTATGATATCAATGATCAAGTTAAAGCCTGTCACAGAATCAGTTAAATCCATTAATTTACATGCTTGCTGTTCATAAGTTATGCGACAGCCATTGCCATCTTTACAGCCTCCTGTCCTGAAGTGCTATTTTATTTTCTTCTTAATGCTGAAAAGAAAAAAAAGCAAGAGAAAAGAAAATCTTTAGCAGCCAGTGGCTCTGGCAGAGAGTGGAATTGATCCCAAGCACTGAGAATCCCTGCATTGTTTTCTCACTAATTATCCCGGGCCAGATCAACAGTGAAGGCATCAATCACTCTGTAAGACACAGTTGCTCTTGAGGTGAAAAGCTATTAAACTTTGTACAAAAACAACTTCATCTCAGGGGAGTATTGTTGTAATAATGCATCATCTTTATTCACAAACATAAAAGTAATTCCAATGGTTTATGATAGCAATAACAATGTCTCGACCGTGACGGTGACCATGACCATGAGGTAAGCTTTGTTATTTTGTTTTGGCCACAAGTGGGTTTTCACATTAGGAACATTGCACATATTCATATAAACCAAATTCATGTTGAAAGCTTTTCCCAAAAACTCATGCAAAATTGACATGGACCTCCCGTTTCATCAGTCTCTATCAGTTTGACTGGCAGTTCCTCTCCCCACTGAGCCTTCAGAGTGAAGTATCATGATAGGTGGCAATGTTCTGAGGCTTTATTGTTTACACACAGACGAGGATGAAAAGAGCAAATGTACTATGGACAGCTGGTGAATATTTTATGGATCTGTCCTTTGTCTTATGTTGTTTCTCTTGGCCTTCTCTGCCTTTTGAATATGTTGCACAAAAAAGATTTGGACATTGGGCTTACAGCACAATGTACAGACCAATTTCTCTTAAGTATATATGTAGAGGTCATATGCCAGATGCTACATATCCATTTTGAAATAAAAAAAAAAAAGCAGTACAAAAAATATATAGGATCCAGTCTGTAATATCTCATTTTGAAATTAAACTGTTCATAAGTGCTTGGAATACCAATACCAGCAACATCTTTTGTGCAGAAGACACAGATGGGTGAACATCAGGAGGGTGTTTATGTTGTTTCTGAAGCCACTGTTGCACAGCATCAGTGTGACAAACCATTCTGAGTGAGCTGATGGTACAATAGAAAAAATAATGACACAGAGCTGACCTGAGGCTTGGCAACACAATGGCAGAACCAGGAAAGATCAAAGTCTGGGCAATGTGAATCTATGAGAGCAAAGCTATTTCAGTGCAATGCCAGGACCGATCTGTCACTGCACCTGCAGGAGGGGATGTCATTGATTAGACATACTACTGATTCACAGCAAACAAAACATTGATGAGGGCGTCCTGGTGGCTCAGTTGTCTAAGGAGCATACCGTGTAACCGTGATGTCCTGGGTTTGAATCCAGCTCAGGACCTTTGTTGCATATAATTCCCCAATCTTTCCTGTCTCTCTGTACTGTGAATTATCAAATAAAGGCTGAAATCCCCCAAAAAAGAATCTTAAAAAATAACTGCAACAACATAGTTAAGGTATGACTCAAAATCAGTGAGACTTTCCATTTATTTTGCAGTGGTAAGTTTTTAAAAAGGCTCAAACTGAGAACAGTAGACTTGGAGCTTATTCCTGATTGCATCAGCACTTGTGTGGAAAACAGCGGAATCCCATAAAATGCACACGCCGAAACTCTAGAAGCTAAATTATGATCGTGGCATTTTAAAACAATAATTTGACCCAAAAATGCCATTTCAAGTTCTACTTTGCAACAATGACAATGATTTTCTCTGCGCTTTTCACTTATAAATATGCATGTAATCTCACTTCATAATTCCCCCCAGACGGTAGATTTGGTGAGGAATGCAGCTGCTCAGCTCAGGATAACAAGATTTCAAAGAGGGCCATAAAAACTGCCGCCTGTTCAGCAGCATATTAGTGTGTTCACTGAGTTTGTTTGTTTTTGGGGGAGAGAAATGATTATCTTAATATTTTTCAGATGGCTGAGCAGTTTATGATTGAATCTTGTAATTGCTGATGTTAAGTGACACCCCATTGCTTTCAAGATGGGGTTTACAGCTTTGTAACGAGCAACAATGCCTTCGAGGCAATTAGGAGGACACACTTCCCTGAATGAGGAAAGGCGCACGGACAGCCACCCATCAGGGGATTTGCTGATGAGAGCTGATGCTGTGTGTGACTTTTTGGAAAAATAGTGCCAGCACCTGTGCGTCATGACTACCGTGAGCGGTGTGGGCTCACCAGATCCCCCTAGTGGAGGCCCACTCACCAAATGAAAAATAAGTAGCAGTTAAGCAGTTAAGTAGCAGCAGGCTGGTAGTTAAATTGCCAGATTTTGTTTATTTTAGAGTGAACAATTGGTGGCCTTTGGAATTCAACCAAAGCAAAAAGAAAACTACACCTAAATGTCCAAAGGTGATATTTGAGGATTGGTAGAGTCAGCAGAATGAAACAGAGTGGCTGCTAATATTAGCATCATGCAGCTCCAGTCCAGAGGACATGCTATGACATATAGAAAGTCACACAATTCCCCATGGCCTCTCTGACCTCCATCTTGTTCGCTTAAGCAAGGCCCCTGAGAAATGCTTGACAAGAAGATTCACTCTCCCCTTCACTGCCATGGGATACACAGCATCAGCTGCAGTCCAGTGATTCATAGCCAGGCTTCATTTTGCCTAGGAACCAAAATTAATTTAAAAAACCACCAATGCAAAACCTCAACCCTAGAATGGAAGGTTACCCAGCACAAATTAAACGGTCCATTTCGCAGAGAGGAAAGAGCCCATGTGAAAAAAACACACACACAAGCCTCTTCAAAAAGCCGTTTCTTTGCGCTTGGACCATATAATGCGAAGCTAAGCCGAAATCTCATTTTTTGAAGATTGAAAGTCACATCTGTATCAAATACCCTGCAGGTTTAATGGTGGACTGTGTAAGCCGATCCTCTACATTTATGGACCCTCCTAAAAGGATTCAAAGAAATCTCCCAGAGCTTGGCTGAGGGAGGGAAGGCCACACTAGAAAGAATTACTTGTATCATCTGAATCTCACAGGGGAGGGAGGAACATTTCATAAAAACAGAAAAGGGAGCTGGAGCAAAATAAACCTTTTCAATTCCCTCTCTAAAAAGGTACAGGGATAATAGAGGTGAACTCATCGATGGACGCTTCCATGCTCGCAGCCCTTTGTATTATGAATGAGCCCAGCTGCATGGAGGACAAAGCAAGGCAAGGAAAGGGCTTGTCATGAATAACAGCCATGCATATCAACACGGCCGCCACCAAACTCAGCGGACGCTTCCATCCATTGAGGAGGCATGTACGGTATACCTGGAGCTGAAACTCTCATCCTTGCCCTCCCATAGCCAAAATGGCGCTGATCTACCTGCGAACAGACATCAATTTAATCGCTGTCTGATATCATACAGTCATCAAAGGCATTATTCTAGCGAGCGAGCGCCGCTAGCAAACAACCCATGCAGCTTCCCCTACTTTGCATTCATTTATCATGACCTCATTTCCTGAGCACGTTTCAAGCCGCTCAATATTTCATAAGAGTTGTAAGGGAAGTGTGTAATATTTACTGTCCCGCAACTGTGGGTAAGCACACAATATATAAACGTCAATACCAGCGAGAATTTCGTCGTAGCTCCTTAAGCGATCCTCGTAATGTTATGATGGTGATATTTGATGTTTGTTTTCCCATTTAGAATTTAGAGACAGAGCCATTTAGAGATAGAGCTTTGGATCACATGCAATGCGCATGCAATATGATTAAGTAAATTATCGTACGGTATTTAGGCCACTTATTAAATGTCTGTTGTTGCATTGAATGTTAGACGCAAAGGGAATACAGTGCAAAAGTTGCCATGTTGTTGTGGCCTGGATCGTAAATGACGGTGAGAGACATTCGTGGTTTTGCTTTGTAATGATGTGATAAACACGGACACAGGCACACATATAACACTCACACAAAGTGATGCCCACATGCAGACACACACACACACACACACACACAAATAGACACACAAGACGATTCAGTGTGCGGAACCTCGGCATTCTATCGCTCCTGTGCATGCTTCCTCCTGGCTGAACATCATACAGCCCGATTCCCGTTCAACCTGCCTCAAGGCTCCCTGCAGGCCCATCCTGCCTGTGACAGACATTAGCCTTTATCACGGCTTCCTCCACCTCCGCCGCCGCCTCCTCCCGCTGCACGTGGCCATGTGTGCCGGACCGCCACCCGCCGGCCAAGACGGCACAGTACCCACCGTGCTCCATGGGAGCGCCTTTTGCTCGCTCGGTCAGCGTCAAGATGACATTGCCATATGCTCATACCCTTCATTTTCTCACTCTGGAGAGGTTCTCTATCACTTGTGTGTGTGTGTGTGTGTGTGTGTGTGTGTGTGTGTGTGTGTGAGTGTGGACTTCTGACACTTTGCCTGAGGTGTGTGTGTGTGTCTGTGTGATTCATGACATTCTGACACTTCATCAGCATAATTGAGCAAGGTGTCAGATTGGTGTCTAAATCACCTTTCACTGATGTGTGTGACCTGATTGACCCACCGCTTTCCGTGTATAGTGTGTGCACCCAAGTATGCACCATACCCAGTCCCATGAAGAGAGACACTTAGGCTCTTAGGCTGCCATCTCATATCAGGAAGTAGATCAGAGAAGAGAGGCAGAGTATTACAGATACTGTACAGCATGTACCGTAAGTACACACTTGCAAGGCTAACTCACCAGTGATGATACCAGTTTGTCTTTCTGCCTGATTAGCATTACACAATTAGCAGTTCTCAGGATTTCACTGTCTACTGACAATGGAGACAGCAAAATACGTAAATGTTGGCATACAAAATACATCTTTCAATTTTGTTTAACAATGATTTAAATGCTTTAAACATATTACTCCCCCACTATCAGGCCTGAAAGTGTTGATAAGGAGTGAAATCCTAAAATGAGAAAATAAAACGTGTATATGCAAATGGATGTGTGTAATAGCTGGGGGTTGTAGCCTGACTAATGACTAATTACCATTGTATTCATGGTAGTAGATATTTACAGTATTCTGTTTTTTTCTATTTCAACTCCCTTCCATCTACGAAATACTTTCGTGGTAAGAGCAATATTAGAAGATGCAAAGCCATGCATGACGTCTGATTGTGTGTGTGTGTGTGTGTGTGTGTGTCACTGACATGTTCCATGGATGTACACAGTATCCTTTGCATCCAATGCGTTTGTCTGCAAGCGATGCAGTTCTATCTTCTTATATCGGTTCATGTATGTTTGCATTTATATTCCTTACGCATGCGAATAGCAGCAGTATCTGTTGTATATGTGGATTAGTGCTTATGTTTGTACTATCTATCTGAAATTAAATTCTACCAGCAGCACATTTGCGGTCAATGGAATAACCTCTGGACAGGCAATGCATTTGGGGTGGAGATTAGATTAACTCTTGCTGGGATGCTATAATACATTTAAAGACAGGCATAGAGAGATAGTGTGTGTGTGTGTGTGTGTGAAAGAGAGAGGGAGAGAAACAGAGTGAGAGAGGTTTAAAAGCAAAAAAAAATGTATGGTAATTTCTCTCACGAGGGAAGTTGAGCAGAGAACTAACAGGGAGTCTTTCCCTCAAGAGGAAACCAAGTCTTGTTACTGTAAAAGCAACTGACCTTGTGGCTTCTGTTGAAGAGGAATGCATGCAAAGGAGACAGAAAGAGAGAGAGAGAGAGAAACAGAGAGAGATCCATAAACACTTGTACGCAAGGAGGATCACTCTCCACACAAGCTTCCCTCCTCCCTCTCTCTCTCTCTCTCTCTCTCTCTCTCTCTGTCCCTCCTCTCTCTCTCTCTCCCTCCCTCCCTCCTCTCTCTCTCTCTCTCTCTCTCTCACTCGCCCACAGTATCGCTTCATCTCTCTCTCCCTCACTCACCCTCTACTCACACTCTCAATCGCTGTGCTCTAACGGATTGGGATACAGTGCAAGGGACTTGGGGGGGGGAAAGAGTGCGTTTCTTTTCTTCTTTGTTTTTTTTTTTTGTTTCTGCCTCTCCCGTCTGGTTTCCCTCATGAGCTGTTAAATCCAGTCTGCTCCCAAGGATGAGGAGGATCTATTTGTGAGGAGGAGACGCAACAAAGGAAGAGGGAACGAGGAGCAACAGGGGGGTAATTGTCTGAACGGGAGCGAACGAGAAGATCTTAGCCCTTTCTTTTTCTCCAGGCTCAACCAAGGTTAGTGAGGAAAGCTGCTCTTCATCTGCCTGTTTTTATTGTTCTACCCTCTGTTCTTTCACTTTATCATCTGTAACAAGGCATATTCTATTCAACACTTCATATTCATATCCTTTACCCCCCTTAGTGTCAATTAGGGCTCAAATTGAATGTCTTCACAAGGCAATTTTCTAGAATGAGTAGATTTTGCCTTTTCTTTTCATTAAAAGTCCCTTAATCTGAGGGATATTCCATTTGCGTACAGTAGGTCTCTTGGCGGGGTACTGAAGTTTCACTCTGGGTTTAGACTATTGTGTGATTTCCCAGCGGTATTGTATGGTACTCAGGTGGAGTCTCCCCTTCGCCACGGTAGCGGTGAGAGAGCTGCAGGAAAGGCGAGGACGGCTCGCTCTGCTCGGCGCTCCTCAGCCGTCTCTTTACACAGGAGGCAATTAAGCCGGATTGGCAGCCGACGCTGTTGGTAACTTGGAAACAGGCGTGTGGGAGATGCATGGTGGCACATGATAGGATTTAGGCAGAGAGGAGGCGAGGAGGAAGGAGATTCCCTTTGTTCATTCACATAAAAGACTGCTCCTCTCTGAGTAATCATTAGAATTCACTGTCTTGTCTGTACATCTGAGTGAAAACTGGCTTATGGGCTTCACTTGCAAGCTTTTTTTGAGTTTTTATTACTGTGAATGTTGCTGGAGGCTGTGTGTGTACGTGCGTGGGCATAGAAACACTGTGTGTGTGTGTGTGTGTGTGTGTGGTGTGTGTGTGACTGCATGTACACACTTTGTATATGTACTTACATGTGTGTACATGGGTGACACGGTGTCCCTCTGGAGTGTTTTGGAGTTAATGAGTCCATTAGTGCTGAAGCACATCAACACACACTAGTGAGCCTTCCCGTTTAATGACTACAAAGTGGAAGAAATGATTCACGCTTAAACTACTCAGGGGAGGGAGAATTGCATTTTAGGAAACATCATTGCCCCTTTGTAATATTGTGGATCCTGGATGAACCATTGTGTAATTTATGTAATGAATGGACGAACTGTGATGTAATTTATGCGATAAACAAGCACCGTATGGACTGTGCCTTTGTTCTGGCTTTATTTACTTGATAGAAAAAGTCTCCTTGGGACCAATAAAGACCTATGCTGTTCACTGTTTTTCACAGCAGCTATCTCTCAGCCATGTTTCAACATGGTTAAGCATGGCTCAAGAGGCTGCGGTTGGCCTTTGGCTCCCGGTAATGCAGGCCTCTGACGTGCGTTTGAGTGATCTGATGGACGGTGAAGTTTTTATAAAAGTCACTGTGGGGGGGCCAATTTGATTAAGAATGTATTAAACAAGAGGACAGGGAGAGCTCAGCTGGAAGGGAACGCATTGTATTCCCTGCGTAAACACAGGCGGAGGCACGCAGGGCAATTATTCTGGACTGTGTATGTTTTGACACTTAACGCAACACAGGGAGGCACACGTTTTCTGCTTCGCCGTTCAAAAGGAAAGATATTGCATAAGCCTATAAGCCTTAGCGTCCATTCGTTTCAATGACAAAGAAGTGTAGGTCTACATACGGCAGGATTGTGTTTACACAAAAGCCCCCAAGCCAAGCATCTGCTTTTAAAATGTATCATTCAACAGTCGATTAGTGCAATGACCTTTTGTCTTCCTTGCTTTCTGTTTAGTCTAGTCTGTGTGTGAGTGCACATACATTTTGTCAGATAATCACGGTCACCTCCATAGGACTGACTGAGCGTAACCGAGGTCAGGACTGGCTATCAGTCATCCACTCTCGGACTAGAGGACTGTATCCTGTGTCACCTTGTCAAGCACAGATACACACACAGCTACAGCTATTGTGCCTTATAGGGACAGTCATGTTGAGTCCATCAGCGGCTTGTTGACATTTCCCCACTAGGAAGAGTCACTGACACTGAGAGGGTGTTAATGTCCGCCTGGTACACACACATCTACACACACAACCAGTATACACACACACAGGCACGTGTACTCACACGTATAACAAACAAACACACAGACACAAAGGCGGAATAACACATACAGAACACACACACACACACTCACACCGGGGGAGGCGGAGCAGGGAGAGGCGTCGTGACCGGTGCCTTGGCAGAAGCTCTCAAGGTGAAAATTTTGAGTGAGGAGCATTTCAAATTCAGAACAGATGATCAAACTAGTGTCGAAAATGCAGAGTAGCCGGCGGCACCAGATGCAGATGATATCTGGCAGAGAAAGAATTTGGCACCTGAATCTCAAACAGAAAAGTCAGAGGAGTGGAGTTGAAATGAATACAACTGTGGTTATCATCTCAGGAATGGTTTTCCTTTTCTGATAGTCTGTACGAGTCAAAACTCTCAACTATACTGAGAGCTGAACAGCTATCATAAAGCGCCATTGACCACAGCACACCTATTCCAGCCAGCATATTGAACTGCAATGAGAGTACACTGGGTTATTTAGGAGTAGGAGTTCTGCAAGGAGACTGAAAATGAGTGTCTGAAATGATGTTTCAGACATTGATTTACGACTCTTTATTTGGTCATGGGAGGATTAAAATGTGTCCACAATTTATCACAGACACACAGTTGACAGGCTTTGACAGGAAATTAAACATTTTCTTTGGAGAAACCAGCTACAGTATTCTCAAATTCCTGCAATGTATGCAGAGACTGAGCAATGTACTTAAAGCTACTAATTGGTTAATAGACTAATAGGATAACAGCAGCCCATGAAATCTGTGTGGGTCCTGAGAAACATTCTCTTGAAAATGTTGATCCCAGGGGAAACTTAGAAAACTACTGAAGAACATGCACTTGTGAGTCACACATCGCTCCCATACAGTAATACAGTATTTTCCTTAGCAATCTGATTCCACACGCTTATTTTTTGCTCTGCAATAACTCCTGTAATAACTTTATTTTCTTTTTCCTCCTGTACACTGAAGTTCAGAGGGAAAAAACAGATAAATTATTCTTAATTTATCAAGCCAAACAAAAAGTGCAAACAGGATATCCGCATACCAGGTCTACAACAAAAACACATACATAATAATAATATAATAACTTTATTTTTTATAGTACCATTCATACATAGAATGCAACTCAGTGCTTTACATAACATAAATGGACAAAATCAAAATATGTCCTCAGACGACCGAGCCTTTCAGTACTTGATATCCTTGTTTGTGGCCACAAACAAGGATGGAAACAAGGAAGGACACAAGGAAGGAGACATGGAAAACAAATAGGAGGGTGGATTGCTTCATATAGCCTCTAATGCTACTGATTGCAAACTTGCACGCTCTTTGGATAAAAAAGGATCCTCTAGCAGTCATATGGAACAAAGCGAGATCCAAGGCAGCCTGAAAAATTGTTAAAAAGCCTTTATTCTATTTGGCTAGTCATAATCATTGAGTTGAAAAGTTTTTATTGAATCATTATTGAATATTGAAGAGTTTCCAACTGAGAGTGCGGCTGATTAATAGCACCGAAGGCAGCATCTGAAGGAACGGCGGCATCGGAAAATGGCAGCCAAATAATTACATTGTGAAACCCAAAACAAACAGAAAGTCGGCAGCGCGTAGTCGCTCAGTGTGACTCGTGCACAGAAATGTCTTGTTTTCCAACCTGCGGTGCAGAAAACTCCATATTCATTTGGCTTATCTAGTCTGCCATCGTGACATCTATCTCTGCGGGGTTCACACGGAGTTCCCCAGCCCTCCGCTTGGCTCCGCGCGTGGGTGTACTGAGTGTGTTTTCTGTGTGCATGCATTATTTGTGTTCATCTCCACACGCATGTTGATGAGTGAGCGCGCGTGTGTGTGTGTGTGTGTGTGTGTGTGTGTGTGTGTGTGCGGGCATGTGTTAGAGAGAGAGCAAGAAAGTGCGTGAGTGCGTACATGCATTCATCCGTGTATGTGCGTTTCTGTGTGTATATGTATATTTCTACAGTTGTGTGTGTGTGTGTGAGTGAGAGACAGAGAGGCTGACAGAAGCAGCCTGGGTTCCTTGATGAGGCGTTGACGCTGCCTTTGATGCTGGCTTCCCCTCCGTATCAGATTACACTGAGCAGATGATAATCTAGCGGCGGCCTGGAGAGAGAATTCTGCATACACCACCATCTACTCATCAGCTGTATCCGCTATCTCTCTCTCTCTCTCTCTCTCTCTCTCCCCCTCTCTTCTCTCTTTCTGTGTGGCCTCATGTATATCAATGCTGTAACCATTAGACGCCCAAGGCAGTAAGCCAGCTAGCACTCTGTCCCATTACACTGTCAAGGGTAATATCAGAAGCCCGCTCCAAGGGGAAACTCTATGCATCCTGACCCCTCTGCCTACTGTACTGCTTCTGTTCTCAGCGCTCAAAGCCACAGAACCAAAAACACAAACACGGCGGCGCTTTTCCTCTCTGGTTGTTTACAGTGGATAAAACAGCCCATTAAATGTTTTCATTCTATCCAAATGTCAATATGTCGGGCTGCATTTATTTGCACCCTCCTCTTCAACGTGTGTACATCGCTTTGAGCGCTGCCGCTGAGCGTTTATGGGTGGCGTGTTTTTCCTGGTGGCGCAGGTTTTTACTGGCATCAGGAAGGCATTTCTTCCTTTTGTGCGGCTACTGAAATGGGAGGCAGAAGGAATAATCAAATAAAGAACAAGCTGTTGAAATTCAGACACACGTTCACCCACTGGCTGTTTTGAATATTAATGCAGTGTTTGCTTTGACGCTGTCTGTGTGTGTGTGTGTGTGTGTGTGTGTGTATCTGGACAACACAAAAGGGGAGAAAAATTACATCGATTCAGAGTCCTTTGAGGCTTTAGTGGTATTGACCCAGTTGAAGCTGTTAAATTCCAGATGAATGATCATTCACTATGGAAAATGACAGGTTGAGCAAATATTTACATGAGCAAACCTATTATACACGTCGGTATCTTTGCTTGTTCCTCAAAACCTTACCCAAATAATAAACTGTATCTGTAATATTGTTACTTTTCTTTTCAGCGTAGCCGTTACCTTTAACAATCTTCAAACCCTTAATTGAGGCACGGACAGTCTTTTAAAAACAGAGAGAGACGTCAGGTTTTCTCCCAATGGTGAGGTGGAAAATCTATATCCATCACAGTTCAATCAATTCTATGGCTATATTTACATTTGCATGACACCACTCTTTGTCAATACTCATTATTTGGCGTACCAACGTCTGACCTGTGACCAGAGCGTGCTCTTAATACACAGCTGAACCACGTGGCTTGACCTTTGACCCGTGTTTAACCTCCCATTGACCCGCGCCGCAGCATCACCTTATAGATCAGTGTTACATGTCACCGGTAATGAGTGGACACTTGTAATGCTCAGCTCAACGTAATTACCTTTTCGAACCATTTACCTTTTAAATTGACATATACTGTAGATCTTTATTGGCTTCAGAGAGGAAAACTGTTTGCCACCAGTGATACATAAAGTCTACGATACAAGCCTCATCGGCCATGTAAGCATCACACTCTATAACGAACCCGTATAATGGCACGGGAAAGATGGCCCGCTGCTTAGAGAGACTGCGGTGTTCCTGATCCCCTGTGCTCTGACCCACTAGCGAAATGCATATATGTACTGTATGTGCGCCTCAAGGGGATATGCAAGGAAATTCCTACTTACACTGTATGTAATTAACACGATTGAGTGCTCTGAATTCCTAAAATAAATGACACTTCAGAGTAAAAGCACAACACAAATAGTACAGAATAAAAGCAGCACGGCATTATTCCTGGAAATCCTATCCAAAGTAGACTAATTGAAATTGTCTGCTCTACACAACATCCATATATAGCCATACAGTTGGCTGACCTCTCTTCCCCAGATGGTGTAGGGAGACGGGGGATGTGAGTGACAGCTGAGATGCATGGGGAGTGGATGAGGGGTTGAACGTCGATGTTGGACGCCGGCTGGTGATTACAGAGCTGGAGGTGCAACGGAGCCTCTGTCACTTTGGCTCAGCCCGGCGGCATAGAGAGAGAAGCTCTTATCTCCAGATAAAAAGAGCATGTCGAAGCAATGGCTTAAATGCGCCCGAGGTCTCAACAAGAATGAGCGAGGTGACCGAAGGAACGGCTGGACATGCGGCCTTAGGATTTGTAGCATCTGACTTTATTCCTGGAATTGTTTTCTTAATATGGATGAGAAATGTGTTTTGTCTAGTCAAAATGATTTTAAGGGAATTAGGTTTCAGGCAGATTGGTAAATAAGGGGGAGAAGATGAGTTAGTGATGATTTATGACTGAGAAACATGTTCAGACAGATAACATTGTGTCATCAACTTCGTGAGTCAGGCAGTGACCACCATTTCTCTTCGGTGGAATCTCAATGAGAAATCCTTTGTTGTATGAAATATACAATCTTGACCTTATCTGACCATCTAAATGTTGGGTGTATTCACGTTATGTTCTTTAACAGTTTGACTTGTAGATGGAAATTAGGGTTTGAGGATAAAATATACATAAAACCTATGTCATCATTCCTTGTATCAAAAGCTCAGACAATACATTTCCCACTGAAGAAGTGTTCGATCTAATAGACACCGTTGTAAACGAAGCCAGTAGTGCTTTAAACAGGGAGTGCCATACTACAATTACTACTATTACAGATTGGGCCTTCGAGCCAGTTTGCACTATGAGTAAGTGTAAAACGTGGGCAACTTTCTGGAGCCAGCGAGGGCAGAATAAGGGAATAAAGTTGTCCTCAGCCAAAACAATGCATTCTTTTTGTTTTTTTCCATGCACTGGTGGTGGACCTCATCGTTAAAAGAGAATACACAGTGACACTGCCGCTGGTAACGGACAGGGGAAGCATAAATGCAGATGAAAGAGGTGTGACTGTAGGAGAGCGGGCTTTTGTCTCTAAGTGAGCTACCACTGTGCCAGCTGCTTCAGATGGTCAAATGGCACACATGAGAAAATCTACATGACAGGAACTGTGGACTCAACTGCGTGTGTGTGTGTGCGTGTGTGTGTGTGTGTGTGTGTGTGTGTGTGTGTCTCTGTTTGTCTCTTTCTTTGTGAGAGCCCTTTAGTGCCACATATGTAGAGTATACGCTAGCAGTGTTGACAGAGATAATGCATGATATAGTGCCTCACTATAATTCCTGATATGACTCATTACAATAATGACTAATATTTGAAATGGACATGATAGTGAGTCATGTTCACATATTATCTCTGTATAACAGCAGCTAACGCCACCATTGTTCATTATGTTAATAAAAAATTCATGCTACATTCACAGAAGTCAATTCAAATGAAACTTTTAGTAGAGACTTAAGAGCAGTTAGCACAAAGTGCTAATATTGGAGTTCAATACTGAAGTTACTTGCATTCAGGGAGCATTTCAGGACATACTAGGAAGTTGTTATTCATAGAAGTTTCCACAAACTATGCAAACTGAGGTGAGTTCATTCTCTGTGGGTCAAAACCAGGACAGCCTCGTTAATGAGGTGCAATCTCTATGATGGCCAGTCACCCAACACTTCCAATAATGATCTCTGGAAGAGCTCACAACAGTAACTTGCTTTTTAAGGTTTTCTAACAGGCCATATAAACCACCTGCCAAAACACCATTAGCATTTGGATGTGGAGCAGCGCAGAGTATTATACCTTCTCAGTATCTGAGGTGTTCTTGGCAGTAACATGTGAGGTTGTCTGTGACCTTTGTGCTCGGTGAACTCTGTGACCTCAAGGTGTGTGAGAGCTGTCCTGGTTGAAGATCTGCCCAGTGTTGCTGAAGTATATCTGTCATAAATATCTATTTTGGGTTTAAGTCGCATTGGATCTGGTCCTGCGTGTTAACCCTCTTAAAACAGACTGTGGTCCAGGCAGGTTATCTGAGGGGAAACCCACACCCTTCTCCATGTTGAGTGTGCTACTTTTGGATTTGGCACACTGAACACCCACTTTAGATTAGCAGTGGGATTTCTTACTGCTACCATTTTTGTGCAGGGTAACATTTGGCCATACACCAAACCCTCAACATATACTGTACTTCAACTTGAAAACTGTAGTTAGCAAAGTCCTGAGAGCCAACTCACCACCATGGTGGTCTGCGTAAACTGAGAATATTAATCAACTGGGTAATAGGGGGGCACAAAAAAGATAATCAAACCGCTATGTTCGGGCTTGAATTTCATTATGCATTCCTGTCCCACCTCGTGATGTTTCCTTTCATTTTTGACATGCCTACCAGGCTATTAGTCCGTGGGTAGAAACTATTTTAGATCCAGGGTCAGGCGGATGATGATGTGGAACATGTCCAACAGACATTAACTGAGCCCAGAGTGTGGCGTCAAAGCAAATCCAAACAAACAATGCTGGCTTGTGTCTGGGAGATACTGCCATGTCTGTCCGTATCAAAGAGCCCAAAGAGTACTGGGGATATTTCTCCCAACCCCCGGAGCCAAAACAAGTCCAGTTATTCTGCATGAGTCATAGTCCCTCTACCAGAGAAAACTGAATTTGAGTGCCAAAGCACTGATGAGTTGACAGAGGAGGCCTCAATCTAGCCTGGAGGTAACTGAAACCTTGAAGCGGCGGCAACTGTTGAGGACTGCACGACAATTCCTGGAAGGCTTTCTTTGGCCCTGAGAGCGACTTAGAATTGTGACAACTATCTTTGTGCCACTTAGCAGTCAAGTCAACGACGCACCATCCTGAGTCACTTGATCAAAGCAGAATTGTGAATACCAGAGATGATTTTCAGAGAACTTCAAGGCAATAAACAGAAATAAAGCACTCCAGCCTGTATGTGTAAATGTAGGTATCTTACTGCTGCTCTTCTATTCATCTCATTCACTTTGCCTACTTTTCTGATCAGGGTTTGATCTGTAAGTATAGCCCGAAGTATCCCTCTCTCTCACAAAGGCAGCTATAGCATAAAGCAAGCTATATTCATTCAAATCATCTGGGAAACAGGAGCTTTGTAGTAAAACTTGCATTAGGTTAGATGGGGCTCTAAGAATTTTCATCCCCCAACTGACTTTTAGACCTTGACTGTATAATGAATTCAACTTATTAGTCTCCGGTAGCTGTCTCATTAGCTGTCTCGCCTTTGCTGCATGCATACATTTATTGCCAAGCAAAAATGACACAAAAAGAAAAAGTTAAATTCTCATTTGGACAGCATAGGCTTCCTCCTATCAGCTAAGCTTAAATCTCCTGGGTGTTTTAACATGTAATAAATATCCTTCTGAATGCTTCTGCATGTGGCTAACTCTTAATGAACTTGTGCATATATTGGATTTCCATCGTCTCCATACTCCCAATATCAGTTGCTTATTCAACATGAAATGAAGCTGGAGCAGTGTAGCGAGGTGAAATGAGCAATGCTCAGATCTGTTGGGAGCCATCGCTGGGGGAGTTTTATTTCCACTGAGATGGATGCTGATATTGCCTGCTGCAGAAATATCAGCAAATAGTCTTTTGAGATTGTCATTAACAACGTGATGCTGCACTGCCATTTCTCCTAGGTATTACCCAAGCTGTGAAAAAGGTTGTTTGGAATCATTGTTCTAGTTAGATCTGGGAGCATTTTCAGATATAAACATCCACTGTTTTCCAATCTGCCTGTGAAAAATAAAGGATGTGGGACAGAGCGAAGGGGGAGGATCGGTGCTTTCCATCAACGCGACAGATCTCGGCAGGTAGGAACACAGCAAGGCTGCAGCAGATTTAAGTTTGATTACAGCACTTCTGCCGTCTCTTGATTGTGTCAACTTAACAAAGCATTACCAAGTCAAAAACACAGACCACCCATGCAGTACGGTGGCTGCACTGTACAATAGCTGAGCCCATTATGCCGGCTTATACTGGCCAAACTCACAACAACAAGCTCTATGGCAACCCTGCTGTGTTTTTCTCCCTTAGCTTTTTTTAGCACGGCTGCGTTCATTTCCTGTTCACTACAGTGCGGATGCTAATTACTAGATGTTGCATTCTTGTGTGGCGGAAATGTTTCCCAGGCAACATCAAGCCACCAGGCCAAAACACATCGCTGCCTCTGTGCTTTATTTAGAATATTTGATCTGGAAAATGTATTCAGGTGACTGATCACATAAACCAGCGAAGAACCTTTGTTTGTCACTGAAATTTATGTCGAGTCCTCCGGCTCTGAGCTAGCAATGATACAGCACAAATGAATAAACAGTTGCTTCTCTGAGACTGTCTCATCAATTTGGAATTTGAAAGATCCCTGGGCCCTACGTTCTCTCTTTTGCAGAAAATAATGAAATGAGATTAAAAAAAAGAAGAGAAACTAATTTGAACAGGAATGTAGAGTAAGAGGAGTCAGGCTGTATATGAGCAGTTGTGTATACAGTATATTGCATGCATATTTGAATGTGCGACATTTGTCTTCAATAATGACAAAGGCGGAACTAATGAATTACAATTACCGTAGTTATTGTAACTGAGAAGCTTTTTTGTGTACCAGTACTTTTTTAAGACAGTAATTTTACTTTTATTTAAGTATATTCTGACTGAATTACAGTATATTTCACCTTTAATTATTTATTTCTCACCTTTTCACACATTTTAAATTGCATCCATTGCAGAGTATAAATGTTGCCGGTTCTCCATAAGCACTGCATCACAAACTGGCCAGTTGCAAATTGCATCTACATAAAATTTGCATAAGCATGTGGCGGTAACATTAAGTAAAATTGTATCATTTGATGCTGAAGCTATCCAGCTACAGTGTAATTGATTTATATTTGTATGGTTGTTGTCTAGCGATGAAAGATATTGAATAATGGGGATTGGCTTTTTTCTTTTTTCTTTTTTTCAGCAAAGATAGAATAAGGACAATCTTATTTTTAGAAAGCTCAACATGCAATATCTGTTTTTATTTTAACTCATGTAACTTTAACTCTGAGTACATTTTTAATTAGCTATTTTTTACTTTTACTTCAGACTTTTACTTCAGACCACTTCAGACTACTTTACAGCAGTAGACTAACTCACATCTTGGATATTTTGGTATTCTTCCCACAATGAATAATGATGCCTGTTGCTTTTCCTAATCTTTCAGATGTCTGAGTGTTTTGCCTGAGGTTTAGATTGTGCTAGACAAATGAAATACCTGCCATGAATTTTAAAAAGTGTTTTAGTCTTCTATCATTTCCCCTCATTTGGTTCAGGTCTGATGAGGCTATGAGATGTGATGTGCTGCTTGTAGGGATTGGGTTTAAAAGTTGAAAAAGTTTCACTCTGTAAACCATACAACAACAAATAGTTCTCAGAATTAGCAATAAATACTTTCTCAAACAATAAATATTGAAACATGTGCAAGTTATATGCATAAATAAATCCAAATCCAGGAAAAACATGAATCCAAAAGAAGGAAAAATCCAAAAATGAGGGGGAAAGCAACAAAATCGATTTCATGGCGCCATAAAAACCGTTTAAGAAATTGAGATGGAAGACCTATGAACCAACTTTTATCTCGGCTGACCACGTTTTGTTGTAAAGTCAAAGCCATCTGAAAAAACAGCTCTTATAAAAGCTCTCAGGGCAACAAAGTAAGTTTTGATGTTCCCACATGCAGGCGGGAAGTTTATTTCTTTTCTTACTGCCTGTCAATGTTAAATAAAACCAAAGCAATTAAACTTAAATCAGTGAATATCAGTCTTGTGATATTTACAGCATCACCTCTAAACCGGGGGAGACTGTGTGTGTGTGTGTGGTATCTCACTCACAATAACACACACATTCACCGCTTCATAACACACACCAGTCACACACCAGCCAGCCTGTACCCTGCTCTAGGCCGGCTCTCTTAACCCATTGACAATCCCAATGCACACAGTCCAGTCCTCTCTGCCAATGACAGCCATTAGATCACGGCTCTAAATCTCCCAACATGGGCTCACATCCTAATGGAGCACTGCAGGGCTTCCGAGTGAAGCTCTAATGTCATCAAAAGGGAATGAAACCCGATTTATTCTGATAATAGTCAAAGAGAGCATCAATCAGGCACAGGGCCTCATTACGGTGGAATACTGATCAGTATTTGGGTGCAAGCCCACCATGAGAGCCAGGAGTGAGATGGAGTCACTCTGCTAGTGCGTACTTATCCTCTGTGTGAAGTGGGAGCCTCAACTCCACTTCACTCCTGGTGCTCACTCACTCTCATGTATTTTAGGGTGATTGATGTCGTACATTAACGTGGATTGAGGGCCAGCCTAGCAACGGAGAGCGTATTTGTGTGCTCTAAGCAAAACACAAACCTAATAACGAGGCACAGAGGGATCATAAGCAGACAACTATATCATCCACTGTGGAATACAGGAAGAGAGCTGGAATAAGAGGCTGGATCGGAGTAGTTGGTCACATGGGTGCTATAAAATGATAGGCCTAAATGTTTCATCTAAAAATACAGTTAAGATGTAGAGAGTATAGCAATCCTGCATGTGTCTTCGTGTCTTTGCAAACTTGAAAGCTTCACAGATAAAAGACATAACAGACCAAAATAAATAAATAAAATGAGTTTTAGAAACCATAATACATGTCACAGGCTTTGAAGTGAATGTTTGAACAAAAATAAGACTTGGACAAGAATGCTCATAAAATAGCCCTCGCATATCGCTCTGTGTAATCTCCAAATAGCCCAAAACCTTCTACTGCACTTTTCCTCATCAAACCTCTGACAGATTTGGGTCTCCTGCTGTGTTGTGATCTAGGATGTTCACAGTGGCTGCTGCAATAATTGGTAACCTAATATTTCCCTCTGTTCCCAGGCTAGAACAGGGAGTAACATGTAGACAAATCATTAAGCGCTGTGTGCTTTGGCTACCATATGAGGCTGCTAATATTTGAGATATATTCCTCTCTCTGAATGTGCTTCACTTTAACTGTCACGGTCAGTGTTTTGCTGTATATTTTAATTTGATCTCAGACATAAACAGTAAGTAGCTAGACCCTCCATCTGTGATGAATGCCTGTTCAGCTGGGCAGTGTGTTCTATTTTCAGTCCCAGAGAGCGGGAGAGTGTGTGTGTGTGTGTGTGTGTGCATGATTGTGCACGTGTCTGTTTATGTGTGTGTATGTAAGGGTTTATGTACATGTTTGTGTGTGTGTGTGTGTGTGTGTGTGTGTGTGTGTGCGTGCATAAATGTCTGTGTATTTACATTGTTCTGCTTCACTTCCATTAAGCTCATTACACAAACCCTTCGCATCCACTTATTTGCAAACAAACCGCATCACCATGATTAATTGAACCTTGCCCTTTATAGCATGTGCAGCACAGGAAGTACGGCATAGACAAGACAACAACGAAGGTACTCCATGTGAAAATATTGAGAGACAAAAAAATAATAATGCATGTAAAAACCCTTGTTAAAGACCAGAGGAGTAGGAAGGAGGAGGAGGCGGGTGGGGAGGATTTCAGAGGATGGGAATCCCTGGTCGTGCTGCACATGTTGTCATCTGACAGTACACTGAAGCTTTCACCAGAAGTAAAAAGAGAGGAAAAAAATATATAAAATGCCACTCTAACAAGCCTCTGGGGACCTCAGCTGCCTGGCTCTCTGAAGAGGGAGCAGCTTGCCTGATGTAAAATGCGCTAAAAAACCCAACAGAAACAGGCTGCTGTGCTCCATGCACATATTATTCTGTGCATACAGGCCACAGCAATGGCTTTATATTTCGGTTTGGTCAGGTGCTGCCGCCAACTCATGCTGTTAGAGAGCGAAGAAGAAACACGGCTACAAATAGGATTTGGAACAGGTAGAGCAACTGTAAATAACACCGTAAACTATTCCCAAGGCCCTTCAGTTTTTTATAAAAAAAATGTATCCGCGGAAGCTTGATTAAGCAATTCTCTGCTTCACATGCAGTTACATGCATTTACAGCCACAGTCTTCTACTGTTAGCCAAGTCCTACGTTTTCTTAACCAGTTGGGGATTTGAACCAGCAACCTTCTCGTCACAAGTCGGCTTCTCTAGCCTCTCTAAAGGCTGCTGCTAGTTGTGGAAGCAACTAAGCAACACAGAATACATACACAGTACACATTCAGGAACTGAAAAAAAATAAAATAAAATTTAAAAAAAAGCACTGGACACACATGTTGGGAGAATTCACCATGTTGCCATTGCCAGTATGAATTGCAAATTAATCTTTCCTTACTGTTTACCAAGTTAAAATGTCACTCTTCCCTGAAACATGGCAGTGATTTACAAACGGAGCCTGCTAGATATATTTATTCACTATTTCAGACCTCAAGTTGTAATAGTTTTCATGCAGTTTGTGCGAGTCTACATGATGTAATAGAGATAATATTTGTGTTTAAATTTCCTTGCACATGCATGCAGCTAAAGCCTGTTTCTGGGTAGTTGAAAATAAAACATTGTCATAAATGTTGGAGGTGTGGATTTTATGGTTTTGAGGAGCAGATACATTTTTCAAACTGTGTTGAAACCCAATAGTTCCTCTGTGTCTTCCGTTTCAGTCAGCTCTATCTCAGACAAACTTGCCTGAGCAGTCAGGTTTTCACCCCTTCCCTCTAGAAAGACATGGCTTCCTGGCTTTCACATGGGTGGCAGACACTGATAAGAGTTTTAAAGTCTCATTCAACCGCAAGGCTATTGTCACACTGACTTTGCAAAACCGCAGTCAAATTTGAATGGTTCAATGACCAAGTTTGCGACAAACGCAGAAATTAGCATAAACCTCACATTTAACGAATTCAGTTTCACAAAATAGCAGACAGGGGCCATTTCCGTTTAATTTCCTCTGGTAATAACAACGAGGCATACATTTTCCAAAGAACAGAAACAAGCTTGGCTAAGCAAAATGAGCTGGCATCCCATTAATCTAATTTAGCATCAGTATATGGACAGCTACGATGGCGCTTCCAATGGTAGGAACTCCCATGATGCATCATTTACTAGCAAACTCATCTTCAGCGGTTTTCGTCCACCGCTCTCTGCACTGAGAACTACAGGAGCTGGCTCTGTGTAATTAATGAAAAAATAAAATAAAAAAAATAAAAATTTTTTAGTTAAAATTGTCTACGACTACATAGTGCATTACAGTGGCACTCCTAAAGAATTATAATACACTCATAATGCCTTATGACCATTCTTAGTTACAGTATCTAGTTAGTTATCTATTGGACGTTGTCTTAATCTCAATGGGACAACCTCTGATAGATTAGATTAGAACTAGTTATAAACAATCATAAGAGAATTGTATTTATTGTTTATTATGTTTAGTTATGTCTATAATATTTTAGGAGCGTGGTATAATGCATCAGTAAGCATTATGTGTTGTTATAAGCATGGAAGCACGGTCACAAGGCATTATGAGTGCATTATAATTCCTCGTAAGTCCCCTTATAATGTATTATAAGGTATTATAATGTATTATTGTAAGTGTTACCATAATTTTACCATCACAGCATCACATTCTCACAACAAAAGCAGAGAAACCATAACTATAGCCACTAAAGCAATTTCTGCAACTTTGGAATTTGGCCCCCAGAGAGTGTTGCTGAGTGCCAATTTTAATTAAAGTCAATGTGTGAGACATCTCATTATGTAAACTGAAAGATGGATTTTGCAAGACATCATGACATTCACTGCCAAACAAGCTGTCCACGCAGTAGGGTGAAACTTTGATAAATCCAAATCAAATATCTTAATCATCTCTCTCTCTCTCTCTGCTTGTCTTGTTCCCATCAGATGGACCGCAGCGCAGCAGCAGCCATGTGAGAGGAGCTGTCAGCGAGCAGACGATGCCCACGTCCAGCTAAAGCAGAGCAGCACTCCCCTCCCTTCTTCCCATATGAGGACGAGAAGATGACTATCACCAGCCGGCAGTCCTTCAATGTCCTGACGGTCATCTTCCTCCTGCTGTCTACTGCAGGTCAGTCCAGTTTTCCATGTGCTTATCAGTCTGTCTGCCTGCCTGTCTGCACCTCAAAGTTTATCTGTTAGCCATTATAGGAACCCCCTGTTCTCATACAGCAGTTTTAAGCAAGTTTGGAGTAGTTTATTCGAACTCTGGAGCATTTATTCCTCTCGCTTGGTTCGTTTGGGCAGGTAAGAACGATGCCGTTCGAACTCTGGTGGCACCAAATAACTTCACCGAGACGCCTCAAAATGCGAGTCTCAGTCCTCTTCCAAGAGAACTGCGGTGTGGTTCGTTAGGAGTGAAAATGTAATCCAAACCAACTACAAGAAACAACCCCAAAACAAAAGGTTTTATGGGTAAAAGGAGACAGATGTTGACATCTGATAGCCAGTAGTTACTCATACTTGGAAAGCCATAGCATAACAAAATGAACAGAGAGCAAACCGCAGTCTCAACTGATACTCATATTTTTTCATGTGTTGGTATGAATGCTAAAAAGGTAAATGGCAGTGAAGAGTGCAGACAAGTCCATTATACTTAGCTAAAGTTAAAGGGACTGGAATCGGATTTGTTTTGACTGCCCTCCGCTGCCAAAACCTCTAACCTGGCGGGATGACAGGTTACTGAAACTCTGTCCAATAAACAAGCTACTTGAGAGTCCATGTGACTTTTGTTTAAAGACCTCGTTCACGTAATTGGGCAGTGTCCTCAATGAACGAAATACAAAAATACAACAAAGTCAACTTTTCCACTATGGTCCGGATCAACGGGAGGTGTGATTGCACCCTCAAATATGAGGCAGTAGCACTAACTCACACTCGACTGTGGCTTATTGCTGCAGTAGGGAGGCCTTGGCTCTCATTCTTTCAGCTCACAGGTTGTAAACATAACGCAAGAGCCAAACTGTTTACTGTATCCTAAAATTCAAGAGGTGTTAATGAAATTAACAACGTGGCTATGTTTACAACAGTGTCGTTACCAGAACCAGCTGTTTCGCATTTGAAAAGCTCCTTTCCTCTTCTCTTTCCAAGCCTTTAAGTCTTGCATCATTAGAGGACTTTATGGTCCACTTCCGATGTTGAGGGGTCTGCTTCCTTATTGCCAATACACTTCCCTACAGCTGCTGACCTCTCCTGTATGTGCCAAGGATTTATGGAATTTCAATAATATGGGCTGATTTCAGAGCTATCAGAATGGAAAAAATTTAAAATGTCATGTCAAATTCTTTGAGTGGCATTTATGAATAAACAGTCTGATTAACCAATTTATTGGCTGTGATCCAACACAGAAATTGAAAAGAAAAGTGTAACCAAGATCAAGTAAAAACTGAATAAGATCAAGCTGCAATTTTACAGCCCATTATGTTGGATTCGATTCAGCAACTTGTATAATCAATACAAAAGTCAAATGGAGAGTTTTTCTCTTGCTGTAAAATGTGTCCTTGACTTCAAATCCTCCTGTGTGCTTCATTACCACCTCTTCCACCCCTTCATTCTACCTCCCTATCCTGCAGAAAGCCTGTCAATTAGACTTGTTGAAGGGAAGATGGCTGGCCGTAAGTAAGTGGCCGAACCAAGCTCATTATAACCTGAAAGAGCTTTCCCCTTTCAAATGCTGATCTGTCCCTGCCTGACATTCTTGAAAGACTTCTATCACTCCTCGGCATAAGATAAGTGGACCTCGGCTCCAAATCACAGCAGAACATTTTTTACTGACAACACTGTCATTTTCTGGGCTCCACAGATGAAAGGAAAGACGATAGACAAAGACAAACCAAATCAAATAAAATTCATTTGCGTGTACTTTACACAGAAATGTTGCAATATACTTTATACTGACAGAATGCTAAAGTAAGAAAAGATGTTTCATTATTACAATCATAAAACCATCAAACGGCACACAGAATGAATTATTCAAGCCAATACAGCAATACAGAACAGAAAACAGGCAGCATCAAGTAGTGTAGGGTCGTGTATGTGAGTATGTGTGTACTTATTATGCATGTGCGTGCCTATGAGTGAGCGTGTGTGTGTGTGTGTGTATTTTGGGTATTTCATGCAGCTTCCATATCACTTCTGTGCAGCTAGCAGGAATGCTCAGGAGGCAATCTGTCTCCAAATGAACAAGAACATTCATTTTTGGTCTTATTGCTGGTAATAGAATGTGAAAGGATGCCAAGGCTGATCCTGATTGGTTAAGAGGGTGTTGAACAAGTGGCTTTGTCCTGGTCCCACTGTGACTTGTGTTAACCATCATCAGCCCTGTAAATTGACACTCATTATCTCTGGTCCATTTCTCTGACAGATTGTTAATTGGTGATCATCTGCAGGAGCCTCACCTGCTGCTAAATGACGTTTCTGTGATTTCAATTACAGAATGAAAGCTTATTGGTTGCCAGATTCCATATTCCACAAAAATAGCATTTCGTTCCTTTGATACGCCGACGATGCACAGATATCTTCTCCTGAAACCCGGTGACTCAAATGGCCCAGCTGCTCTCAAGGAATGCTCCAGTGGCATAAAGCGATGCATGTCACAAGATTTTCCGCGGCTGAATGAAAACAAATCAGAAATAGCATTATTTGGACTCCCAAACCCCCTTTGAATTATTCCATAATGAGCTAGGCACTCTGTCAGCCAATTTGAAGCCAGCTGCCAGAAACTTTGGAGTAATTTTTGATGCTGACTTTAGCTTTGATGAAAAAGTAAAGAGAGTGGTGCAGTCCTGCTTCCTTCGGTTGAGTTGAGTTTATTTAGTGATATGGAGAAAGTCAGTCATGCTTTTATTTCCTCATGTTTAGTCTATGTAATTCTCTTTATTCTGGCATCAACCGAAAGTTTTCAAAATCGCCATGCTAGGGTCTGTGATGTAATTTTGACAGCCTGAATCCTAAAAACCCAGACTTAAATAGCTGAGCAGGTTTGATGTTTTGAGTCAGAAGCACCGACACTTCTGTGTTCGCCTAAGGACCTACAAATTAGATCTATGTTGTTTTGTGGTGTTGCCTTCCTTTAAGAATAAATGTGGCAGCGCTTTTGCCACCAGGGCCTGTATGCTTTATGTGATGTCTCCTATCTGATTGTTTTTACGATTATATTGTTTTTATCCTCTATTCTCTAGGCCCCCATTATATTCATTGTCTCAAACAAATAACATTCTACACTGATTTTCACAGTTTGATAACTGCAGGTTGAAAGTTATTTCCTTGATAAATAAATAAATCTGATTTCCTGGGACTTTTTCTTTTCTTTTTACATTTTTTTCTTTTTTTCTTTTTAGCATTTTTTTTTAAGTCATTTCTGCCATATTAGATACTATTGAGCCACTGAGCCACCAGAACATCTCTTTGCTGAGGAATTCTGATTGTACTTTACATCCAAAGATTTCTCTTCCCCTCCACCGCAGCCCTCTCGGCGCATTACCGAGTGTGTGAACCCTACTCCGACCACAAGGGGCGCTACCACTTCGGCTTCCACTGCCCGCGCCTCTCAGACAACAAGACCTACATGTTCTGCTGCCACCACAACAACACGGCCTTCAAGTACTGCTGCAACGAGACCGAGTTCCAGACGGTCATGCAGATCAACCTCACCACCACCTCAGATGGCTACGCACACAAGTGAGTAATAATAATAGTTGACACCATGATAGGGGCCCCAGGACATTTATGCCCCTCACCCCCAACTCTGATCCCGCCGGCAATCACTATTTGATCCTGCGCATTGTGCATCTGCCCCGTCAAGTACCCACCCAGTCAAGTGTCCACCCCATCACACAGGTTAATACTGAAAAACGCTGATTGTACCACTACTGAAGATAGCCAGGATAGTGCACAAACTTGTATAAACGAGAAAATTTACAATTAGATTACAAATGTATCTGCTCTCGAACCCAGGGCTTTCAGGGCCAACGGCCTTATACTTATGTATTAACTTACATTAAATTATATTATGGAACTATGGAAAACTATGCTAAAGTACACAATAATACTGCGTTTGTAATGAAAACTGTTGTTATGTACCAGGCACATATGTACACCTCTGTGATTTATTTCTCTATGAATTAGGGTCATACAATAGGCAATATAACACTCGTAATGAGATCAACCATTTATTGCAACAAATGGTAATACAGTTGGATTTGGCAGTGCCGCTCTGCTCCCGGGATGCTCAAAGAACAAATCTATGCGAGCGTGACACAGATTTGGCTCGGAGCACACGAACCCCCTCCTGCGTATGGGACAGAGCGAGATGCACATCACTTAATTATAATGACAATATAAGAGACATACTGAATTCCTCAGTGCTAATGCGGGAGGAGACTGGGGAGGAAGTTGAAGCACTGTGGTAGCAGGCAGCAGTGCGATGCAGCAGCTTAAGCGTTTGCAGGATGACTGAGCACCAGATCTGTTTATAAGTACCGCCCAGTTATTGGAGTTAGATTTTGGTTGTATTTGTAGAGTGCCAGGCATATGACTACTGTATCCTGCCTGAACTACCGCAAAGCTCCATTATGGTTGAGCTGAAACTTTGAGTAGAGTTTTGTTGTGAACAGCTATGTGAAACAACTTCAGTTTCAGAGATGACATTTCCTGAGAAAAGATAAAAACAACCTGTTGCACACTGGCTCATATAAGCTGTTTGCTCCCCTGACAATATCACAGTTATTGACATCATTTGCCTCTTGCTCAAAGGGTATGTTGACATTGATCTACACCTACAGAGGGATTCAAAAGCACCACAGTGGAGAGCAGATGCTGAAAGCAATTGCTCTGGCGTGAGTGGGACGCCTCCACATGATCGGTCACTAAGGCAGGTGTTAAGTGCCTTCTACTCCATTGAGTATCACTATAACACGGTATCCTAGACTGCATCATAGTACAGAATTCTATGCAATAAATCACAGTACAGCACTATACTATAATTACTAATACTATGCTACACTATTAAGTGCAAAACTATATTTCCATGGTGGACACATAGGCTTAACGGCACACTCACCCCTTGCAGCATAAACAGGTTTGAGCTGAGTAAAGGACACGGAAAAACGAGCCTCTTATTGTGTGGGAGCTCTCGGTAGGAGGTATGGGTGACAAAAACACAGCTCTCTCTCCACTAATGCCCTCTCAGCATGGCTCTGTCTCGGGCGGTTCACACTGCCCTGCAGCAGGTCATGATATTTCATTTTAGTGGCAGATCGCCTGTTGGGCTACTGTTTCATCCTGACTCACTGGACAGTAGGGCTGTGAGCTTGATATTTACCGCTGGCCAAGCGAGTGAAACTGGCCCTAATGTTGCTCTCCTCCTCTCACCTGGCCTGGTGAAACTAGAGATCAGAGATTAGAGGTTTTTTACAATCCAAGCTAAGACCAGCCTCTGAGGGTTTCTACAGTCGATGCACGGTAGCATTTGTTTCTTCTACTTATAGAGTTACTTTATAAGTAGCTGACATGCTGCTGAATTTAAATGGCTTTGTAAGTCATCCAAGAATGATCTCCGAAAAAGCACCAAGAAAAGCTGCAATCGTGCGTGACAGATAATCAATCGGATCTGCTTTTCTTCTCCGAGGCTGCCACGTTTAATATTACATAACATTTGTTTTAGTTGTGTGGTGATGATCGATCCCTCCAAGGCCTGTCCACCTAGTCTTGTTTACTTACCCTTATAGGCTCACTCAAATACAGCCCTGCATGGAGAGCCCTGTTGCCCTGAAAATCACCTTAATAGACATACAGATTAAATTATAGGCAAACCATGAGCAATGTCTCAAAGGCATGGGGGTGAGGAAAGGTAAATGCAATTTGGATTTGAGTGCAGTAACAGTATATGCCTGCCTAGCTGCTCATTCAAGCAACTCAAATGTTCATTTTGAAGCTATTTATTCAGATAGATATCCCCAAGGCCATGTCATTTTCCAACAGGAGTGGATTCAGTTGAGTTACTGAACTAGAATGACTTACGCATCAGTATTTAAATGGGTTTCCAATGACTACAGTGAAACACTTTACAAAGTGAGCCTACATTACGCAAATGATGGGTTTCCTACTAAATAAATCTCTATTCTGAAGTAATATTGTGTGTCATCTCTGTCTCAAAGAGTCAGAATAATACTTTTTGCTCTCTCTAATGGAAGGTGAGTGTTACATCCTAATAGGACTGAACCACTTTCCATTTGTGGCATTTCCCAATTAAGTTTTATCAACTCCATAAAAAGATATCACACCCATAGACCTTTAGCACCCCTATGCTCCGAAATGCTGATTCTGAAATGTAATGGGAAGCTATTTGTGTGCATTTACCTTGCTGTAATTTATGGATGTGGGCGAACTGAGAGAAAGTTCAAATGCACACCACATAAATCTTGCTAGAGCATGTTCTACATGAAGGAAATGTACTAGAGGTGAAAACTAGGAGCACAGATTTTGGAGTTATTATAGATTTGCCAAAATGAGATGGATTAACAAGTCTCTTGTGCTAATGAAATTCCTTGTCCAATTTAAGAAGTCGTATTTAAAAGGCAGCAAATGGAACAGATGGAAAAGGTTTTTTTATTTAATTTATTTTGATATTTATCCAGGGATGGTTTGCTGAACATGCATGCTCTTTTTTTAGCACGGCCCTGCCTCACATATAGTACACATTCACACCTGGTAGCTGCTCAGTAAAACCAGGTTATTTTTATTGTTGGCCTCTGAGCAGCTCCACTGTAGCTATTGGGAGTTAAGGTGCCTCGATGGTAGCTCTTGAATGACCAAACAGTGTTTTATCCCAGATTTCACTGTACTAATGCTCCCAGCTCTCTCTCCCCTGCAGTAACTATACAGCCCTGGTCGGCGTGTGGATCTACGGTTTCTTCGTCATGGTGCTGCTGGCCCTGGACTTTCTCTACTACTCAGCCATAAACTATGAGCTGTGCCGGGTCTACCTGGAGAAGTGGGGTCTGGGAGGACGCTGGCTGAAGAAAGCTAGGAGTCAGTGGCACAGATCCATGCCAGAGGAGAGCGAAGCCCAGGCCCAGGCCCAGCCCATGGTCCCCAGTCACTACCAGCCCAGACACAGCCTCAGAGGGGAGAGCCACAGTCCCACGCTCCTGCCCTATAACACATCCACCGCCTGGTGAGTCACTGTCTGTCACACACCGATTGCCAACATGCAATTTGGCAAGGATTGCTATTGTAAAGCTACAATCAGCAGATAAACTATAGAGGCTTTGCAGTTGCGTCACAAGTCTCCTAGCAACCAAGGCTGGTGCCATCATGGAAGTCCGGTGAAGTGGCTGCACGCAAATAATGGTTTAATATGTAACAACCGGGCTAGAGAAGGAGAGACATCTGAACGAGACTGTTGTGGTTTGTAGACCGTTTCATTTATAAGTAGAAAAGAATAGTGTGATGAGGTAGATTTGTTTCCAAAGTTAGATTATTGTGACAAAGAAACTGTCTCATCTGTAGCCCTTGTCCTTCTGGTCCTAGTCTCTATCCAAACCACTACAAGTTGTAGCTTGAAAAGAGTTATTTTTTGGCTTTGTTTGCTACCTAACTAGCCAGCATAGCCACACTAACCTCTACTAGCTATTGTGCAATTCAGATGTGTTTACAACAAAACAGTGATGGTTAGCTGGCCAGACCCTGTGATTTGCTATCTTATAAACTGAGATCATCTAAACACAAAATCAGTTAGATGTATCAGTGGCGAAATGTTCAGTTCCCAGTAAAAAAACAGCACACTAACCATGTCTATTGAATTCTTTTGAAAGCGCCAAGTCATACATTTAGAAACACAATCTCTTCACAGCCACTGTTGCCCAAGAGCTGAGGACCACCAATATGGCCTCCAGCGGGTGTGTTACGTCACCTGAAAGCCCTGTGTTGCTGACTATGACAAAAGATTGTACTGCACTTGATTAGCATATTACAGTGCAGAGGCAGGGAATTATAAAAATCCTGGGGCAACTCTTGCTATCATTTGGATTAGCAGTAAATTTAGTGAAACATGCTCAAGAACTAGGTCAAATTCTTAGTAAGCAGAAACAAGCTCAAGGGGCCCATCACAGATGCACTTTTACTTCTTTTCTTTTTTTTTACTCTATTTCTCCCTCTGTCTCCTTTCTTGTCTGCCTATGTTTTGCTTTGTACTCTGTGTTGTGTTGTGTTATGTAGTGAGCAACATGGCAGGGCAACAATGTGTCTAGCAGGACAAATTAGAGCATCTCTAGCATACTTTTCTCAAGGCAACAGGGAGGAAGCTGAGCCACCAGGTTCCCCATACAGCCCCGCACCTACTGGAATTCCTTACACATACATGCACATGCACATGCACATGCACATGCACATGCACACACACACACACACACACACACGCGTGCACACATGATTACTGCCTACCAATGCCACATGCCGAGTCCACGCATCCCTTCCTTTCCAAATCACAGCAATTCACTAGTAAGGAATTCATTAATTTGAACATGACCTCTGACTAAGAAATACAGACTTTATCAATATTTTAAGAATTCTGCCCTGCAACCCACTAATGGATAATTTTCTGCTGAGCATCTGATCTGTATTTGTCTTTCATCTCAAAATAGCTGCACTCTGTCTTAAACATCAACCTCTGTTTAATAGAGAAATTTTCTAGCATTCACTCTGACCGGCTCATTACAGAGCTGTCATTATTAATGAATAGAAAAGAATAAAATAACGTGCAAGCTCCACTGCCAGCCAGGGGCCCGAAACTCACATTTAATGCGACTGTCTTGACTCAGGATTACATTAGAAATTCCTGATAGAATTTAGGAAAAACACCATCTGCTCTATGACCTTTCAGTTTCTCTTTTTATTACCTTTGAGAGTAGGAGTCACTTTAGGCAACTCTCATGGTGCGTTAGGCTTTGTGTTGCTGTTACTAAAACATACAAGATGACTTACAAGGCTAGGAGTGTGAACTATGACATACAGCAGCCCCGGGGAACACTTGTTTTGGCAGACATTGTTCAGACTGGTACAGCTGCACAACCATAAGGCACAAAACTCCACAAACCTCAATTTTGGGCAGTAAATTTTTCATCCAGATCTCAGTCTCAGACACTGTGCGCCCCATCTTTCCGACCGGGGCTCAGAGCCTCTTCCTAGAGGTAGATATCTCTCTCTGGTCATGATAATTTAATGAGGGCAGAGGTTTGACAAATGGGTTTGAGAACCAGTGTGGACTGTGCAAGCCAAGGCCATGACACAGATAGAGGAGCTGGTGTGCTACAGAGGGATCCTGGGGCTGCTCCGCTGGTGGAAACATGCTTAACTAAGACTGGACATGTCCATGGAGGCTCCTCATTAGACATGAAGTCAGTTTAGAATGAGAGGACTCATCAATCTCAGACTGGGTAGGTTGACCTATACTGGCAGCTCTCCAGCTTTAGCAGGAGCATGTCTATAAAAAGGTATTGGAACTGGAGCACAATGCTCATTATGAATGACAAAGTGAGCCTAGCGGGTGAAAGCATGCTAACTTCATGGTAATTCATGCTGATGAGCAATGGGAACTGCTTTGCCCTATGGCACAGAATATTAGGATGAATGAGGCTAGGTTTGGGGTAATTTTGGAGCATTTGTTGAAACTGTCTTAATAAAAAAAATTGTGAGAACACTTTCCAGTAAACAGGACAGTATTCACAAAGAGCTAATAATACTCTTAAATAATCACACATCACTATCGCGATGACAGATGCTCTGGGCCCAATTCAGTCACAAGCATTTAGTGAGTTTCTGGGGCAAGATTAGAATAGCATGCCGTCACATCAAGAAGAAGTGATAGGTACTTGCACACAGTGAAGCACTTGTGTTTTTCACAATGCAGATGATATTATGCCTTTTCTTGGGTGTGGTAAGTAACCTTTGTTGTGGCTAAAGTGTATACTACAGTGGATATTGCCCACACAGTGCGTCATCAGATGGCCTTAGGTTTATTTGTGGGTGTACAGAGCTTCATCCCCAGAGAGGATGCAGGGTAATGGCTGAGAAAACTGGGTCCACGCAGTTGAACATCTGTTGGCCAAATGTAAACAAACAGAGATGGGGTCAAGTCCCACAACTGGCGCAGCAGCAGCATCTAAAAACAACCCAGTCACACAACAAATCAGGAATCCAGCGCAAATGGTTACCAGTACAGCGGAGCGGCCTTGACTGTGAGTCAAAGTATCATATCATCTCCCTGCATAGATCTATTTTCTTCAGAGAAAGTGCAGCTTGGCATCCAACGTGTGGGAATACTGTTTACCATAATGCTACGTGAGAGGGCTGGTATGTGCGGCTTCAGATCTGTTGTGGGTTCAGCGTGGGCGGCCTGGGAATGTGTTATTACTTTCTCTCGGTGGATACCCTTTATTAAAGTCTGCTATTCAGGTATTCGGTTCAGTTTGAACAAATAAAGGAAAACTTCAATATTGTCAGTTCTCACCAAACAATGTATAATCCATATGTGAGCAAAAGACTGCCAAGTCAGATATTATGGTTTAACTTCACTTAATAGGTACAATAGCTCTTTTCTTCATGAGTATCAGCAGGGAATAGCTGATAGACAGGATACACTCAGGATAATGCAGCGCTTAATGGCAGCACCAAACTAGCCAATGTGTGACTGAACCCTGACTGACAAGTAGAGCTATAATACATGACATCTGAAGGTCGCTCTTATTCAAAGTGTCATACAATGATACACTACCAGCCAAAAGTTTGGACACACCTGATTGAATGTACTATATTTTGTCATTATCTTAAAGCCATTTTGATCTAAAGGCTTATACTTAAAATCTTGAAATTTGCTTTTTAGACACATACAGTATATACAGTGAAGTGAAGTGATGCCCATGCATGAATTTCTTTCCAAAGCCTGGGTGGCTACTAAAATAATATAAAATATAAAATAGTTTTGATTTAACACTTTTTTGGTCACTGCATAATTATATTTGTGTTATTTCATAGTTTTTATGTCTTTACTATTATTCTAAATGTGGACAATAGTAAAAATAAAGAAAAATGCGTGTGTCTAAACTTTGCCGCTCCACTGATTGATATGCATAGGATCACAACCTCGGCATACTGTCTGAGGAAAAGACCTGAGGCTTCTAAACTTTTCCTGATGAAAGATGCACCAAACTATCACATACTGCCACACACAAACTATATTTTTGACATCACATTTCTCAAGGGGATTCTCTTGCAACCCTTAAACAGCAGCAAACACAGCTGTTCCCTGAAGCTCCCAGCATATTACCATAAAGCGCTCAGCTGCATTAAAGGCTATTAAAAAATACGATTTTTGGCTAAGATCTCTGGTGATGCCAACCCTCTTTGCCCAGTACATAAATGCACTTATAGCACTTGGCGCTGGGTAGCAACATCATCCTCTGGACTTCCAGACTCTAGAAGAAAATTTAAGGGAGTTGGCAGTGAGTGTCTTCTCTATTATTACCTCTTTTGCATTCCTTGTGTAGTGTGCCCACGCTGATACTTTTCCCCTGAGCATTGCAAAAAAGAGCTGATCTGCAGTCATTTTGGGTCAGGGTTTACCGCACCTTTTGAGTGAATATAATCCAGTGCTGATTTAGGCTTGGTGGGTAATGCGCGATAAAGATTAAAAAGAAAAAGGTATTCCTTTGCGTATGTTTGGTGGCAGAATTAAAAATACATGACTTGACGCTGGTTTGGTGTATGTTGATTATCAGCCATGAGTGTCATAGCTGAAAGCGAGAAAAATGAGGTGTGGGGCAACATCAAATGACACCGCTGCACATCAACCAGAACACACGTTAAAAGAGTTCTTTGGTAATTATCAAATAACTTGGCACTGACTCATAGCAGAGCCTCGTGCCAGTTTCCACCCACCCCAGGTTGGTAGCGTGCTGAGCCAGCTGAGCTCAGGCTGGGCAGAGCGGTCCAGGCGAGGCGGCATCTGTCATCACATTCCAGCACACCTGACTCACCAGCCGTCATCACACTGCCTTTTTCAGTCAGGCCTCGGTGACTCAGCGTTATCAGCTGGTCTGCTGTCTAGTGAATGGAGTCCCCATCACTCACTCAGTCACTGTCTGTTACATTTCTTTGGTCATAGTTAGCCATCCCTAACACCGGCACCTAAGTACCTGCCAGTCTGGCTGCCAGGGAAATGACACACATCTACATTCTGCTCAGCTCAGGAAGCTGAAACAGCATTTCACATCTTTTTTTTTTTTTGTTTGTTTTTGTCACCGAGAGTGATCAAAGCCTAGCTGCCTCCTGCATATTTACATTCATCTTTGAACACACCGGGTGGCTTTCTCTGGTAATAATAGCATTGTACATTATTATGCCTGCCCTGTCTGTCTATAGAGCAGCATGCCCAGACCTTGTCCAATTAGAGCAACACTCTCCATGTGGTGTGTGAGTTAATTAACATCATAGATGCTGCACAAGACAGCCAAAGAGTTCTGCTGCAAGCTACAGAGAAAGAGCATAGGAACAGGTTTGCTTCTTTCCAAATTGTAGAGCAGTTTTTAGCATTGCCATTGGCATTGGGGGCTGCTGTCTGAAATGTATTGTGTATGTTTGTGCTGTATTTGAGATCTGTTGCTAGAAGATGTACCAAACAATTTAGAGCTGTTGTTGTACGCTTACACTGCATTTTATACATTTATAATGGTCCTCTACAGAGTGACTTACAATGAATGCAACAATAGAATAAGCTTCAAGTCCTATTTAACCAAAACCAACCCAAGCAACCAATATTAAACAGTGCAAAGGTCAACGCCACAGCACCCCAGAAATAGTGTTCTAATATTCCTGTGTCCCTAGACTGATGACAGAAGTGTGCAGGATTAATAAATAAACATTAAGGAGAGGCAGAAAGTTAAAGTTACATAAACAAAATAGTTGTATTATTTGTGGTGCAAGTATAGGTAGAAGATACTGTATGGGTGAAGGGATGTGATTCATGGTGAGAGGTGGATGTGGAGTCTTTACGAGAATTACTTACTTGTAAATGATTTACCAAATTCCTTTTTGAAATGCAAGGCTGCTCTCTTTTATTTGTTTGTTTGTTTTATTTGTTGTTGTTTTTGTATTTTCTGACCTCAAACTCATTTTCAAGCCAGTATTTTGTTACATAAAGATACATGTGGACCATGAAGCACAGAGTACACAGATTGTGATTCTGAGTCAATTTCAGTCACACGCTTAAAAACATGTCCCCGTTGCTCAATAGGATCCAGGCGATTTTCCCAAACAACTGCCGTGGCAACTCAGTGGGATTTGATGACACCAAAAGTGTGTGCTCTGGGCTTAAAGATGGCTAATGTTTGCAGTGGATAAAGCAATGATATAACCTCTGTGATTCATCTGTCTGAGGTCATTTACAGTTCAAGTATGGTGTTCTTCTAACATTCTTGTTTTCCTTTTGGGCAGAATGATGCTGCAAGTGGACAAATGGAAGAGTAGCAATGCCTTGTTTGCCACAGAGGAGAGTGAACCACAGACACCCATCTCTGGACCACAGACACAACTCCATTGGTGGGCTAGCCATACTGGAGTAACTAGCAATGACTACCGTCCCTTTCTAATGAGCACAAAACACCCATGGACCGACAGAAGCGGGCCAATACGGCCTACAGAAACTCAGCTGAACAAAGCCTGCAAGCAAACACAGAGGAGGACCATACCGCTGCTACCAAACCACAGCAAAGGAGCAGCAGACACATTCAACTCCTCACAGGTGTTCAGTGGCCCCTGAAATGGCTGGCAAGGTATGGAGCGCCCCAAGCAAATCTGAGCTGAACTGGATAAACTGTAGTTGCAAGCAAGGAGGCTTGCCTGTTTTTAAAAAAAAATCATCTTTCTAGATATAAAGTGTTTATTACACCGCTGTGTCAGTTTGTGTTCAGTAGCAGTTAGACACAGTTGTGGGTTATCTATTTGGTGAATTATTTATGTGAACTAGTCAGAGAAATATATGAGTGGTTAACATTCGGAACATGTTACAGCTGAGGTCGATGCTGAGCATCTCACTTAGAGTAGGGTGTTTTAGTTACTTGCTGAGTCCACAGACAAAAATTGTCTCTGCAGCCATGTTGAAAAACAACATCTATGAAATGTTTTTGGTCTCCTTTCTGCAAAAAGAGTGATTTCTCTATATTGTAACTTGTCTGACAAGGACATAATGCCATACAGTATAACTGCTGTAGATCAAAATGTTTTACATTAGGTCGTCAAGATTTCTCAATGGCTCAGTGAAGGTGAAGAAAGGGCTCTTGAAGACCATCAGACCATCAATAAGTTATCTCACCCAAAACTAAAACACAGATCAGGGATGCCTCCATAGCAGCAAAGAGAGCTAGCTTTATGCTAACTTCAAGCTGAACAAATTCCTCGGCTGTAAGCCTATTTATTGTATTTGAGTCCATTACTTAATAAATAAATAGAAAGTAAGTGTGTGAAAGTTTCCTGGGTAACCTTGTCCAGTGGTTTGTTTGCCCTTCCTCATTACTGGGGCTGCCTGAAAAACAGCTCCACTAGCAATATGAATATCTATTTGGTTCATTTATAAGGAGCACATATGTCCCGCAATGGTCATAAACAATTGTAAGAGATTAGCCATAATAGAAAATAAAAAAACCCAAAAAACCCCCTTCACTGTCAGCAATAATGTACAGTAGTTTATTCAGAGGGATGGTATTATATGTGAAAGAGAGAGGTGCCGACCAAATGAGCATCCAGTGCACTGGATAATCACTGAGGTGTATCACAGAGATTTCCACTAGGGTTACATTTAATAGGAAGGTGAAGTCAGTGGAATGGACGTATTTCAGGATAATGAACTCATATTGAATAGGGTCTCCCACCGTTTCCCTGTCAGCTTCGCAATGAGAAGAGAGTGCCGCGTAAACAATCACAATGTTTAAAAGAAAAGCTATTACTTCACAGTGAATTATGCTCACCTCTGGACTAACTGCTGACAAGTACTTTCTCAGTGATCTACAAAATGCTGTCTTTTCTGTCAGAGGAAGGCATATAAAGCAGCTGTCGATGCCAGATTGTATGTGAGGGACAGAGTGTGATGGGGGAAGACCAGGTGGTAAGAAGGTAGGTACAGTAGGAGAGGGGTGCGTCTGTCCCAATCCTGCAGCTGTAACCTGTAGTCTTGCAGCTGCCAAGCCCGGTACGTGCACAGACTTGCTGATCCGCGAGCGCACTGCAATGTCCTTGGGGAAGGCTAAAGGGAGATACCGCTAATCGTTCAGAGTTGGATTCCCCACAACTCCTGAGCAGGCTTTAAGCTGTGTGACTCACACAACACAAAAAAAAATGCACAGACAGAACAAGCCAGCAATGAGACTTGGAGCTTGCCATTGTACTCATCCTTTTGTTCCATGAAGTTTTAAGTGGGCCCTAACAAAACTCTGGTCAAGCGCTGTAAAAACGGGCCTGCCACCATCATCCTCAGTTATCAGCAATAATATTCAAATTTGCTGAGTTGTTCGAGCAAGTTAATTCCCATTTCGGTGGCTAAAGTTTAATTGGGTGTTCGCCACAGCGGACTTGTGGCATCACTTCCAGTGTAGAGGAATAGGATGTGCCTAACTGAAATAATTGGCCCAGAGAGCAGTGCTGGTTCTAAATTACGCTCCCTTGCTCTCCCTCCTCCTCCCTATAGCCTGCCCCTAAAGCGAACAGTAGCGGCGAGCGGGGAGAAGGAGAAAATTTTTAACAGGTGCAGCAGCACAAAAGGGGGGATTTAATTGGGCCTCAAAGCTGGCGAAGTGGCAAAAGATCAGATATGGTAGAGAACACGTCGCTTTTCAGGAGGGTCTGCGCTGTGTGTGCTGCCCTGTAATAAGGCGAAGGAGGTCCCTTCTTATCACCAACAAAGTAGTGGTCGCACCCAGGGAAAAAGCCTCAACTCGCCTCCTATAATCCTTTAGCAGGGCCAAAATTGCATAACAGCCTGATTCAATGACTTCCTTTTGTTAGGAGTCAACTCAAGAGACATTAGAGGAATCCCCCCTCCCTCCCTCCCCCCCCATACATCTTGAAATGTTACAACTAGTTTTGTGATGTTTTCTGTTCTGTTGAAAACAGTCTTGACTCTGGCCTGACGTGACGTGGTAAATCATATCGGCTCAACCCTCCCTTTCCAAAGGATGGGAAGGAGGAGAGGGCCCACATCTGTTTCAGTCTCTCCAGGTTGTCATGGTAACAGTTGCCTTACAGTTGAATCCCCACCTGTACACAGAAGCTTTGTAGTGGTTGATACCTCACTTTGGGTGTGGTGGTGATGATCATGTGCACCACGTTCTGTCTATGTATTACTACTAGATAGAATGTTCAGTACCGTTTCCAGTTGAATTGTTATTGCACTTGTTGACTTTGTATTGTTACGACAGGGAGAAATAAAGTTTTATCTTTTCCAGTGTGTTTAAATCCCTGTGTCAAGTGCTCTTTGAAAAACTCCTTTTTTTTTCATAAAAGCTTCAAAGCCAAGTCTCTGGATATACTCAGGGTTTTTTTTTTTTATGGTCAATCAATACAGCATCAAGTGATTCATCCTGCCTCAAAGCAGTGACCTTCTCAAGCTGACAGAGCCATATCCAACACCGGAAACATCATTAAGGCAAAGGGGTGATACGAAGCAACAAAGGGGGGGATAGACAGGCACAGACAGACGAGACGGCCATGTCATGCCTTCACACCTTGCTTTAAGTCAGACACCTGCTACTGTTCGCGCGTGTCACAGGCCACTGCAGCTGAGAAGATGTTGAAGTTTGTTATCAAGTTGTCAAAGCGCCTTTGAGCTTTCCTAACAAGCTCTCACTTCCAATTTTACCCAACCCTAATTCACCTCTGTCTGCCACTCTGTTCAGGTTGCACTCATCAGCTGCATCGTCACACCGCCATCTATCCGACCGTATATTCCATCCCTCTCTTCCTGCTTCCCGTATCCCTTTAACCACCGTTCTGCCCATCTTCTCATAAGAAACCAATTGCTGCCATCCATCACCATTTAAAAACCATTGTCTGGATTTCCACATCCTGCTGTTATGAGGAGCCGGAGATACATCCTGCCAACATTTATCTATTAAAAATCCATTAGGGCCCTACTCTCCTATGCCCTGCCCGCTCAAGCCGGATCTTCTGTGGCTCTGACACCACATTAAGATCCACCTTAAGCCGATATTAATGTTACTGTGAGATGAAGTCCATTTATACTGGCTACTGTGAATGTTCAAGTATCCCAAGAGTGGTGGACCGCACCTAAAAGAAACATAAGTGGAATATATTGAAATACATTTTGGGTCTATTTGTTCTATAGGCTATCATTCAAATTTTGTAAATGTATAATAATAAACACAAACACAAATACACAAACTTGTATTTATTTAAAAGTGACCCTCAAGGTTGCTGGTAGCAAGTAGTTTACAGTAGTAGTGTTTTTGTAGTAGTACAATTAGTTGTAGTATTATTTTTAATGCAGCTACAGTGGGAAATTTCTTTATGAATGAAACATGACAAGTGACACAATGCACAGAACGAAACAATCAAGATACTGTTCACACAGACAGAACAGAATACATTGGTACAGAAAACATATTGCAAATCAGACACCTGCCATGGTTCAGTTGTCTCTTCAGTACACCGGGAACAAATGACTATGACTGTTTGAGCCTCTCTTCACACATTCTGCAAAGTGTAGAGGTGGAGAGAGTACTGAAATATTTTACCCAAGTGGAAGAATTGCTACATCAGTTTAAGGGAAAAAAAACCACAACCCTCAGATCCTCTCACACTGTTAGATCTCACCAGTTTATGATGTTCAGTGCGCTCCAGGAGTTATCATGTGATGTTTGTTGCAGTTTACTTTTTTTGGTGTACCCACTTTCCCCCCAGCATGCGCTCGTCTACTTCTACTCCTGTTTGTGATTTCCTACATTTCCCAGAATGACTTTCGATAACCCCCAAGAGAAAGGGTGTGAACATGTTGCTTTTCATCAGAGGTCGGCATATGGGCATCTAAATATAGCTATAGCAAGAGAAATTGGTATCTCTACCTCTTCTCCCTCTCCTCTTTCTCCCTGTGTGATTGTTGAATGCAAAATGACAAGTCTAGAAAGAAGCCCATGTTCTTTGATTCTTAAGGACTGACACCAAAACCTGATGTTTACCACTGATGTTTTAGAAAGCTGAAATTTCCATTAAGATAGCTCGGCGTCTAAGTTTGGCCACTTATCTGCGGGAATAAGAAGAATAGACCAAACAACAAAATAGGCCCAGAAATACAAGGTACGTCACTAAATAATAGCTGTTTTTTTCAATGTTTCAGGGTGGAATTTCTTTCCTTTCCTCAAGTAAAAGTGCTTGTTGAGTGCTCTATTCAGAATTGCTCAAAGAAAAGTAAAATAGCAGCCCACAAAAAATACTCAAACACTTATTTGCTTTTGAGAAAAAATCATTGAATGCTGTAGGTCTCATTGTATTTATTGTACTTGCTTCTAAAAAAGGTGAAACTAGGAGTACATTTTTAAATATTGCTTGAGCAGACGTAAAAGTACAGGCATGTTAAAATACTCATTGCTCTTTAGAAAGTACAGTAGCTGACTACTGTAGCTCATTACTTTCCACCTCTGATGTAACCCGATTGCTGCAACGACTCCTGTATTGCATCAGTATATTGTTTGGTGGGTGTGCAATATTGTCCAGGATGATATCAGTTTTCAACATGGCTCTCTTACTGCACAGTTTGTTCAGAGACTCAAGATTGCAGTTGGAACAAGCATTAATGCTAATCTTTCCCAGTCTGTTGCCATCCCCCTCTGATTGTTCCCCTCATGCCATGTAAGGGTTTAGCCAAGGACACTTTACAAGACGCTATTGTGGAAATTCAGAAGCATCTTGACTAAAACATGAAAAGACTTGTTTATAAGAGGTTGGGCCTTGATTGGGTTATTGTTGATTCAAATTATCCCCAGAGCTTATTGCCCTAAATAGTAGGCTATTTGAATTCACCATTTCAGCCTTTCTCTGTTAAGTTAACAATAAACTATTTTGTTGAATGCAAATGTTATGTGAGATGTACAGGATATATATTGATATACAATAATTTAAGATTCATTTTCTGTAAAACACCCTATCATTTAACTTAAAACAACAATGGAGATTCTAACAGTTTATATTAGCTTGAAAAGTTGAGGGAACTTGATTTTGCAAAGGAAAATGAGGGTAAAATGGCACAAAAGAGGGTTGTTTGGATATTCTTTATCATTTATTTCCAGCAAATAACAAGCTCACTCTTGGGAGAAAATAATGGGAATGCACTGGTTGTGTGTTTTGATGGAATTCAAATGCCACCATGGTTTTCATAAAAAACTGGCAGTGAAAGTTTTAGAGATCATGTCTAAAATGTCATAAAATAAACTCATAGATTTTTATCAAGATGCCTTTATATTCAGGATCTTCACCAGAAATCAGGGGCTTCATCTACAAAAATGATCTCGACTTGCTAGATTTCATATTTATATGATAATTTCAAAGACTGTGAAATAAAAAAAATATTTAAAAAATTGTAACTCTTGCCTTCATACAATGGCCTCTGACAGAAATTCGTTTTAGCTTTTGATATATCACAGAAAATTGGAGAAAATCAACAACACCCAATCACAAATCACCACTTTGGCAAGGATTTTGTGGTAAGCACGCATCATTTATTTGTAAATAACCTTTATAAATGAGGCCCAAGAGCGCAATTAATTGCTGCTCTCACAGAGAGAAGAGCAGGAAGCCAATGTTGTATTTACTGGAATTATTGAACAGTGATTTCCCTCTAGTCATTTTCACCTCACCCCCCTGCCTCCAGCTCTGGGGTGGCTGCATCAGATATGTATTTATAATCTCCGTGATGATTCTTGGCTGTAGCAGAACACACGAGATGCTTATTATTCTTCAGCATTGATATGTTAATGCCAGCCTCACTGTGAGCAGGGGAAACAGTGAATCTGGAGCAGACTCCGTTCACTGTTGCTGTGAAGACTCCTGTAATTGGGGTTGTGGGCAGAGCCGGTGTTGGCGATGACTTCCCATTAGATTAGAAGCAGGTATGTCTGGAAAAAGGTCCCGCCGGTTCACCCAAAGCAGCAGAGGAGGCTACCTTTGACCTGCTTCCAGTCTCATCCCCTTGTTTCAGCTCCTCTTCCTCCTCCTCACTCGCCGTTACTCTGGAAACCAAGACAGTTCGGCTTCAAAGGGCCGGACTCTCTCTCCTCAGCTTTCCTTGCTCGCATCGCGTCTGGCTGCCATGGTGGACGGTTTGTTCGCCCGGGCTGACTTCGCCATCTTCAGCATCTCCACCTCTTACTCACTGACAGTCAATCTGGTCCGCATGATGGACAGTTCAGTTGCTTGAGCTTTGTTCTCAGTCTCAATGGCAGTCAGCCTGGGCAACATGGTGGACAGTTCTGTTTGCTTGGACTGCATTTCCTCTCTCTCTCTCTCGCTCCTCTAACTGTCTCTCTAGCTTCGTATTCTGGGTGAGCACCAGCTCCACCCGCTGCTCTGCCACACCGTCTCCCATACTGCGCACCACGTCTCTCAGCAGCTTCGGGCCGTCCCAGGCTTTAAGAGCCGGGATGTTTGACTAAATCGCACTCGTAGCGTCAGTCTCCTTTCTCTTGGCCTGGACCTCGCTCCCCATGATACTGTCACCTCTACTCCCATCCAAAGCCCATTCAAGCCCATTCAAGCAGGACAACAAAGCCACCAGGCAAACAATACCCTTCATACTGAAACAAAGCTTAAAGGAGAATACCATTGTCATTTAGAGCTATAGCCCATTTACTATTGTCTATGTCTAGTTTGCATTTCCCCCAATCATTTTGCAAGCATGCCGTATGTAATTAGAGTTTTTACTTTTTAAAAGGTTTTAAAATACAAACTTTACGGTGTCAAACCTTGCTTGAAACTAACTGCTTTCCTGGCTAAAACAAAGACGCCCCAAGTAAGAAGCCATGGAGGTGAAATCTTTTTGAGCAATTATTTCCTGGCAGAGACTACCATTTCTCCCTGTGGGTGTCAGGTGATTGACAGCTATCTAGATCGGGTGATCTTCAAGTCTGTGGAAGTTCTTTTTCATCCTGTACAAAAGTGAATGGCAGCAAATGGGTTTTTCTGAAGGGAGGAAAATGAGTCCTGATATCTCCAAATGCACCGACTGTGTGCAGACAACACCAGGAATAATGGAAAGGAGAGGGGCAACTTAGATGATTGCCACAAACTTAAAGCACTGGTATTATCCTTATAGATAGTGTGATGCTGCTTTGTTGGCCAAGCTGCCCTTTGTATACAGAAAGATGCATCTGTTCAGTGTGACAAGGGCCATGTTATTCATCTTTATTTGAAACATTTTGACAAAAACCATGGACTCTGATAGCAACATCCTTTATCTGTCTATGCAATCATTTGTCTGTCTGTCTGTTTTTTAATGCAGAGTGAGCTTTAGGTTTCTCAGAAAAAGACTGTTCATGGTCAGTTCATGAGAAATCTTTCAGTGCGGCCAGCTGTTGCCTGTTAAAGGTGCTTGTAGCCTCAAATCGTTTCTTTTCATATGTAAATCTACCTTCACCTGATGGGTTATGTATGATATTTATACCATACAACCCCTGTCTCCCAGCTTTGATAAGTTAATGCTTGTGGCCTGAAGAAGAGAAAGAAGAGGATGCTGTATTTGGAGGGGAGCAGGTTCAGTCAAGCAGCTCATCCCTATTTGTTCTGTCGGATTAGAACCTCGCGATAGACTAAGCTGGGACTTGTTTGCCGATATACGTACAGTGACGAAAAAAAAAAATTCACTCTCTTGACTTTCATTCTCATTCACATTCTCTTGTGCTACGCGCTTATTTCAAAATGCATTTCAAAGACACACAGGTATGCACAAACCCACAAACCCACAAACACAAACCTCTCTCTGGGCTGCTGATTGATCAGTGTGTTTTTCCAGCTCGATAGAAACTGTGACATTTTGTCAGCTGTGTGAGAGACGTGCTGATGGAGTGTTGTGGGCTTGATTGATTCAAGGTAGCACTCTGAGAGCACAGCTAAAAATCCACAGTTCCAACTTGCCAAGTATCTGAACATCACGCACAAGTGAAGTATGATATGCAGAATTGTAACCTACTTGTGAAGTGTTGCAGGTGTTTGGCACTGAGGGAAATTTTGCTCTTGACATTTATCAAATCAGGAATGCTGAGCACGGGCTATTATGTCCAAACAAGAAAGAAAGCCAGAAAGAAAGAAAGAAATACATAGATGGATGGATGGATAAATAGATAGATAGATAGATAGATAGATAGATAGATAGATAGATAGATAGATAGATAGATAGACAGACAGACAGATAGATAGACAGATAGATACATAAATAGACAGATACATGCATAATTAGAAAGAAAGAAAGAAAGAAAGAAAGAAAGAAACTAAATCTAAGCAAACCTAACTAAATAACAGTTACATTTTAGGTTTAACAATGTTTAAACTTAACAACATAGAGCTTACTGTGAGGACAGGTAGCTTCTTTGAAAATGTAAGTATTATAGTATTTATCTTGTTTTATTTTTTTTGTTTCATTTTTCATAATAGCTCAATCATCCTCATTCACAGGAGTAATTTGCAGTGACTAGCAGTCTCAACACGAACAGCCAGCCCATATCTGCATAGAATTGTTGCTCATAAGCCAATTCTTGTATTGAAAAGCCTGACAATGGATCCAATTGTGAAACGAGACAGCGGGCAGTTGTGCATAAAATAGCATTTTATTGAAACTTCAGATATGCCCATATATCACTGAGTTCTGTCATGTTCTTTCATGGTTTGACTTCACAAATCACAATGGTTTTGCCTGGCTTAAAATGACCGCAATTTCCATTGAGCAAATCTAGCTGACAATCACTTGGGATGAAGAGTTCAAGGACAGCAAATTGGAAAGCCAGCTCAAAACGCTGCATGAAGAGAAGCCATTTGGATTGACATAACACTTTCACTGTCTGCTGAAATAGCCAATTAACATGATGAACAGGAGGAACACACTTGTAGCAAAAACCTGTCTATCACTATGATTTTTTCTGTCTCCCCCTCCCCCGTTTCTGCCTGTCTTTCCCTCTGTGTGCGTGTGTGTGTGTGTGTGTGTGTGTGTGTGTTTCCTTCTATATCTCTGTTTCCATCCAACTGCCAAGCAAATTTGATGCAAACTTTTGAAATGTCGCAAAAAATAAAACGTGAATTAGGTGCGTTTCCATCAGCTGGGTTAAAGTGAATAAATAGGCTTCCTGAGTGTCAAAAAAACACATCCACAAGAAAAATGGAGAATTGATTTGTATTGGAAAAGTATTTGTTGTTCTTTATTGCTGGCCATATTTCATGCTTTCTTCCAAAGACGAAAACAAAGAAATGCACTGGGCAATATTTGCACCGACTAATGGGCATACAATACTGAGTTATACAAGATAGATAACAGCGGATATTACATTTCTGGGAAGTCGTGATGGGCAGATATTTTACAGCCAACATTTCAGTGTCCAGAACCACATTTATACTGTTGTGCAATGAAATTGATCCATTATGCCAAGCTTACATCATTATTTAATCGACATGTGTTGTTCCCATTGTTGTTTACAATATAATATCTTTACTATCTGCCTCAAGCAAGCGTAAAAACCTTTTTGCAAAACAGTAAATTTGAGCTGTTTTCCTGTTTCCATTCAGTTTTTCTAATTTGAAAAATGATAATTTCCAACTAAAATACTTGGATGGAAAGACAGCTTCTCTCTCTCTCTCTCTCTCTCTCTCTCTCTCTCTCTCTCTCTCTCTCTCTCACACTGACTTGTCATCACTTCAATGACAAAAAACACAATTCATCTGAGAAATTGCATTAGCATTTACAGTTTGGAAACAGAGGAGACCACAAGCCATCAGCAGGTACACATGGAGAAGCGCATGCAAAAAAAATTCACATTGCATATTGATAAGTGACAGTCAATGAAAAGTGGCATGCCCCAGCATGTTTTTCAGTGTTGGACTGAAAAACAAAAATAGAAATAAAAACCCAAAACAAAACAAAAAAAAGATCCATCCAAACATATTGACTGAATGTGAACAAAATTGAAACATCTATTTTTTATTATTTATATACATATTTTTTAGCCTATTGTGATGTTATCCATATTGACTTTTATGCATTTAGTGGCCTTCACTGTCAGCAAGATGTGAAACGGTGAGAATGGATAACTTCTGAATACTAACAGAGAGACACTGTACACTTGAAAAGCTATTGAAGTTTATTCTGCTGTTACACTCTGGATAAAAGCATCAGCTAAATGCCTAAAAACTGTCAACTGTACCCTTCAAATACCCGGATGCGTATCTAAAGCATCTGCAACAGCCTGGAAACAGAGGAAATCGTAGCCCGACCAAAGACTCCACATATCTTCAGCTTCATCTATACTCCCAGTCGCCGAGTTTCTCTTCATGTGTCTCTCCTCTCTCGTTTCCCTTTGTGCTTCGTGAACAGGGCATACAGGACCTTCAAGGTGGCAGCCGCATCCTGCGAGACGATATCTGTCACAAAATCCACAGGAGCCATTTAGTGCTTATTTATTGTGCACCTTCAGCATTCCCAAGCTGCCGGAGCAGTGATAATAGAAGGATGCTTTTACCAACATTAGCTGATAACTATTCTCATAATGCATCTTAACAGGTCATAGATCTGGAGGGAAAAAAACAACATTAGACGGCAATCTAATCACTTTGTCCTTGGTGAGATGAGATCCCCACAAAATCGCTCTTTGTTGTGTGATGCACTAATTAAATGAAAGTGGCATAAAGATCGACTCCACCACTAGCTAACCTAATTAATGCACACTGTGTGCTCTCATTGTAGACCTTGAGTGCTGGGAATCCTCATTCCAATCGAGCAATTACGCCGGTAATTAAAAAGACACTAAAAATGAATTAAATTAGCCACTTGCTCCTGGGTTAGATTAATTGTGCTGGGCCTTACATTAACGGTTATCATGTTGAGGATTTACTTTACAATTACGGGCTACGGCTGGCAGGCAATAATGGGGCGGCATTTTCAATGATCATCAAAGGAAATTTCACGCTCAGGCAGCACACAGAGCATCTTGTCAATAATGGATCTACAGGGAAGTGAGGGAAATCCATGTGTGCCCAGAGACACAGGCATTGACTGATTCACACACTTAACCTAGTCATTAACTCAGTCAATCATTCATTCATTCATTCATTCAGTCAGTCATTCACTCACTCACTTCAACCTCTGCTCTCCCTTGGATTCATTTATTTCTATCCACAACAACACAAGAATCAACAGGGAGTCATAACCTGTACACATGCAAAAAATATTAAGGCACTTCAGCTTAAGTTTCCTTGCTGTCTTGAAACTGCAAGTTGACTAAAACAGTACTGAATAGTTTGGTCAAAAATCATTAGCTGCTCTAAAATTCACTGAGTGGACTTAAGACAATAAGTTCAATCAGCAAATGTCTGTCATGTTGACAAGTGTTTATCAGCTGAATCCACAAACTGATGAACTGCATTCCAGTATTATTATTTCACTATAATAACAAAGTTGTGAGTGTCAGCTGTTCATGTCAAAAAATAATTATACTGAATACTGAAAAGTAAGCAGCTGACTCTACACTAATGTGAATGGGAGAGGCGGACACTACCTGTCTAACAGAAAATGGCTACTCCGGGATATTTCCAGTTTTATCAGAAATGACCTTTGATTCACCTAACATACATACATACATACATACATAACTAGTCTCTATTCTGTAACTTTATTCAAGCATGAAGAAGGAAGGGTTTCTGAAGAGTTAACTCAAATGCAATGTTTGCTGGGAATTATGCTAATAAGCTAACAACGTTTCAACATGTTCCTTCAACTCAGAATTTTAAGTCACAAGTCATGAACTCAATTGCAAGTTGAGATTGATAAAGATCTGCAGTATATGCACTGAGTTATGATTAAAGATGAATTGGTTTCACTAAATTGCACTAGGTTTTTTTATAGATACAGATACAATCAGAAAATTTCGGTGACCTGCCTGATAACGGTGTGACATACAGTAGCAGCGCTGCACGGATACAGATAGCATCTCTTTCTCCAGACACACACACCCACCCATAAACACACCCAACCACACACACACACACACACACACACAAACACATAGTAGATATGGCAATAGCGGCAAGGTTAAATACCAATAACTATCAGCAGGCGACAGACAACAGAGTGACATTCTCCCCTTGAGACTGTCTCCCTCGGTGCTGCTCTCTAAACGAATGATGATGACCTTGGACTGAGCCAATCATCTGCAGTGATACTCATTGAGGCACGATTCATACTCATTCATATTCCACAGCAATTCCATCTTTCCCCCCAAAACACTGTCAAATTCACACTCCTCCAAGCAGTGGAGATTAACTCAGACTATTGGAGCGATCTCCTTTCTAGCTTGACATATGAACAGACTTCGGCGTATCGCTTTCACCCAGATAAAATGCTCTTGATAGAGGAAATCGTCTGGATTAGTTTGACTTTGCCGTCTCCTACAGCAGCTACATGTGTACAGTCTTGGTTGCATTTCTGTTACGATCAATTTACACGCGGGCCTGCTGTTTTGGTTTCCACCCTCTGTGCCTAGCATTTTAATTTGAGTAAATGTAGCTTGTAGTCTGTGTTGTCAACAAGTCAGTTGTTTGTGCACAACAGTGTGAACTTACTCACCTTGTGGGTCAACAGTGGACACATGCAGGTCCGTGTCGTTGAGGAGGTCCAAGGCCAGGGTCACATTATGAAGCTAGAGAGATCGAAATGTGACACATGGCAGTATCAGACAATCAATAGACCACTATAGAGTTAGTTAGTATCACATTCAGTCTTCAAATCTTATTTTTCTTTAACCAAGTGACAAATTCTGCCAGCGGGGTGAGATAATTCCACTTGTTTCCAATGCAGTTTCACCTGTTTCAGGAATTTTCTTGAATTTAGTTCTTTAATACACCTTGTGGTGCAACCTGGACACATCGTCAGTGATGAGCCCGGGGTCATCAGGTGTTTTTCGGGTCTTAACATCAGACACCCTCACCCGGGTGACCCAGCCGGGGGTGATCAAGCCCCGACTTGTGTCCAGGTAGCGCATTGCGCCACGCGTCATCCCTCTTCAACCAGAGCCAACGGGAAGCCTTTTCAGCGGCTTCCAAGATGTTCCTGATGGCTCTTCTTCTTTGCAGCCCACAAATCCCCAAGAGTCCCAGGACCCGGTGTAGAGACCAGCCTGCAAAGCTCCTGCAGCCCACTTCAACTGGCTGACAGCGGGCCTTCCACCCATTCCTCCGACACTCAGCTACCAGATCTGCATACTTGGCTCTCTTCCTTTCTTGCGCCTCCTCCATCCGATCTTCCCAGGGGACAGTTAGCTCTAGCAGAACCACTTGCTTAGTTACGGACATCAGGACCATGTCTGGCCTGAGTATAGCATAAGTGTATTATTTTATATTTTGAAGCAAGACAGGATGAGCTAAATCACTCCACTAGTATCAAAAAACCGACACTTGTATAGACGGAGATGTTGACAAAGATAGCAAATGATACCCTGGAATGGTATACACTAGTATATTCCCATCCAAAACACATTGTTTTGGTTCATTAGTTGTAATCATGTTCTAAACATCTATTTTGTATTTTTGTTGGGCTTCCATGATGTTAGCCTTGTCAAATTTAATATATTTGGTTGTCTCTGCTATCAACAGACTGTAAAATGGTCAAAATTAGGTAACACTTTACTTGAATTTTTAGTCATAAACATTATAAGTCATCATACTCGCATCATAAGCACATTATAATTACATTGTAACTTCATAAAAAAATGTCATAATATAATGCATTATAAATCTGTCACAAGTAGGTTATGAGGCTATAAGTAGTATATTTACCATTGGAGCCAAAATATTTATTTATTTATAACACATCATAAGCACTTCATAAGGACATTTGAACTACATCATAGTGGCATCAGAAAATGTCATAATACACTGTAATGCATTATAAATCTGGTATTACCAGGTTATTAAGCTATCATGAGTAATGTATTTACCACTGGAACCTATATTTACACTTTATATCAATTTATATAACTACATTTAACTATTTATTTTGTTTATAATAAGGCATCAAATTTATTATAAGCTGTGGAAATCTTATTAGTATGTCAGAGTCTTCTAAGTAATTCATGAACTCATGATATTAACTAAAGTAAAGTGACATCAAATTATCTATAGTCATGACTTTTTCATAAACTCATCATATTGCTTAAAGTTAAATGAGACATCATTATTAGCAAGGCATGTAACATTGAACTTTTAATAAGAGAGCTGTAAAATAATCGTTGCTTGATATAATACAACAGGCAAGATTTTGGATCAGGTTTAAACAGCTCCATTATTTGCTGTGCTCATCTGAGAAATTAGCTCAAATGAGAGATGAAAAAATTTATCTTTTGAGCGCTACCAAGTACATATTATGCATATAATATTGATGGCAGGGCCTCAAACAACAATTTAAAATAGAGGTGTTGAAGTTTAGTAAAAGCATTACATATAACAACCTCATAACCTGGTTACACCAGATTTTTAGAGTAAATTTAATTTATTTAGTAGGATAAGACCCTTGAGATGTCGCATCTCGTTTTCGAGGGGGTCCGCAATGCGTTATAGTGTATTATGACATTTTGCAGTTATGTTGTAATTATAATGTGCTTATGATGCATGTATGACTTAGAACTAACAATTCAAGTCAAGTGTTACCAAAAAATTTGTAATAATGCCTGTTGTATGAGTGAATGACAGCAATGCTAATGAATTAGTACAGTACCTGGACTGTGTGTATCTACACTCTCACACAATATCACAGTCAATAATGAACTGAATTTTAAATTGAAATCAGTAATATCTCCTTCGACCAGTAGATTTAAAAAATATATATATATATATATTGACTGAAAATCAAATCAAATCATCTATGAGGATCCACAGGCACGACGATGACGATGATGATATATAGTAATAACGTAAAGTGGTGTGTGTGCCTCTCCGCAGCACAAAGTCATCACCTCTTAGAGGACACACTTCCCTCACTAATGTGACAGGAATCCATAGTGAATCCATACCATCTCAGAGTGACTGACAGGGGTCAGGTTGAAGTCACAGAGCGGGACGTAGAAGCCTTCCAGCTGTCCAATCAGCAGCAGCAGTATCACACCATCTGCAAACTAGACAGAAAACACAGCGGACGTTGGAGCCCATCCAGGGGAGGCGACGCAGTGCCAAGGGAAGCAATCAATGAATATGAATTCAGTGTGGTCAAGGGGTAAAACTCATTCAATACCAGGTATGTGTTTTTTTACAGACAGGATGAAAAGCATTCCAAAACTTGCTCCAAAACCACAGGACTTGAATCGATAGAACGGTCATTCCCATTCAAATCAATGTTCCTGAACGGTCGGAGCGGCGGCCATTTTTATGTGTAACATTGGGCTAGCTTGCGTATAAACCGACTTACAGCAACTTGCTGAAGAGAGAGGTTTTGCAGCAAGAACCAAAGGAGTTTCTCTGTCTCCTTGCTGTCATGGATTGCTAACATGCTAATGTTGACTAGAAGAGCTAGAGAGAGAAGTACAATCTTTGATAATGCTACATTAGCTTTGTCGCTAACGTTAGCTTTCTTGATGTTCAGTTTTGACAGACATATCTGCACAGTTCTCATGACAGTCTTTACACCCTTAACGCCCAGACTTGTGTTGTCACCATAGCACACACGCATCACACGCTTAAAATTCCATAAGCGTCATTTTATGGTGTACTAGCCAAATTACCATGACAAATTGTAAGCACCGTTCTATCCATTCAAGTTCTGTGTCCAAAACAAGTGTTCAGCTGTTGGTTTGTACCTGTTTGTCCATGTCAACCACCTGCAGACCCATGGTTGACATATTCTGGTTGACAAAGTGTAAAATGGCCTGAAAATGGAAAGCTATGAGATTAGTCAGTTTGGAATAAGGGGGGCTTATTTAGCTGACACATTTAGCGGGGTCAAGGGTAGTTTACTCTGTTCAATTAAAACACATTTCATCCTTCATCACACTCTGATGAAGGCTTTCATAGCGGCAACGAGTGTGTCGCAGTAAGAAGGATTTTAATGTCTGAGCACTAATGAAATAAAGGCTTTTTAACTGTCTGATCCCTTCCCATGGTAATACAGAATACACAACAAACATTCCTTTTTTTTTTACTTATTCATAGCTAACTCTACATTAATCATCCAGGAGTGTTATTAATTTCCTACGTTAGAATTTGCCAGTGTAAGAATGAAAGAGAGTTAATGCCTCAAACTCAGCAGTACTCTCCCTCTCTCTGTTACCTTCTTCACCGTGTTGACCTTGTGAGCATCCAGCTTCAGCAGCGCCTCGATGGGATCTTCCCCTGGGTGAGCAGACAGCCAGAAAAGTGTTTAGTCACTGTGGACTATACCGCTGTTTGGATGACATTCAGGATGTCACATCGGCTCGACCAAACACTCTTAACTCACTTTCTGAATTGTTGAGGGGATCGATGGCCGCATTGCTGTTGAAAAAGCCAGCAGATGAGGTGAATCTTAGGTGAATTCCCTATATATACAGTACATCTACAGAAGTGTATAGGGTAGAAATTCCCCCACCTTTCTTCTGTAAGGAACTCCACCTGTACGTTTGATTTGATTCCGCTCTTGCTGACCTAAATGCAAAATAAGGTGAACCAATATCTTGCAATGATTCCACAAGGCGCGTTTGAGGTAGATTTTGAGCAGAGAAAAACAGTGAAGCTCGAACTTAAACTCACTTCCACGACTACAACTTCAACCTTCACATTTGGTGGCAAATCCAGATCAGGCTGGAAGCATCTCACCATGGCAACCAGCAGATGAATAGTGGCCAGAAGGTCTTTGTTGTGGATGACTGACAGGCGAGAGAGAACAGAGCAGAGAAAATCAACCTGCGCTCACATGACAGACCCCGTGCAGCATTCTGGGCACCAGAAAAACAACAAATCTCCACCAACAGATGATTAACACAGTACCCCGTAGCGTCAGCAATTTCATCTCCACAATAATCTTTCACAGTTGGTGTTAACTAACATGGCACCCTTGGGCTAGCTTCAAACCCTGCTGTAATTTAAAATCCGTGCCAGGAGAGAACATTTGTTCACTTGTTGCCTCATTTTTTGAGGCCCGATCGTCTGTGTGACTCACGTTTGACGTCCCACTTGATGAGGGCGCTGTCTTTTAGGTCCAGTCTCGTGTCCAGTTCCTCCAGGATCACCTCCAGTTTGCGTATCTGAGCGGCGCTGGTCAGTGCCATCTCCTCCACAGGGAGGTGCACACCAGCCAACCGGGCTGCAGAATCCAGGAATTGATCATTTATAAGGTCAGGGATTTACGATAGCTACTTGTGAGGACTGAGTTCTGGAGATTAAAAGTGATAATTTGTAGGAGAATTTACAGAGGATGCATTAGCTAGTTTTCATCTTGAAAAAGGGCAATTTCCAAATGATCTATGGTTAGGGATGAGTTTAAGGGTCAAATTTAGGTTTGGATTAGGTGAAAGTACAGTAATAAAAATTAGATGCCTTAGGTGAAAATACAGTAATACAAAACTGTGTGTGTGTGTGTGTGTGTGTGTGTGTGTGTGTGTGTGTGTGCATGTGTTGTGTGAATTCATCTAATCTTACACAGCAGGTGATGGAGCACCAGTCCATCATACAGATCCTCCTCCAGGCTCTGGACCACTATGTGCTCTGGTTTCAAAGTACTGTTGATCCAATAAACCAATGCCTACCGAGACACAGTTCACCACACAGTCAGTTACATCATACACTTTCATCTACTTGCATAGTTTTGTTTGTTGCAAAGATGATGGAGGGAAAAACAGCATGAAACCCCACTTTTTATTTAATTTAGTCTATCCTGTATTCAAATATGTGATCCCACGTAGATGAGACACAATTCTTTAATTTAAACATTAGCTGCTCCGATTAAAATCATTAACAGATTAAGTCAAATTAATTTTTTTTTCTTCCCACTCTATATTTAAGGTATTTCAAGCTTATCGATCTTATTATTTTCAGCAGCAGGTATTCATTCAATGCCACTTGTATTAATCACTGCCATCTTCTCCTATGAAATGTGTTTTGAAAACCCGCTCCAGCAGACTCCGTCTGGTCCTCGCCATGCAGCTCTCTGATCTGTCTGCCATCACCCCTGATAAAGATGTTCATTAAAATTTCACTGATCCTTCCACATCTCTGCCTGCATCAGAGATATTATTCATGCTCCTCAATGAATACATACATATAGGCTTTGTAATGTATTTTCTGTGTAGCAATTATCTTCAGCCCCTATCAAGACACAAGGGGGATCTCGGATCTATGGTAGTCCAGAAGAGCATTTCACAATGAGCTTTGATGTTACAGCGAATACTGAATGGAGGACAAGCACTCAGACAAAGGACTAATAACATGGAGATAAGGGTTAGCGCTTACCTCCTTCAGCTTTTCAAGTTTGGGGTTTTGTAAAGATGTTGGCTGAATGAGCTTCCTCTTCTCTCCTGTGTGTGAATATATATGTACTGTAAATACACAACATTCTTTGTTTCTTTGTTTTTACATTGATTTAATTCCTTATTTTATGACTGACAGCTGTTTTATTGTTTCTTGCACGTTAAATTGGATTTTATTCATGAAATGTGCTATACAAATAAAGATTGATTGACAGATTGATTGATTTAACACCTGAATTACAGCCAGTTTTGAGGGAAATCATGAAAAGTGTAGATGGCAGTAGCTCAAAACCGTAACAGGGTGTTTACCAGCTCTACTGTGTCGGCCCCCTCGTGAATGCAGACGTACCCTGGAAAGATTCGACGTCCAGCATGTCCTCCTCTTTCTGCCAGTCAAAGATATCCTTCTCCATGGCTCTCCCACACGGTAAGATACTCACGACTGCTGGCCTGTCAGCAAACACTGTGGAAGAGTTATCTGTGCTCCAACACCTTGAGAAGACGTGCTGCCTTAAATATAAACCAGAGTGAAGAACGTCAACGTGGGTAGTGGAAACACAAAGGTTAGAAGAGGGAGCTCGTGACCAGAAGGTTGCCGTTTCAAATCCCCAGACTTGCTAGAAAAACGAGCGAGGGAAGTGAACGAATGTGAATGAAAAATACTCTCCCCTCTTCCTCAACAGCACCTCCACAAGTGCCCTTGAGCAAGGTACTTAACCCCCAGCTGCAGCAGGGGAGTCGCTCACTGACTTTGATAGGAGACTTTGATTTTTGCCAGGCAGCTTCCCGTTGTGAGAGTGCAACGCCGCGCTCCAGAGAAACCCTTGCATCTCTAAAATATCAACTTTTCAGAAACTGAGAAATGCGGCCTTGTTTTCAGTTTGACCGCCATGCATTTTATTAGTTTATCCAATGGGTTTTTGAAAGGATTTCATAAGACAAAGTGTGGTACCATTTTCATAGAATAGAGTATAGAATCCATCTGAAGTTAAAACTTTTCACGTGACATCACAGCGGTCTGAAAGTTGTCAAATTGAAAAAAAAGGAAGCTGTTTTTTTTAAGCTTATGTTTAGCTTCCTCACTTCCTATTCTGTCAGTCCTTTTTTTTTGTTTTTGAGTAGCACACTCAGCACTCCACAGAAGAGTAGGACCCCCATAGATTTACAGGATCACACTTCTCCCCCAGAACATTTTGAATCATATGGTCCCAGACAAAGCACAGCAAACGCCAGCAAAGAAATGCATTTTGACAAAACAGTTGTGACCTAGAGCGCGTCAAACTGTCGTCCCCAAGAACTAGAGAAGAGCTTCGCTGAGCAACTTTTTTTCTTTATGTGAGTGTGTTGTGTATATGTGTGTATGGTTTCCCTTTCCTGAGGTTGACAGTAACTTTCAGACAAGGTCATAAACAAAAGTCTTTTGGAATAAGCTTACCTTCAGTAGCCTGAGAGGGAGTAGACAGAATAGGGTTACTTCAGCTGAATTGAGTTCCTTAACTGATGTCAACTCCTGAACCGTCAACACAGCGGCACAAAAAGCATAGAGGGTTGTGCTCAGTCTGAATAAGAGCTCTTGTGGAATGTATCATGAAAAAAGTCTGACTGCACTCAACTCCAAACCATTGATTTAAAAGAAAATAGCGTGTCAGAGGGTCGAAAGGGAAGATAAGCACAAATGAGAGGATGTGGCGGTGCAGAAGTTTGCACTTCCTCCTTTTTGATACTGTGCTGTTTTCTCATACAGGAACACAGTGCAGTGGTTTCTGATGAAGGCGTTTATTTATCTTTAGGTGATGTGCAGCCCTCGAGACTTCAATCAAGAGTGTGTCGAGTGAAAGATAATGGGAGGACACTTCTGTAGATGGGGACAAATGTATTGTTTCGAAACCACACTTCAGGAGGTACGAGCGAACGTGACACTCGGACGCCTGTAGCACTCAGGCTCGCCTCACACATCTCCATCTGTGACTGGCCGGATCAATTTGCTGTCATCTGGCCTGCAGCCCCCTCCAATCTTCAGCACAGAGAAAGGGAGACAGACAACAAAACAACACGCTCTGTATGTGCACTGGTCTTGTCGTCAGAAGAAGAAAAAGAAAAAAAAAAGGATCACCCATCAGCCAGACGAAGGGGCAATTTGGGGATGTGGAAGGTTACCATGGTAACAAAGGCAACGAGACAAGAAAATAAAGGCCTAAAATAAACCCATAATTCCTTTAGCTAAACTCAAATTGCAGGAATTGGATGTTCCGAAGCCAATCTCGCTGAAAATACAAAGCAAATCAAACCCACCACACAAGTGTGAAATAAAATGAAATTCTCTTTCCGCTGAAATTCAGACGTTTATTTCCTGATAGACACAGATAAAAAAGCTAGGGAGCGAGCCATCCGGTGCAAGCGCGTCTCCTCACAGTCTAGATTGACTCATCCTCTCTCTCAATAATTCAGCCCTGGCTCTAAAATGCATGACTAGTCCTGTACTGTACATGCTGTATAATCTTAGTGGTCTCCAGGCTGCACCGCGGGGCTGGCTCTGCTTCAGAGGAGCAGTGAGAGGTCCAGGCCTCCGTGGGGACTCGTCTGAAAGGCTGGTCAATACAAAGACACTCTGACTGGGTCCCTCGGGGGGGCAGGAAGAGAACATTGCACTTAAGGCAGAGGGCAACAGCATCAGCTTATAAATATGGCTTGAACCGGAGAGATAGCGTACATAGTTCAGGGTAAACTGACAAAAAACTGTTCAGAGTTCCTTCACCTTTTCAAGCAAAAGTGAATATAAAGTAATGATAGGTTGAATATAGTGATAGGTTTATAAAGGCAACGTGATAAGGCTATATTAAGAATATACAAAGCTTTCTGAATACAATATGATATACCATATGCAGCATTTTCAACTTTCTTAAACATTCTGCGGAGGAGGGATAAGCAGTTTTCCTTTAGCATAAAACACACAGCCATGCTTTCCAGTTTGGACAGTCTGCCCCCTCGTACATTTTCCAGTGACGGCTGTGTATTCAAATGCAGGCTAAAGGTTGCAGGGGTTTTCTGGGTTGCAGTTAACATCGGCGGAAGGAATAAATAAATACTGACATTTGGGGAAGATTAAATACTAACATTCAGAGCCCTTTTCAGGCCGCTCCCCCTGGGTCTTTTTAAGTCCCACATAATGATGACTTCAGTCCCAGTTGGTCTCCTCAGTGTTCAGACTGCAATGCGTAATATCAGGGCAGTGTTCTCATATTGGGGTAGAGACCGGTGGATATCACTCCGAGTTCTTGTAGTTGGTGAACAGGTTGTACAGGACTCTGAGGGTGGACTTGAGGTTCAGGTTGACAACATCTGTAAAGAATCGAAACACCACAGAGATCATTATAGAGCTGAGTGTTTGAAGTCTGGTTGAACTGAAAGATGCTCTATGTAGTTGTAGGAAGAAAATGTGAACCTCTGAGATGTCGAAAAAAAAAGTTATTGCTCTAGTTCTGAGTAAATAAAGTGCCGTAAGAGAAAAATTGGATGCCTGGAACACCGAAGCTAAAAAAGAAATGGGTTTGTCCTAGCGTAAAATCTAATTTACAATGCAAAGAAGCTTCCTTTATGCTCGCTGTTGGTTCACTTTACTTCAAAAGGTTATTTGTAATTTTGGGAAATGCGATGGAGTTTAAAATAGGGCCTAGGAATTTGCAAATGATTATCATATGATGTATTTTTTCTTACTAAAAGAGATTCAGTGGTAAGAACATATCTCTATGGCATAACACATATCTGCTGATTCTAATTTGCTTTTTCTAATTTCTCATCTGAACTTGGTCTGTATCAAGTGATTCATACCAGACACCATTTTGTTAAAACAGTGGCATTGCATCACCATTTACACTGGGATGTCTTAAGCCCCTTGTTATCTGCATTGCCTTGTTAGCTAGTGTGACATTGTTGATATCATTAGCGGCTCTGGTATCTCTACTTTCATTTATAATGAAGCTGCTGAAGTGAGCAAAACCCTAGCTATGCTAATCATACAACAAATAGTAGGAATGCAGCTATCTGACTACAAAAGCGGTAGCTGTAATAATTCCAATTACTGAAAAAAAGTAATCTGATCGCAAATAGTTTGAAAAAATGAGTGTTTACTTGTAGGATTAGTCAGGAAAATGTTTGAAGGACAAAAGCGTTTAGATTGTGATATTGTGGATAAAATATTTTACACGTCTTAAAAAGATAGCTTGCAAGGACTGAGGATGTTAAAAGCACTATTTAAATTACAGTATTGCAATAAATGGAATCAATTATTCTTTTAATGTCATGCTCTGTGGATTAAAGTAACCCACAAGCAACAGAAATGAATTACATCGCACTAGTTGATTAAGTTACTGACTACATTTTAAGCAGGCGATCAGTCAAATGTATTGGATTACATTCTGCATGTAAGCTTTCCAACCTTGCCGATTGTGGAATAACATCTATATCTGTGCAAGGGGTGCAGAGATTGAAGAGTTAAGTATTAATTAAAGTTCCTCATAAAGTCATAAATAATGGAAAATTAAGTCCTATTTTGTACCTAATAATTAAACACACTATCAATTAGCCTACATGCAATCAATGAACCCTATTTTGATTCTTTATGGAAAAGCTGTTACATTCTGTTAAAACATAATAGGTTGGTTTATTAAAACTGGAAAACAAAGAGCAGCTCAAGGCCGTGTGAACTCAGCACTAGCTGCTATGAGAGTGTTCAAGGCAAGGCAAGGTCTCCATCTACTGGGCAACTTTAAAATGGCTGTTACTGTTGGACACCAGCCATTCAACACGTGGCCTTCAGTGGCCAGTACAGGCCGGGGACTCGTAATCGAAGTCATCCTCCATAAAATCTCCTCCAGGGATTTCATTTTATCTTTTATTTGCTCTTGTAATAAAGCAAAGCAGCCCACTATAAAATACCTTCTGGTCTGGCCTTGGGTTTCTTCAGGCCTCCATCCTGCATCAGCTCAAAGGCAAACGCCACATTGTGGACCTGAGGGGAACAACATGGAAACTCAACATATTAGGAAATTGCTAAATATCCCACCTACTGACTCCCATAATTCACTTTTAAAAGCCCCAATCACCTTCTGCTCGAAGCTCTCGGGGGTAAGGAAGAAGTTGTACAGAGGGACAAAGTAGTCTTCCAACAGCCCCATCAGCAATACCAAGTACACTCCATCGGCAAACTGGACACACACACACACACACACACACACACACACACACACACAGAGAGAGAGAGAGAGAGAGAGAGAGAGATGGCAGACTGCATGAAGATATACAGTACGCTTTATTCAAACTGTATGAGTAGATTAGATTGGATTAGATATATCTGAAAATTATAATCCAATAAGTAGTTGATGCAAATGCAGGAAAGAGCAGAACCACAAGATGAAAGCATGTTACATAACCCATATAATAATAAGAATACATTGTATTGCGTAGTGACAGTCATAATACAAATCTAATACAAATCTGCGGATAAACCCTCATCAAATCTCTTACCTGAGATTCCAGCTCAGTGACTTCAAGGTTCAGCTTGTTCAGGTGTTTGTTCACAAAGGTGATGAGAGACTGGTGGTGGGATGAAAAAAATATCACTAAAAATATTTTGAATCATTTTTTTTTAAAAGATAGCCAAGGTCAAATGACTATTCTGCCCATAATCAGGCTGCTAAAAGACACAATTCTTTTTACCGTTTTTACTACGTTGAGCTTGTCAGGCGCATGATCCAGCAGCGTGTCAAATGCGTCTCTCTCTGTGATGAAGAAGAAATCAATCGAAACAATAAAACAATAAAAATGAAAAGGACATTTTCATAATACTGTAACATGAAACAGATATATGGCTGGGACTCACCGAATCTACCCAACATCATCCTGAAAAACATAAATAAGACAAGAGGTTGCAATTATTATTGTTTTTTAATAATCAGGATTTGGAAAAACTGTTCAGTATTCCAATCCGTGTGTGCACTGGAAATACTTTCATATAAAACAAACACAAACCACATTCATCACCTGTGTAGGATGCCAAAGCCTCATAAGAATCACACAACAACATAGAACACCGTCTTAATGGAGGTTTGACTGTGGATGAAATTAGAAGGAAATTGTATCAGCGCTTACTCTGTGGTGCTCGTCAGCTCCTTGGTCACAAGAGACGTCTGCAGGATGCCTTCTCTTTTCTGCTCAAAACAAACAAATTCACAGTCAAAGTGCCTTTATTACCACACAACAGAATTAGAGGAATCGCTGATGCACATAACACAAATCAGATGAGACAAAGACAAAAAGTAAAAGATGACAACATTAAATTTAGTCATAAACTGACACATATCCTGTATTACATCTTTGCTACAAAAACAGCATTTATCCCTACACCACGCAGTTTCATCTTAACCCCTATAGAGCGTCGTGATGATCTGTACCACTATTGTTTGAGCTTGATGGGACAGCTTACCTTGACCACCACCACCTGTACAGAGACGTGCTCAGGCAGTCTGATGGGGGCCTGGAAGTGCATGGCTAGAGCCACCAGCAGATAGACAATAGCCACCAGGTTCTTTGAATGGATAGCTGTCAGAACAAACCACAAGAGGAGACTGTCAACTCTTTAACACAACATAATGATGTGAGCAATTTCCTAAAGATGGCAGGTACATCCAGTGCTATTTCATAAAATTACAAAGTTTTTAAATTAACAAATTGCTTGTTTACAAGAGCTGATCATTTAATGTAACGTATGCCACTAGCTCCAGTGGGAATCAAACCCTTGACCATTGCAGAGTTTGTCGATGCTCTAACCGCTGATGCACACAGGACTAAATAATCTCCATTTATTAATGTTAATGCAAATCAAGAGAATCAACCAGGTGGTAACCGGTGAATCATTAAGTTGGTGTAAAACTCACAGTCAACACTCCACTCAATGGACCAGCCATGAGGCCTCAGCAGCTCGTTGACCGCCTCCAGCACCGTCTGAAGCTTCTGCTTCTGGCCGATCTCTGACTGGGTCACCTCCGCCACGTTCAGCTTCCTGCCCGACAGCTTTTCTGTCATCAGCAGGACAGAGGAGATACAAAGATATCAGGTCAAACTGATGAAACGAACACGTAGGGAAACATACGCAGGGGAGCACAGAATCATACAGTAGTAATAAAGTCCTGTGTCTTGTACTGTGCAGATTTAGCAAGTGAGGGATGTCTGGGCTCTACGGAAAAGTCCTGTGTATTAGGAGGCTTGTCTCAGGTGCGTGGGTTCAAAAAATCAGACATGAAAAGCAACCAAGAAGAACTTGCACACTGATAAAAAAGGAAGAAATCCAAATTAGGCCAATTGATGAAAACAGGACTGACATTTACATAAGAAAATGTGCCTCTAATTTCAGCAAACAACGATGTGATGACCACAAAAATGTAGAATGTTTTAGCTGCAGACAACGAAGAGTAACTAACAGTGAGTAACAGAGGAAGTGAGGGATGTTATCTCAAGAAAACAAAACATAGACAAAAACAAAACAACAGAACTTGCACACTGATAAAAAAAAAAGGAAGAAATCCAAAATAGGCCAACAAAGTGACAAAGAAATGCAGAAACTAAAAGTGCACAAAGAAATCAGAAGAAATCTGTTTTGCACTGATGATGATCTACTGATGGAAACATGTTCTTTTGTGCACATTTAGTTTTTGCACTCTTTTCTCACTTTTGCACCTTGTAAATGTCAGTAAATACAATACATGTGAGTCCTTTTTTTGCATCAGTTGGCCACCATTTTTTGTGTGATTTTTAATCTGTGTGTCAGCTCTTGTTGGTTTCTTCTTGTACAGGTATGACAGAGTTTTTGCTCTTTTCTATCCATATCTCAACACAGGGGCTGGTTTGAGACATTTTGATTGGTTGGTCTAATTAGCTGGTGTTTACACAGGCGCCAATAGGTGGGGACAAAGGAGAAGAGACCAGCCAGGGCAAAAGAGCTTTTCAAAAATATGCAGTAAGTTAATCAGGAGTGAGAATACACGAATCCAAATATGGGAGTAAACCAGTTCCTCACCAAATAACTTCTGGAGCACTTGTCCGTCATAACAGTCCTCCTCCAGATCTTTGACAATGATTCTGTCTTCCTCCAACTCACTGTTAATCCAGTCAATCAGGACCTGGACACACATAGGAAAATCAAAATATAGACACGGAAAGGCCACCTGGGTCCTTGCAGGGTCAAATTAACTAATGCTACCAGTCTCTCTTCATGCCTGCTCACATTACAAAGTTTTTGCTATAACTATATACTGCATGTTTTGTTTTTTTGTCTCTGTTCATAGAGCTAAATATTTAAAAATCAACATGGGTAACATGATGACAGGCTATTAAAATCTGTTGTTTTGGTTCACAGCCTTTATAAATACATGGTTTGGATGGGAAACTAAGAGCCGGGGATGAGTATGTGCCCTTTTCTTCTGGGGTTTTTTTTGTGCTCTGATTACATCATCACAACGATGATAACATGATGTCTGAGTGAGAAACATGAACACTAGACTACCTTCAGAAGGTCTTTGAATTTGGGGTTTTCCCTGGATGTTGGGTCCAGCATGTTCCTCTCAGCGTTTTCCTCTGATGGAAGATAATGTGACGGAGATCAGGAGAGTCAGTGGGAGTCCATAGCAACACTTTGTGACACAGTCTAAGATCCAGTGCCATTTCCTACACATTTACCTCGCCCTTCAGACACAGACACGCACACATTTCATCCTTCTCACACATACACACACACACAAACACACACACACTGACACACACATAAACAGCTTTCCTATCACACTCATGTCAACAGTGATTCAGATGGTGACTGGAGACAGAGGGAGTTGTCTCCACTCCCACACCCACAGCTCTTTCATTTCCTATTCCTCCCCTGCATGTCACACCACAGTCCCCATTAGTCAACGTGTATTACAATCATATTCTTCTCAGTAACCAGAGTAACCCTTCTGACAGTCAGCTAAAGGCAACTCAGACTTGAAGAAGCTGAAAATTGTTGTTGCCGTGCAAATGCTGAGAAACAGCTGCCGTATCAAAAAGTAGCATTAAAGCAATATTCCACTTAGTTTTAACATGGGGGTTATTTGGCACTTGACTGCCATGAAAACCCATAATATAAACTAATCAGCAAGATTGGATGCAGCTGGGACGAGTTTGCAGTGTTTGTAGCATTCGAAAACTTACATTTAACACATTTGTGAACAGATTCAACAATATATCCTGCTTTTAAGACAATAAACAGTCATTGGTCTGTCGTCATTTTGCATTTCTATTCTTGGTTTACACTAAAATTAGTATTTAAAAATAAAAATAGATCCAGCCTCCCAAAACAGGAACTATCCCTCCTAAATGGTGTCCCTCCCCTATGTTCTCTTCTATCAATAAAAATGCTATTTGGCTGGATATTATGTTCTGAAACATTGGACCAACAGTCCATTGAAAATCACAGTAGTGGGATCTGTTGTTGAATCTGTTCACAAACGTGTTAAATGTAAGTTTTCAGGCTATTTTTGTGGCTCATTCAAATGAATGGGAAGGGAATATAAACTCGTCCCCGCTGCATCCGATCTCGGTGATTAGTTTATATTATGGTTTTTATGGCGGTCAAGTGCCGAATCACCCCCATGTTAAAACTAAGTGGAATATTGCTTTAACATTCAGTCAGCGATAAAAATTGTAGAAGAATCATGAGCTATGTGTATTAGTGCGGATGTGTGTGTATGTATGCAAGCATGTGTGAGCCTATGTGAACATGTATATATTTGTGTGTGTGTGTGTGTGTGTGTCTGTGTGTGCGTACCCAGCAGCGTGTCCTCAGGATGGATGTCTGTCCCCGAGGGAAGCATGGGAGCGTTAATGGCATTCTTCCCCTCCTCATGGAGATCACTCACTAGGGAGACAGCAAAAACACACACACACACACACACACACACACACACACAATCACATAATCATAATCTTTATGTAGCAAGGTAAGAAATATAAAAGTAAGGCAAGAGTCATAAAAGGGAAGTCAAAAACAATAATAAAATGTCACATAAAAGTTAATTGTGAATAAAAATGAGTTTTAAGAAGTGATTTAACGGATGATGCACACACAGAATATCCTTAGATAAACATTGCATTTCAATAAGGAGAGCGGGAGGTAGAGAGAGAGAGAGCGAGAGAGAGACAAAGAGACAGCGGCAGGGAAAGAAAGACTGTGTGTGAGAGCGAGAAAGACGAGAAATAGAGACAGAAAAAGGGAGAAAGTGGATCAGCTGAAACACAGATTCAGTGGTACAGTATTAGTGTACAATGTCCAGCTGTCTGTATGAAGGCTTAACACACAGACTGGGGCCCAGAGCCTCTGACGCCACACTTTGCCCTGTGGACTCACTGTCCCATTACTCCCTGCTCCCACTCTGCTCTTCTTCTATGGTGCTTCATCAGTCACTCATCAATCACTTAACTCTATTTAGTCTCAGTAAGAGCCCAAAGACATACAGGTCAGGTGAACTGGAGACTCTAAATTGCCCATAGGCATGAATGTGAGAGTGAGTGTGTTTAATGTAGCGTGGTATGTGATGTAGCATATGATGTATTCATAGTATTCCCATGATGTCACATGCATTGGTGCTTTCCATATATACAGCTCATTGGCTGTGGCTGTCATTTAATTATAATCACCTGTTAATTTATTACAATCACCTGTTATTTTCCTACCAAGATGGCTGAGTGGTGATGTAACAGAAAACTATGAATATCTAGTATATATCTATAGTATAATAGTATGATGTAGTATGGTATATGGTATATAGTATACAGTGATGTAATATGGTATATGACATGTACAGTATATGATAAGGTATGTAAAGCCCTTTGAGACATGCTTGTGATAAAGGGCTATAAATAAATAAATGTGACCTGACTTAAATAGTCAGACCTGAGCAAAATAGCATTTGCAAATACTTTTATTCATTTGTTTTACCTTACTTAGGTGCAAAATGGTCGGGGATTACCGCAAAGGACAATACAATAAGTTTAGACACTGAAATGTTTGAAATTCAGTCTGTATACAATTTTTTTTTGCTTTCCTGACACTATCTGAAGTCGTGAAGTGGTAATCCCCCCTATCTGGTATTGCAAGCAGGTCAACACAAATGCCAAGAATTATTTGCCACTATTATTTGACCCAGGTGTGTTAATAGTTCACGGTAAACTGATTAAAGGCAACAAGGAGCGTAAACATCAATTAACAAGACACCAAAAAGAAACCAATATTGACCCACACTTTGAGTAAGGTATTGAATGAGCTACTTTCTGCTGTGATGTTTTGACTTCAGACTGGAGAGTGGATACTCCAGGGATTTAGCGGCTCTCTTCTCCTAATGGCCACATCGCTTTTATCATCCTGTGTTTCAATTTATAAAACCTGCAGCAGGAATAGTCTAAAATCCATCCTTTTATCGACTTTGCTACTTAACGCCTATGAGGAGAGCCAAGGGAAAGATGCAAGGGATAAAGTTATTGATTTTTTTGCATTTCTTCAGATAAAAATAATCTGAAATGGACAATTTGTATTGGAAATAGAATTCAGGCTGACTGAAAGTCTATAGGGCAACGCCTTTACAGCACAATCTGAGAGAAATCACAGCTTCAAAGCCTGTCCAGAGAGGGGATGTACAGTCCACCTCTGGGAGGAGTCGTCCCCCAAGATTTCCTATCTGATTCAGCCTTCTTGAAGTCGCTGACCACAAGCCCTCGCCAGCGGGCTACTGTAGCCTTGCATCTCACAACAGATCAGCAGTTTGCTTTGTAATTACAGCGCAGGCTTGCTGCATTTCATCATAATTGTGCTACTTCCTCCGCCGGTGTCCATCTGTACATCTGGCTGCATTAGTGGCTTTGTACCCTGCTGGACCGAGCTTTAATGTTTTACCACAGGAATAAAATGGTGAAATTGGATTAATTGGAGGAGATTTATGGAGGCTAAGACATGGAAACAAAAATACTTTCACTGAAAATTATATCATTCACTTGCCAGTCCTGAAATATAACAGCCGTCTGTCACACAGTCAATCTTAACATAGCGTACATCCAGTGGTCTTTTTACACTGACTAGCGGATAGACCTTCTTGAGAATCACTGCTCTCACAAAACCTGACGTTCACAGCAGTTCACACAACACGTTGCTGAATATTAACATACAGTGCAGTAAGGTAACAAGCCATGCTTCCCCATTCATATGTCCAAGTTCCTCAAAGTCCACCATACAAACACCCTGACAGCTTTTTAAAAAAACACACAAATTACCTTGTTTCTTCCTCTTGGTCCCACACAGCAGCCCCGCCATGTTCCCAGTGTAAAACTGAGGGTTCCCCAACGAAACAGCGAGTGAAGGTAGAGATTATGTAGGAGTGTGTATGTGTGTGTGTGGGGGTGTGTGTGTGTGTGGATTGGAGTCGGTGGGGTTGAGCAGTGGCAGGGGCGTCATCACGTGTTTATTTCTGTCACAACCCTCCACCCACCTCCGCGGTCCAGTTACCGGAGAAGCAGAGGGGTGTGTGTTGTATGTGTGTGTGTGTGTGTGTTGTATGTGTGTATGTGTGTGTGTGTGTGTGTGTATGGGACAGGAAGGAGACACCACACTAGACGTAAAAGCACCACAGTAACCCTACCACAGCAGTAACCTCTGGGCTGTGACACAGTGGACGGAGCGGACATCACTACCTCAAGTCATTTTTGGACGGGACAGGGAACGTGGGGAAGACAGGTAATATGTTGGTTGGATATTCTCTAATATAATATCTGTATTTATAATCTACTTGCTGTATATCTGGCATGGTGTTTTACATCTCACTACGAAGACTGGAGTGTTTCCACCATACTCATCAATGCTGGGTCACTGTTTTTGTTGTCAGACCCAGCAGTTCAAAAACAAAAAAGCAGAACTGACTGTTTAAGATTAGGTGCAGTATAGTAATTTCACAGTAATACAACGGTAGGCTACTGATGTGGCTCAAAGAATAACTCTACCCTCTTAATGAGCATGTGCATGGAGCCTTTAATATTGCTTTGCTGCAGTGGATAATCAATCAAGCAGTGAACGTATTCCTTTTAACAGAATTACACTAATTGAATACAAACCGGGGGCTTGCAGTCAGTAACATTTATCTTCCGCCAGCTTCATTGCAGGAATTCATGGAAATGCTTCTCATTAATGCTTACGAACCATTATGCAAAAAAGGCATGGTGATACATGGTGAAGTCAAGACAACAGCAACAATACGGTCAGATTTCTTTTTGCTTAGAGGGCTGACAGAGGAATGCAGTATGTATGATCTGTCCAAACCGTAAACAATGTGTAACGCAGATTTGAAATCAACCTCTCCATGGTTGGTTCCACTGCTCCCGAGGGGGGAGGCGGTTCACTGTGACACAGGGGAAAGATATAAATAATGCCGCAGTATGGAGAAGACAGACTGGACCTTAAATATAGCTCCGGTTATTTACACCAACACTGGCACCGGTGACTAACGGCGCTGAACACTCATTAACCACAGCCAGGAGATGACAGTGCGACAGAGGATGTTCCACAGGGGGGCTTCATCAGATATTAGGCATGACAGCTAATATAACTAGTAATAACATAACTGTCACTATAATGTACCAGCAATTTGGAGAATTTTATATCCTGTCATACTTTATATTTACACTTGAGGCATCTGGGGAATGCTTCTATCCGGAGAAACTTAAATTCCTAGACCACCAACATTACAAAAAACAAATAGGAAGGAGTGCAAGGGTCAGAGCCTCTGACAATTGGTGCTAGTTTAGCCATACCTTTGTTACATGTATACAATACATTATTTAATGTATAATGTATTCAATTCCTCTCTATCTCTTTTTGATAGCTACGTGGAATTCACAAAATAGCAACAATAAACCTGGAATAGAAAAACAGCTTACTATTGTCAGCATCCATCCTTGTGGGATCTGTATTACATGAATATTTCCTACTTTCTGAGGGGAAACACTCTTCACCCTGCTAAGATACTGTAGAATGGTGAGGATGTGACAAAACACTCATCCTTGCAGTGCTTATAAGGCAATGACTTGCTTTACTTTGACTCAACTATTATTACTGCACTGTCTATCACTGTCCAAGGGAGTTGTGCCTTATATTGTCAGAGGCACACACACACACTTCCTTTCAGTTTATCAGGATATGCAGAAGCAGCCATAGACATATCTATAAAAGCTAGGTCTGTAACTGCAGAATCTGGCCTCTGTTAAACAGAAGATATGAAAATACATGTTAAACTTTTATGTCTTGGTGAGTAGCCTCTAGCTGCTCCTTTTAATCTCAGGATAATACACCAACATTTTTTCTCCCCATTTCTAATACTGTAGGGGAATTCAGGGAATCAGCTCATGTTTTGAGTCAGTGCATATACTGCATAATTACATGCATTTACAGTTGCTAAGGAGTGCCATCACTGCTTAAGAAATCAAAGCCTTTCAGAGAGGAACAATATGACTCTGCCCTATACCAATTATTCAGCAAAAGTGAAGGAACTTCTCTAGTGGCAACTTGTTCCACTTGGGTGTGCTCCTCAAAACATACACCACACCCAAAAGTAACAGAAACCACAACTAGGCAGCATGTGATGCCACAAGCTGTGCACCCTTCCTTTATTAGCAACACTAAAATCCCACATGCTTTCTTTCTATTATGCTGATTTCTGATTCTAACAGAATCAAGATGCTCTGCCGTTATAATGACTGGTAGCATGTATGAGCTTTAATCCACTTTCACCACACAGGGGCACTCCACACTCAGAGAGCCACCTCGGTTTGTATTGGCCTTGTGGGAATCCCTGCTGTCCATATTACAGAATTCATTACCTACAGCTGTGGTTCCCAAAGTGGGGTTCGGGGACCACCAGGGGCCTTTGTGGGTGGGTTGTGGGTCGGCAAAACGAGAAAGCGGCACTCCAACAGTTAGAAGAAGGAGACTTTATCACCTCAGTTCTTCATTTTGCTGGTTTCTTTATCATAGCATGCTCTGATGAAAGCTCCTTGCTAAGCCGAAGCGCATCAGTGTGCTGTCCAGAATGGGTCTGTCCAGAAACAAAGCAAAATGATGAACTGAGGTGATTGAGTCTTCTTTTTTTAACTGTTGGAGTGCTGCTTCTACCCTTGTTTTTCAGGCTAATGGTTTACTGTTGACCTGTTTGTATATTTTTTGTTTTTTGGAGAACCGTGCTTGTTCTTCCCTCCAGTTTAATTTCATATTTGTATCACTCATTAGAAGTTAGTACTATGAGAAACCGTATGACTCTCTCCCCACTATTACCTCCCCCACCTACAGTATGGACAATAACACAAGTCATATAACAACAGAAATCTTCTCAGATGTGCCTCCTCAGGACAGAATCAAAATCAAATCAAAATCAAATGGGGGTCCCTGCTTTAATGCACATCTTTTTGGGGGTGCTGCTTGTGTGGGAACCCCTGAGTTAGAGAAGTGCTGAGAGTGCTGATGAATGGAATTTAATGGGGCTCCAAAACAATTAACATGTCTCTGTCCTGCTGGTGGAGCTCCTTTTATGGAGAATGACAAACACATGGCTGAGAGCGCACAACACACAGACACACACACACACACACACACACACACACACACACACACACACACACACAAAGAGGCTCAAACGTTGCAGCTGTCCCTTCACCAGACAGTGGAAGGTTGCTGGGACTGGGTTGGAAAATAGCTTGGTAATAAATGAGAAAGTGGAAAAAGTAGGACGACAATAAGTTAGAGAGTAGAGTCTTCAGGATCTTGAGCAAAATAAAGGGAGAAAAGTAATCCTCTTACACCTTATCTTGATAACCTTGCATTCCTGGCACCGGTCACCTATCTATTTATGTTTATTAGCTCATGTGAAATGCCTGTGGACTCGCTATGAGGCTTTGTCTCGCCTTTCAGTTGCTCAAAAGTCTTGCCTTCCCTAATGTAGACCTTAAAACTATATCTAGGCTACACAACAGAGCGCAAACCATGGAAAGAAACCTAGATTTAAAAAATAATAATAATAATAACAATAACGTCTGCCGCCACCGTTAACTTCTTAAAAGACAATATTTGAACGTCTATGAATTGTATGACTCAGTAATTAGTAGCCTATTACTCCGATAGTCCTAACAATGATCCAAAAACAAAAAAGAGCGATAATGATCATTTACTAAATACCACAACAAACTATAAGTCCCTATTGGAATACAGTAGTTAGATGGGATGAGATAAAAAAAAATACCATTAAGTACAATAAAGTCACTATAAACTCACCACTGAGCACCATACTCTATAGTATAGGTCTCTGTAGGAATATTGTAATCATGTTTCACTACTGGGATTGTCAAGGCCAATATCATACCAAGACCAAAATAATCCATGGTGAAGCATTGCATAGCTGTCACTGTCCCAGAACAGAAAACATTGATAGCGCATCATGTGATTGCAGCACCATGGACAGTAACGGGATCAAATTCTGGCCTTATAATAATGTTATACCCAGAGAGAGAAAAAAGAGACTTCTAAATTACCTTCTTTAGACTTTTTCTTCCGCGCCAGTGTTCCTCCCAATTTCCCGAGAAAAGATTCGTCCTTTTTCATCTTTGCGGACTGCGGGGTCGCGGATCTGGTCGGAGTCCCAGACATCTTTGAGTGCAGGCTGTCCTGTTTCTGCGCTGAGAACAATCCTCACTGCCTTTGAGGCTTTCCGTTACCAGTGTGTGATCCAGTGCCAGCGGAAAGACAAAACACACACACACACACACACACACACGCACACGCATATAACAGGCAGAGAAGGGAAGAGGGCTTGTTTGGTATCAATGTAGGACCGAATGACTCACATGTAGGCTGGAAAGGCTTCAGCTTCATTATTCACCGCCGGTTTACTCCACAGCGCCAGTCAATGGCTGGATGAGGCATAGAGCAGGTTTCCGCATGGGGGGATACAGGAGGATGTCAAAATGTGACCCCTCGTTTGCATAAAGGGGTTCCCAAACTTCTTCATGTCAAGGACCCCCAATATTGATCGCCATTAGACCACGAACCAACTTTTGATAAGATTTAGTCCTAAGGAACATCATCTGAGAAGGTTTTTCTTGTTAGATATGACTTTCTGCAGTTAGAGGTAAAAATGGGGAGTGAAACCTGTCTAAATACTCTTATGCACTCTCTCATTGTACAAAAGTTTTTGAAATTATGCTAAAAATAAAATTAAATAATTCTTGTGTGTGGTGTTGTTGCAGACCCGCTGGAAGCACCTCAAGGACCCTGCAGGTTGTTGGATATGAATTGGTAAAGTTTAACTGTTTAAATTCTAAGTAAGTAAACAAAGGTGAGTGAAACATATGGTCAGTATAGGCTACAGATTATCATTCTCCCATGGAATCAATGAAATGCAAGTGAAAATAAAGGTTTCTTCTGGATACCCCCCTGAAGCCCCTCAAGCACCCCTGGGTGCCCCTGCACCACACTTTGGAAACCACTAGCCTGGTGTACATCATATTGTTAATTTATAAACCACTCGGTAACCATTTAGTGAGCTGTAAACATCAGTGGCAACTTTATAACAGCGTCCACTCAAAGCTTGTTCAAATTTACAAATAATTTGTTAATCATTTACGAATAATTAAGTATTGAAAAGTGTTCCACCTGGATAATAAATGACTAACAAAATGTTAACTGGGGCAACCAGAAATCATTGTAATTAGTAAAAGTTATCATACAATATTTAAATAATTGATTTATTAACCTACAATTAATTAATGGTTAAATTATATATACTGTACATTTACTATTGATTAGTAAACAATGTAGGAATTTACCTAGTCATCAATTATTTGTTAGTTAACTGTTAAATGACAATAAATATCAAACAATGATTAATTAAAAAGTGATAGTGTTACCAGTTTATTAAACAACAGTTGAGTTGTAAGGCCATCAGCAATGTCTTTCTCAACAGTAGCTGTACATCATTAGTCATCTGAGTCAGATGTTCAGATTATGATCATGTTAGTTGAGACATATTATTACACAACATGTCAATGTGGACTCACTTTGCATAATAAAAACTGGTATGAAAATGTTATCAAAATAGATGAAAAATGTTCTCCAACTGCTTTTAAAAGCAGAGTTAGGAAGAGCTTCAATCCCTCTGGTCACTCCCTCCGCTGCCTGGTGCTGCTTTCAGGAGACAAAACACAAATCAACCACCATTCCATATAGTCCAGTTTCTTCAATTATTTGAGGTGATTTTTACAGCTTCGGTGTTGCTATATGACATAATTGGAATTTGTGCAATGCCGTTATATATGATGCTCATTTTGTTATCGTGCATTCACCTGTAGTCTGCAGTAGCTTCCAGTCAGCCTGCAGCCTGTGTCTCAGTCTCTCCAGGGACTCCACATCCTCTGGCAGAGGGGCTCCTAGGGGCCCCAGGGAGGGGGCAGGGGTCCCCAGGAGAGAAGAGGCTGTGGGGCCGACTGATGCCTTCTCATCTTCCTGAACAAAAAACAAAACACAATACAGTCCTTCTGTACTTTTAAAGCCAATCCTACGCAGTTAAAGGAAAAATCCACCCCAAAACACTTTAAAAAACTGTTACAAAAACAGTTATCGATGATGTGCCTTGCATTTCAGGACCCATTTTGTTGTTTGGTGGTATATTTTTCTTATCCCCGCAGTAACTGGCCAAACGGACATGATGTCACGTTGAGATATTTCCTGTGCAGATAAAAAGGAGTTTGATAGCAGAAAAATGTTCAACTATCTAAAACATCAACAGTAAACATCAGGTTTTGGTGTCAGTCCCACAGAATCAAAGAGCAAGTGCTTCTTTCTACAGCCACAATTTTGCATCAACATTCAACAATCATACAGCGAGAAATCCATCATAGAAGAGGCAGAGAGACCAACTTCTCCACCGACAGTAGCCTTAATAGACCAGAATGCACCAAAACACGTTGCCTTTAGAGTAAGGGGAGCAACTCTCACTTTTTCTCTTGCTCTTACTGTGCTATCACTATTGCTCTCTCCACCTACACGTATAACTCACAGCTGAATACCACAAGTTCATCTGCGGTAATTGTCAAGTCATTCCGAGAAATGTTGAAGTGACTTGGTGAAGCAGAGGCAGACGAGGCAGGTTGTGGGAAAGTGGGTACACCAAAAAAGTTAATTGCAACACTTAAAAAGTAAATAAAGTAAACAATTCCTAGAATGCAAAATGATTATATAGGACAGTGTAAAGAGTATGTGAGGGTGTATTTTTCCTTTAAGCCAGGCTCATAGTGGTAAGCCAAGCTATACTGGTTACCCATCCATCTCTGAACAATGTGAAACGAGGCTGGGAAAGTATGTTAAGGTTAGCTCAGGTGTGAAGTGGCTACTATTACTATTGCAAAAACAGAAGAGACCAGTTTCCTGTGTGTAAAAGCTGACTTTCATTAGATGTAAGCCCTAGACTAGGATGTCTACAAGGTGCTTTTTGGACGGCTGTGCAGCATATCTACAGCAACAGGTGAAAAGGATGCCACCGTTTACCTGAAAGGTAAAAACTCTTCTTCCATCCATGATGAAGACCGGTATAGTTGAAATGTGTTGGCATACTTAGCTACAAGTTTGGCAGGATGACTTAATTTTTTTTTTTTTACCATTATCCAAGGAAGATTTGCTGAGCATTCATAGTGTTTTTCAGCAACACCCTGCTTCACAGTGCTGCTGTGTAGCTCAGTGGGTGAGCTTCACACTAATACTGCCAGGGTTAAGGGTTTAGTTTCCACTGGAACCACGCATGCTGAAAATATACACTCACCGAGCACTTTATTAGGAACACCTGTACACCTGCTTATTCATGCAATTATCCAATCAGCCAATCATGTGGCAGCAGTGCAATGCATAAGATCATGCAGGTACAGGTCAGCAGTTTCAATTCATGTTCACATCAAACATCAGAATGGGGAAAAAATGTGATCTCAGTGACTTTGACCATGGCATGGTTATTGGTGCTAGAAGGGCTGGTTTGAGTATTTCTGAAACTGCTGATCTCCTGGGATTTTCACGCACAACAGTCTCTAGAGTTCACACAGAATGGTGCGAAAAACAAATAACATCCAGTGAGCGGCAGTTCTGCGGACGGAAACACCTCGTTGATGAGCGAGGTCAGAGGAGAATGGCCGGAAGACATTTTGGGTAAAAGCTTCCACCAAAAGGCATATGTTATGTCATATTTACACTAAGCAGGTGCTCAGTATAATCCTTTGCTGTTGTTCTGAGTAGCTCCAATAGAGCAACTGGGGATTAAACACCTTCCTTAAAGTCACTTTATCGCTAGTTGATGAGGGAAGAAAGTGTTGCGCTTTCACTTTGCCCACTCATATCTCCCTATTGTCATTTTCAACCAGCACCCATCCAGTCACAAGTCAGCTCAGGCTAACGCCACCAACCTTTTACCAAATTAATAATAATAATAATAATTAATAATGTAAAACTTGATTGATCGCCGTAGAAAAATGCAGGGAGCTGGTAGGTCTTCAGAGTCTTCCTCAAGGACACTTCAGTAGGACAGGTGCTTGCCAACATGGGGGCTTGAATGTGAATCGTTCTGTCCTCCCACAAATAAAGGCAAGAAAATAGAGCCATGCTTTAACACTATCAAGTAAACAGAGGGTATTATTATTATGGTGTCCCGGCCCTCTTACCTGCATGAGCACCAGTGTGTGCCCCTGTGCCAGGCCCTGCAGCAGGCCGGTTAGTTGTTGCCACACACTCTCACACAGCCCGCTGTCCGGCATCCGGACCAACAGAACCAGATTAGGGTCATACTCATATCCTAGTGGCAGGAGGAGGCCCAGCACCGCCTGTGTGAACCCTGCCATGTCACTGCAGCCCTGCGGAGGAACACACACCCACACCATCAAAAAATATGTACATATACAGCCATGCACACACACACACCTCACGTCCCTGTTCTTGGGAAGCATTTATCCTAGATTCCATTGTATTGTCATTGATCATTTCACAAACACACACACACACACATTCCCTGCAAGTAAACACAAAATGTACAGTGATGAATAGTATCGAGCTTGATTTGTACAGCTAAAATTCCCAGTACCTTCCTCAGACACACAGGAACGTAATATTTGGATTTCTGTCCCTCTGGCTCCTTACTGCTGATCTGCACCAGGAGCGTTTTCCTAAATAAACGATGGAAAGATTTTTGTTACCATTTCATGCTGCCATTTGTTCTGGAATGTGGAATTGTTATTTTCACTGGCTGAAGGGGGATGAGTTTCATCACAAAGTCATTTAGTGAGTTACTCACCCATCCTCTGTGATGTGAGTGGGGGCTGCCCCGTCTCCAACACACACCAGCAAAACCCTGTGTGAAGAGGAAGTGATGCCAAATGAGAGCATATTCTTAGTAATAGTGTAACACTTTATTTATCCCCCATTGGGATGTTCTCTTTTTGCTTGTTTCACTTAAAGGAAAATTCCACCCTGGGATACTCTTACACAGTTAGATAGCATCAATTTGTGATTTCCTTTGTTTCCCAGAATGACTTTGACTTTCTGTTCTCTGTGATGAATACACCCAGGTGGAGAGAGCGATAGAGTCATACGTTTTCCAGAGAAAAACTGAGCAAGAGAACAATGCCATGGTGTGTTGTGCCTGGTTGTTCAAATTACAAAAAATAAAAAGCTGTCAACGAGGGTGTTGTATTTCACACGCAACCAACAACAGATGTGGCTGCATTGCATTATGGACTATTGAGGCTACTGCTTTTCTATAATGGATTTTTCCCTGCATGATTATTGAACATCCGTGCAAAATGGCGGCTCTAGAAAGAAGCCCTTGCTCTTTGATTCTGAGGGGCTGATACCAAGTCCTGACCAATAGCTGTTTTGTAACAGTGTTAGTGTTTCAGGGTGGATTTTTTCCTTTAAGGACACTAGTAGTATAAATACATAAAGTAGGCATGAGCTTTTTTAGGTGTCATGACATCCCAACATGCTGTATTGTTATACCGCATGTTGGGATGTCATGACATCCCAACATGCTGTATTGTTATACCGGTTGGTGAGTGAAGTCGCAGCATGCTGAACGGCACACATCATTGCCATGGAGACATCACGGACCAGTACCAAGCCATTGCGGATCTGACAGGCAGTGATTTGATATGAGATTAGTTTGCAGCACATGTCGGCAGGTGAGCCAAAGCAATTACAGTATTCCAGTATAAGATCACTATCACGTCACAGCACTCCAGACGACAACAATATCAACAAACCAGCAATATCCTGACTGTACCTCGTTTTTCTCCATTCTCTCCAAGAGGGCACTGAGATTGCAAAGGGTTGTGAGAGCATCCTTGTCTTCCGACTCTTTGAAGAAGTTCTCCCTTATTGTGAAAAAACAATGTTATACTTGATGAAACAGATGAAATCATTCAATAGACAGACAGATAGACAGCTAGCTAGATAAATAGATAGATAGATAAATAGATAGATAGATAGATAGATAGATAGATAGATAGATAGATAGATAGACATTTTGTCAACATTTAGTTCTTGTGAGTTAGGTGAATTAGTTTCAATCCTTATAATTAACCCTTCCCGTGTCAATAAATAGTTAGAAATAAAGTTGAATATTTAATGTTAATCCAAAAAAAAACCTTCATCAACCATAGCACTATACCTGAGTTCACCGAGTACGAACGGATTGGGATCCTCTGATGAGCTGAAGCATTTACACCCGTCTGGACAAGCCACACCACCAGGCAGGGCCGAAGCAGTGTGGACAGGAGGAGCAAGACGTTTTGGAGGCTCCGGCCACACCGCTGCCTCTGTGTTCATCTCCTCGTTCTCCTTCTCCTTGTGTTCAACTCCATTACGCTCTTCCCCACTTTTCTGCTCAGCTACTTTAAAGAGCTTGGTGCTGAGATCAGAGGTGGGTCGATCAGCTGAAGGAGGGAAGGAATTAAACATTTTAAGGACAATGAATATGAAAGCAATAAACAGGAGAAAGAAAGAAATATTGCTAGAGTTGACCTTTGGTTGAGATTATCTATGTGACATGACATGATATGAATGATGACATTGATGTGGAATCTGTTATTAATGGTGAATTGAATGAGAGGGAATAGGTCAATAATAGGTTCGGGGATTTATACCTGCATGCTTGAGACAGGACCAATACTGCTTGTGAGCTGATCGGACACAGTGGATGGACTCCAGCGCACTGAAGTACGCAAGGAAAGTGAAAAAGAGATTCATTGCTAAATAAGTTGAGGTTCACACTTGTTATAAACGCATATACATTTGATTGACAGCCGGGCAGACCTTTCACAGGGACCGCCCAGTTCTGTAGGTCGAGGGACGGGATCTCCAAGCAAGGTTTGGACTGTCTGACACACAGACTGGGCGAGGGACGTCAAGTTGTACCCTCCCTGGAAAACAAGCAAGGGTAAGCTATTTGTTCTTATGTTCATGTGGATTCAAGTCTATTTCCAGAAGGGTGGCAATGACACTGACCTCCAGGACAGCACACAGTTTGCCTCCTGCCAGGTTCATCAGGAGGTGAGTGAGGTGGGCAAAGACGTCTGGGGTGGCACACATTTTACCCTGACAACAAAGACAATCAGAGTCACTTTAACCATCCAGTAAAATAATCGGAACAGAATTTGTCCTAGTGACATTGCTGCAGAGACACATTGACAATTTGCAGACACACTGGTATGCATGGTGCAAGGACAAAAGGACCTCACATACACTGCAAAGGTTAGGCGCAAGCCATGACCAAATAAACTTTGCTCGAGTCCCAAGTCAGTCTCAAGTCTTGAGGCGCAACTCTCCAGTCAAGTCCATAATGCCAAGAGTCACGGTGCCTGCCGTGACTCTAGTTTTCCTTGTGTTTCTCTGTGTTCCCTGCCTCCCTTGTGTCTCCGCCTCCCCGGTCTGTCTCTCTGTGTAAGTCTGTGGCTGCGGTCGAATAGTCAAAAAAATACGTCATAACTCCTATTCCTAACCACTTTTCCTTGACCTCGTTGGAAAACGTCATGAGGTCAAGGAAAGATGTGAAGGAGAATTCATAAGGGCTTAGGAAAAGACAACCGCGGTGCTAAGAGAATCCGACTGCACTTACACTAGGCTACGTAATTATGCGACGGCGAATGTTAATGATGTGGGTCTGTCGTGGTGAAACTACAATGTTCCGAATATGGACTACTAAAAGCGCATCTTAGATACTTTGCCCCGTATAAGCCTATGCATATAATAGCTTAAGAACCACCACACAACTCAGTAAACACCTTGAAATGTTGAACCTTCCTAAGCAAAAAAGACTATTCAACCGCAGCCTGTGTCTGTTAGTGTGTGTTTGTGGCGTGGGTGTGGCTCTCTCTCTCCCCCAGCTCCTGGGCTCCTGCTTCACCTGCACACCTGAACCTCATCACTCATTACCACCAGTATATCAACCTCGGCTTGCCAGCCACTCATCGCCAGATTGTTCTGCCTAACTCGTGGTAGTCACTCTCTCGGTCACTCTGTATCTAGTGTACCAGAGTTTATTCCTGTGATGCCTCGTGCCTGACATCTAATCATGTTTCTCCTGTGTCCACGATTCTTCCTGTGTGTCTCTCCGCCTGCCCACGCCACTCCAGCCACCCTGTCAGCTCATCTGCTTGTCCGCTTGCCTGCCTGCTTGTCTGCCTGTCAGCCAGCTCGGCCCGGATCACCCACGCCACTCCGCCTCACTGCCTTCAGCCTCAACCCATGTCTTCATCTCATTCCCCAAACCAACCACCAACCTTCCATTAAACCTTTTTCCATCTCCATCCGCCTTTTGTCTGTGTCTGCATTTGGGTCCAAGAAAACAAACCGTAACACCAAGTCTCAAGTCTAAATGTAGAACACCAAGTAAAATCAGAACAAATCAAGCATCCAGTATCCATTTAATATCTTAAAGAAAACTAAATATTTAGGACTTTCAATGCAATATGACTTTAATAGGATAAAAACCTGGTAAGAGCATCATGAGTTTGATTTCTATAATCGGTTTCAACTTCAAGAAATTCAATCATTCAATACAAATTCAGAAAACATAACATAACATAACTTTCAATCTAAGTCATTCACACAAACACAAGATCTTTTGCCAAGACTTTCAAAACCTTTTCAAGTCATCAAAGTACAAGTCATAGTCAAGTCCCAAATCAACTCTCAAGCAATTAAAATTATGACTTGAATCTGACTCGAGTCCCCACCCCTGCTATGAACATTTGGGTTTACATATGATGCTACATACATTCAGCATACATAAAAATGACTTACATTTGTGGCAGTATTGCAATTATATTACAAGCTTCATCATACAGTTCTGTTTATATTCAGTATCTCACCTCTGGGTCACCAATGGCTGAGTCAAAGCCTGCAGACACCAGGACCAAGTCTGGGCCAAACTGTAAGGATCATGTGTTCAGTTAAATAATCTCCAACATATACAGTAACTATTAGATTTATTTTCAAAAAGCGAGTTTCCTGGCTCACCTCGTATGCAGCAGGCAGCAGGACATGAAAGAAGACTGCTAGATAGTCACTGTTCTCCATTCCCACCTAAACAAGGATATGGGGCCTCATTAATGAAAGGTTCCCACACACAAAGCTTCATACGCATAGAACTCACAACCATCCAAGGCAAAGTTGAAATTTATGAAAAAATGATCTTGGTGCCAAAAGTTCTCAGATTTTTTGTTGTATATTAAAAACAAAACTGGATTTATATCATTACCAAAGGAATTAATGTTATATATATTTCATTTTCAGTTTTTTTTTTTTTGATCATATTCTTTGAAATGATAGAACAATGGAATTTAGGATACAGTCCAGCAACAACTTTTATAAACAAGGACCCAAGAACTGAGATAAAAAATGAATTATAATGATGCTGCAGATGTGTTTTGATGGATGTTATTTACCTTGTTCCATGGCACATTAATATTGAATCCAGCCCCTTTGTCCTTGCCAACACTGTCATAGTCCGATTCCTTAAGCATAGGCCAGAAGTTCTGATGCTCGTACCGGTGCCAGGAGAAGTAGAGCACACTGGGAAATGTAGTAAACAGAATTTGAGATGCGAGTAGGCCAAGAAAGCGACCACCATACACGACTCCATGCATTAGAATTAGAGACTCTCACCTTGGATCATCCTCAAAGCAGTACTGCACCCCTTGGCCATGATGCACGTCCCAGTCAACTATCAGCACCCTAAGAAAAAAAAGACACGTAAAAATATATAGAGGTGAAACTGATACACTTCTCTGATACAAATTTATTTAATAAGCAAGTGTAGACAGTGTTTGGGAGTTTTTCTTTTTAGAAAATTAGAGTTAGCTTTTCATATTACCTTTTAGTCCCATATTTTTGCTTGGCATATTGAGCCGCTATGGCCACATTGTTGAACACACAGAAACCATTGGCAGCACTGTGCTGGCTGTGGTGTCCTGGCGGCCTATCAACAAGGACAGAGAAGAGGGAAGAGATGTCAGAAGTTGTTAACCAATCACTGAACAGAGCAACATGCTCTAATGTAGACTCACTCAGTAAAGATAAACGCTCAATGCGGTGTCACACTCAAAATTTTGTACACCGGGCATCTGGGATATCATTGTTGTATTATTGTCAGGTGTTGGCCTCACCTGACCAGAGCCATGCCATTCCGCACCCTCCCAGTCATAACATTGTCCACCAGTTGCAGTGTGGCTCCTATGGCCAGCTTGGCACAGTGATAGATGTTCTAGGACAGAAAGTAACAAAGAGGGAGGATGAGCTGGCAGTGAAGCTGACCTACTGCATCGTCACAGTCTGAGGATGTGTTAGTAGCAGCGGAGCGCAGGGGGAACACCTGCTATGGGACCTGGTTTTGTGTCTGGTCATATTCGAAGCATTAGTGCCAGTAGCTGTGGTAGCTAATATATAAATACTTTACACAAAGAAAAAAACAAAGAAAGAAAATATTTTTTTATTGTCTTCATTTTTTTTTTTTTTAAATAAAAGTTGGGGCAATTTTACAGCAGTGAGGGGGTGATACTGCTGAATTTGCATTCAAAGGAAAAATCCACCGTAAAATACTGTAACACTGTTAAAAGAACAGCTATTGGTGATGTAACTTGCATTTATGTGTCCATTTTGTTGTTTATCTATACTATCACCTCTCCACCTACACATATACAGCACAGAGAACCCCGCTCTCTGGGGATTGTTGAAAGGCATTCTGGGAAATGCAGGAAATTACTGACTGAGGTAGAAGAAGACAAGACATGTTGAGGGAAAGTGGGTACAACAAAACAGTAAACTGCAGTTCTTCAATCACAAAAAAATCCTGGAATGCAGTGAACATCACAGACTGAAGATGTCTAACAGTGTAAGAGGATCTCAGGGTGGATTTTAACTTTAACTCATTCAGCTGATACTCTTATCCAGAGCGATTTATGAGTTATCAGGTAGGGGGTTCAGTGCCTAGGTACTTCGACAGGACTCACAGCTGTTGCTGGGATGGAAACGGTTACAGGATGGTTTATTTAACCACTAGGCTACCCCACCACACTGCCGCCGTTAATGACTGAATGAGTGCTGGGAAACCACAACAGCCTGTGAGTCACTCAATCTAGCGATTTAACAAATTAACTGAACAAATGAAAATAGTATATCAGCGTAGCACTGACTGGGTGGAAATAGACATCTCCATACTGCAGAGTGAATTCCATCAGGTCCCCCAGACTCATGTAAGGCGTCCTCTTCACTGCCTCCAGGTACTCCTCACTGTTGGGGGAGGCAAGGGACATGTAGCTCAGTGTGCGGTCTAGGGCTGGGCCATATGGTTAAAATCAATATCACGAAAAAAGTGTCATTTTTAATATCGATATAGGCCTATATCACGATATGGCTCACGTATGGAAAATCACATGTTAAATAATCAAATGTTCATCCCATTGAAATTAATGGTAATGTTGTGTGTGTGTGTGTGTGTGTGTGTGTGTGTGTGTGTTGTCAAAACTAAAATGTTTCATACCTCATTTTGTTTTTAAACAAATTTGCTTGTTATCATTAATTTGAACAGCAGAATTGTGTGTCAAGATATCCCAAAATCACCATATCATCACGATATGATTCCACTGAAAGACGATAAACGACAATATTGAATTATCGCCCAGCCCTTCATTTCACATTTTAGACATTTATCTGTCACAGAGTAACAATAACTGAACCGGTAGACATTCAGTGTTTACATCAGAAAAGGCCATCTTTGAGTGTGTTTGTGCGGTGTGTGTGTGTGAGAGAGAGAGAGAGAGAGAGAGAGAGAGAGAGAGAGAGAGAGAGAGAGAGAGAGAGAGAGAGAGAGAGAGAGAGAGAGAGAGAGAGAGAGAGAGAGAGAGAGAGAGAGACTATCCTAGACTGCAGACTGACCTGTGGACCAGCAGAACCTCCGCATCAGTCGCCTCGCGGACAGGTATGGAGACACAGCGATCCGCCAGTCCATTCCTGACCAAGGCTTCATGACTCACTATCAGACGCTCGGGGACCTCGACCTTACATGCTGGGCTGCAGCAAGAAGCAGGTTCAAAATACTTTAACCAAGCCTATAGTGTTACACAAAATCTGGCATTACAATTACATCCAGGCTTCTTAGGTATCAATAGACCTGTCATCTACTTACTCAACCCAGAGAAGTTTGTACTTGGTCATCTGCTCATCATATATCAATGCTGTTCCCATCATCATCTCCCAATACAGTTAGATAGCACTCACTGGATCTAGACGACAAAACGGTCTGTTAACGCACTGCAATAGAACTTGCTGTAGTGAAATGCTTCTGTGTAGGCAGTAAGTGTGTGAATTTAACAAAGTAAGTCAGGCATAACGAGGAATGTTGCTTTGCCTACTTAAAACGTGCACGGACGCTCCCATACGGCAACCTTCGGGCAGCAGCAGCGTTACACCCGATAACCTACGAGACGCCTGAGTTCTGCATGATTTTTATTATAAAGAAGATACAACTGAACGAAAGCCAAACGCTCCAAATGTGACCCAGTTTGAAAACTACAGCAAAACTATCCGAAAAGGGAAAACAACTCATTCAAAAGACAACTGTAGCATGGCTGAGCATGGCAGATTTAGCGGACATGTTGTGTTACGTCACTGTACCCGCTCAAGGGTTTTTTTTAAGCCCTCAACGCGGTCTTACAGACGCAGGGCCTGGCGCCATTGCTAACCTGCTAATTCCTCCTCCAAAACACAGAAAGATGTCTGACTGCGGGATGCAGGAGGGGTGGGCTGGATGTGGGAGGGGTTAGAGATAGGGTTAGGGTGAGGTTAGCATTTGTTAACCTTCGAAGTGGAAGAACTCATTTTAACCAATCACAGGCATGAGTTGGTGGGGCATGATGTCAGCCTCGCCCATTGACATCATCTCTGCCCTCCAGCATTATGCAGTCAGATACCATGAGGATCCCCAGTGTGTCCTTAGCCAACACTCAGCTGTTATTTGCAAACCTCCTCCCAGAGAATATAAAGGCAGCGGCCCAACAAAAATAAGATTGTTATAGCCTATGGCCTATAGCAGCCTACCAAAATAATATCCTTGCCTCGAGAGGCGCTGCTAATGCTAACAGTTGAGCAAATAATCTCATAACATGGCTGACTTCCAGACAGGTTAACCAAATGCACACTAACGCACATTTGTTTTGTCTGTCTCTAAGGATGCACTGAGTGACCAGTCTCTCAGCACACATTTTCAGCCTTAGCTTTTGGTATGGTAGCTATTCATATAATGCATTTACTTATTTTCCAAGTTAATGTCAAACAAATTGCAATTATACAAATGCATTTCTTCAGCAGCCAAGTGTTAACTAAAGATACATTCAGGCGCCCCTGTCTTTCTGTGTGTCTGGGGAGGAGTTCCCCTTTTACCTGTAAGACAGATTTGAGGGCTGTAACGCTCTTTGAGCATCCATGATTGTACCCTCGCAGTACCCTCGTAGCTCCGGTCTTCCGGACTGTTTAGACTCTTCAGACTTTGTCCAAGTCAATAATATAAAACGTCCTTGATCGAAGTCCTCGTGATAAACCCACTTGGTTCTCAGAATAGTGTCATAAAAGCACTATAGTTAAATGATAGATCATATTCATGAAGAAACTGTTAACTAATACCAAGCTGACATAAAAAGATTGGGGGGGAAAAGGTTATAAGCAGTGCCTGAATTGGACCAAAAAAGGTGCCAGTACCCTAATTCAGCAGCTGCATGACACGAGCATGCATGTGTCTTGGACATATTTATATTTATAGGCCTACGCATATCTTGGTAATATATCCCACTTCAAATGTATTTTTGTATGCATTTCATTACATACACATATAATATTGCATATATGCTACAATAAAACCAACTGAAAATGAAGAGTGCAGTCAGTTTAGCTGCAAAACAACTAGTCCTAACCTACTTGCCATTTTAAAAAAATCAACACAGAAAAATGTGCTGCGTTAGTGCTGTAATAATATCAGAGAAAGATTACATCAGAGAAAGCTTACATACTTAGCTTACATACAAGCATACAGAAGACTGATGCAAATAGACAGAGGCCAATATTGTCTTTATATAACTGACGGACAGAGCTGTCTGTGCTTTTTGGAGGTAGTGGCAACAAAGCAATATTGACCTTTTGTTGTTGACAGTCATGATAAGAAAACTAGCATTATGTAACTTTCTACGTACATTTATTCCTCCTTGGCGCAATAACATAGCTTTCATTTGTGCTTGCACATCCTCTATTTTCTTTTCTCTCTCTATTGGCACCTGACCAGTAGTGTTGATTGGACATATTTGCGTTAGATTACCATGAATTTCTTCATGATTGACACTTTAACAGCCCTGTGATCCACTGACTGCTCTGCTCCATCAGGTGAAGTGAAGAGGCATCACTCTGCTCACAATATAAATGTATTTATTTTTTCTACACAATTAATATCATTCCATTGTCGTTTTGCCCACAAAGTCCTGCATCAGAATGTAAGCCATTATATTCTTTACAATTTGCCTTTGCGGGGCAAAACGTCAGTAGAATGGTTTTAATATTGCAGAACACGTAATTACAAGAGGCTATTTAATTTAGGGCCAGAGTGACACCTCTTCACTTGATCTATGCAGCTTTGTTTTCGGCTGCAGTTTGACTCACCGTGTGTGAGCGGAGCGCTGCCTTCAGTCTGTAGGATGCTATTTGCTTAAACGAAGCCCTATCAAATCTATGGCGCACTTTTTTCATACGGAGATACTCTCTTCATTCAACTGCGTACCAGGAGGTGGCGGTACGGACTAAAAAGTAAGGGTACTCATGTGGACAAAAATCAGAAGTGCCGGCCGGCACTCAGTACCGGTGAGTACCGGCCCATTTCAGGCACTGGTTATAAGGAATATTGGCACACAAACCCATACAACTACAAATAGGTCAAAAAAGAAGACAAACATTGCTAGAAATGTGCTTTAGCTTTTGCTTTGATTTGGATATAAATTGTTGGACAATGGAAACTGTAATGGAGTGTCACTTTCAAACCAACCAGACCAAAACACAAAGCATATGTTAAATTTGGAATGGCATCTTCACAAACAAGTACAGTTAAATCAGTTGCTTAATAACATTAAATCCTACTCGATTTTTTGTTTTTTACTTAAGTCAAACCAGAATGTTGATAAGATAAAGAGGGATTTGACTATTGCTCTGTTATTACAAAAACAAGTAGGCCTATGATAAAATACCGGTAATGCTGTAATATCTATTTAATAAATAAATACAGGCAGACAGAGATGAGAGTTTACAGGGTTCTCAACTTTTAATATATATATATGTATTTTTTAAAACAGTGCAACACAAATCAATATACAACATAGAGTATCCTGAGAATACAAAAATATAGAACCAGATCAAATTATGAGAAAACATTTTGTCTGCCAGGGACCATTCCTGGGTTCAACCGTCTCTGAGGAAGTGGTGGCATCAGTCCTGTGGGACTACAGCTCTATGGTTTGCAGCAGGGGACTGTTTTTGTTGTGTTTTTTGTGCGTAAGGAATATTTAGTTTGAAAACAGTAGCCTTACTAGACCCAGACTTTCTCACAGTCTGAGATAAAGGGTGAATGATCCTTAGTAGTTTTGATTCACTTAGAATTCAATCTATAAGAGTTTGATCATCCTCAAGTATTGCAAATACTGAAAAACTTATCACATAACTTATGACCTAATGAAATAATTAGGGATGAATGTTTTATCATCAGCAAATGAAATGTACGTTGTAGTTACATTTGATTATTGTTTGATGTCCTGGCTCCTCAAGCTGCAATTAGATTGTCAGGTTGCTTTTTACATCACATTTTAAGCATTTAGCTAAAGCTCTTATCAAGTCTTATTCCATGGTTCATGTTTTGGACACTTCCACAGGACATGTGGCAGTTGAAGGGGATCAAGCCTGTGACAGTCTGGTTACAGGATGGTCTCTCTAACTGCTAGGCCATCATCCACCCACCTCCTCCATCCTCTCCTCCTCTGTCCTATCTGCTGTTTCCTCCTGCGTTCTTGAGGGAAAGCTCCTTTCCTGCTTCTCCTCCTCTTCTCCCTCCTTCTCTCCCTCCACTCCCTCTGCTCCTCTCCTACTCCTCCTGCACAGCAGGAGTAGAGCTCCTCTACATCTCTTCCGAAAGGAGGAGTCGCAGGCAGCGTATAGGAGCGGGTTAAGGCAGGAGTTGAGGTAAGCCAAACAGGTAACGTATGGCTGAGCGGCAAGTAAGGCCTGATCTAAGGAACAGGAGTATGGAACCAGGCCGAACTCCAACAACATGGACACAGTCTTATTAACATGCAGAGGCAGCCAACACAGGAAGAACGCCATCACTAAAGTAACAATGACCCTGAGAAGTCTTCGCTGGCGCCTGCGGTCGGGGCGAGGGCCACGTCCAAAATGTCTGCTGAGCAGGTGGGCCAGCGAGCAGTAGCAGACCAGCAGAATGACGAGAGGAAGCAGGAAGCCAATCAGAGTTGACTTCAGACTCAAGGCCGCCGCCCACCACAGCTCCGCCCGCTCTCGCTCTGCCTCCTCTACCTCTGCTCCAATCAGAATGGAGTAATCCATCTGGCAGGAGAGGAAGACGGCTCTGGACTCGGCCGGGTGAGTCGGCTCTGGCTGCCAGTCGTCCTCAGGCCCCGAGTCGAGCTCCACCTCCCTGACAGAGCGCAGCAGCAAACCAGGAAGTGCCAGAACACCCGCCAACACCCATACTCCGCCCACGATCAACAGCGCCCTGCTGGGGCAGCCCTGTTGGGCGTGGTGGCTGGAGTGCCGGCGTCCAATCAGAACCCAGTATCGTTCCACACTGAGCATGCTCAGGCTGAACACGCTGGCGTACATGTTGAGCGCAGTGAGGAAGCTGCTGATCTGACAGAGCGGTTGCCCGAACGGCCAGTGGTAGCCCAGCGCTGTGTAGACCGCCCACAGAGGGAGAGTTACAAGGAAGCACAGATCGGCTAACGCTAAGCTAGCTATGAGAGAGTCGGTCAGCGAGCGGGAGGGACGAGGGATAGAGGGAGGAGAGGAGGAGGTGGAGGAGTGAGAGGAGGGTCTGCAGGTTGCCTTGTTCTTTTGAAGGAAAGTCCCATGGAGAACGCTACCAGCATTGATGTTCTGCTGCCTGGTTCTGAAAATTTTTCTGCAGCAGACTGTTCCAATTGCGGTTCTACCTCCAGTTCCGGTTCTGTTTCCGGTCCTGGTTTTCCTCCCCTCGGCTCGATCCAGGTAGGCCCAGAGCACCAAGCCGTTGCCCAGGCAACCAACCAGGAAGGCCAGCAGGTAGACGGACGGGATGATGGAGAAGGAGGGAGACCAGTCGCTGTAGTCACAGTGGAAGAGGGGATGGGGGGAAGGAGAGGGGGAGGTGAGGAAGTCTAGGTCTGACATCTGTCTGTCGGTCTGCCTGCCTTCTATCGAAAATGTTTTGACATCAAAATCACTGGAGGCTCCAATAATTCCCCAGCCAATAACCAGAATTTTGGTTAATGCTGCATGGCAAAAAAGTAAGTGAAAAATGAATTACAGTAGGCTTAAAAAAAATCCAAACTCCCACAACGTTACAGTTGTTTTAGATATAAGACTGGGTCCTAGTTCCAGTTGTGGACAAGTTGTGGAGAGGAGTAACAAAGCAACTCGCTGTCCTCTGTTCTCTTTCACACCTCCCTCTGTCTGTTGACTTGGCTGGTCTGGAAATATACAGTGAAACACACAGTGAGATTCTTAAACCTTTGCAGCAGGAACACATATTTGTGTACACATGCACAGCCTTTAACAACAGGCCGAAGTGTACACACAGATTGGTCCAAAATGTTAATTAATCTGAGCCAAGAAATGTATTTTTAACATTCACAGAATTCACAAATGGCATCTAATATTTTGAAGATTAGTTGTTTTTGATATCTCATTCCAGTTCCACTGAAACAATAAAAAATCTGAGACTATTTCAGGGCTTTGAGGAGACCTGATACACCTGAGCCTAAGTAGGCATTGATTATCCATGTCATGATCTCTATCGTACAGAAGAAAATAAACACAATACTTTTCAAAGTCACTTAAATGTGGTCCTGTATCAAGTGGCACGAACACTGTGAATGTTAGGAGTTTTATTCCCACAGGGCCACCCATGCTAAAAATGTATGAACTCATATTGTAAGGCACTTTGGACGAAATCCTCCACCAAGTTGCATGTTTTGTTATGTAAATGTTCCATTTTAGCTATTCCAGATGAGGGCCTAATCCTGTCTCATCTATACCACAGCCTTAGACCTTATAAACAACAAATATCTAACCACTGAAATTCACAGCAATGATTCTCAGAATAGAAACTCACCTCAGGCTACTCCATCAGATCCATTCTAAGATGCTGGTGAATGATTACTGGGAAAAAGTGAAATTGTGTCCTCTTGTCCTGTTTTCTCTCCTCTCACTTTCTCTGTGACTCGCTCCCTTCTGTCTCTCTCATCTCTGTGTGTTTCTCTCTCTCTACTCTGTCTATACTGCAGAAGAAAGTGTGTCTGTTCCTTAAGTCTGAATATATAGCAATGTCCCCTACACACACACACACACACACACACACACACACACAGAACCCTCCTTCCTCTCATTCTCAAACAAGACCACCCCAGCAGAGACTTACGAGACCTGCAAATACCCCCCAAGACAAACACACACACCTCCCGAGAGACACAATAACCCCCCCCAAACACACACACACACACACACACACACACACACACAAACCCAAGACACACAAACAGACATACAAACAGAGCCCCCATCCCCTATGCTATTCATATTCTCTGTGCTCAGACACAAACACATCCATATGCACATACCCAAATGTGTACACACACACACACACACACACACACACACACACACACACAAAGAGGCGTCAAACATTACAGCTGTCCGAAAGGTTGCTGGAGCTGGGTTGGAAAATAGCTTGGTAATAAATGGGAAAGTGAAAAAAGTATGACAATAAGTTAGAGAGTATAGAGTCTTCAGGATCTTGAGCAAAATAGGAAAGTGAGAAAAGTGATCCTCTCTCACACACACACACACACACACACACCCTTTGTTCTCTATGTCCTACATGCTCAAACATACAATGTACACAAGGGTTAGGGTTAAATGTAACAAGTCACACAAAGCACAAATAACAACTAACGGCTGTTCCATTCTTCGGTTCACAGTCAGACAGCCATATTAAAATGAAGGAGAAAGGAGATCCAACGCAATCTTCATGAATAAATTTAAAAAGCCTTTAATCCATTGGCTTGTTTGTGCTCAGCATGCACTGCATTCAAAAGGAAAACAGCCTAACCACAGAGGACACCGTGAGATAGCTATATATTACAGTCTTCTAATGAAAATAGATTATGACTCACAGCTGTGTTTCCTCTACCCACGGGGAAGCTGCCACTTCACATAAAATAATTCATTAACAATGGTTTGAATTGAATTGTTTTTTTGTATCACATGGTCTAAATGCTGTTTCAGAGGCCTTTCCACCCTGCCAGAAAAAGTGTACAAATCTATTGCTTTACTCCAGGTAAAAATACCCTTACAGAGTATTACTCTAGCAAAAGTTGCTCATTCACTATTCTAGTTAAGAAAATCTAAGTATCAAAAGTGGAGGTTGAGTTCATAGTCATGTCCCACTCTTCTGTTACAATGTTCAATTTTAAAAATCTAGAAACAGAATGTTCCTTCATACATGTAATGATGTAAGAAGCGCAATTTTTGCTTTGAAATCCAATGGGGTAAACTGTCAATGGAAAATACTCAAGTAAAGCACAAGAAGCTCAAAATTGTATTTGAGCACAGTACTTGAATGTAGTGAAAATATTTAGCGACGCTTTATTCCTGCATCCCACCAAAAACACATCTGGAGAGACGTAAGATCAGGATGTGATTTGTGAGAAATGTGATTTTTCAAGATTTTCTAAAGCAGACAAACACATTGAGGACATGGGACTGTAAAGCAGAAGACCAGAGGGTCAGCAAACACAGCAAACAGTTGATCCTTAAACTGACCATTCACAGGAAAAGCTGGCAGTAGCTTTAGGACCGCAGTGTCTAGCTGCCACCGAATTTTTGATCATGAGCAAAATGAGCATTTATACTTAAAAAAAGATAGATAGATACTGTAGGTCACCACGGGGTTACAGTGTAAATGAATGAAGATGCTCCTGTAGTAAACAGGAAGTGTTTGTTTCCAGAGGGGCAGAGGTCACCCTGTCATCAACCTGTTGTTATGGGAACAGATGTTTCAAAAACATTCCACAGTCTTTTCTTTCACTTGAAAATGTTGGTGAACACACACACACACACCCACGCACACACACACACACACACACAGCTCTTTTTATTGAGGAGTGAAAGGCAGAGTAAATACAAGCAGAGTCTCATTGAAAAACTGTGAGCTGAGCATCACCGTGGGAAACAATGGGGCAGGGGTGCAATTTAAGAGAGGATTCAATTCATCAACCTTGTTCACAATAGATGTTGTTTCTTAGAACCTTAGCGCTAAAGGTTTTCAGTTACATTTATAATATGCAATAGGCCCTTTTCACGCCGTCAGAAACCGGTATATTACAACTTCCTGTGGCAATTTTATTTTTGTGAAGAGGTAACTTGAGGCGAAAAATGTTTAGCCTTTCTTTAGTTTAGTCTTGTACTTCACCAATGTTAATTTTGGGCAGGTTATGGAGCGATTTAGTGAAGGCCAGAGCTGGGAACAGGAAGTTGAAATGCACCTGTTTCTCTGCTGTTTCTCAATGCAGAAGCTGTTACCATGACGATGTGAAAAGGGCCTATAGATCCTTTCACTTTATTTCCATTTGGCAAAATGGGTTTTTGAGACATATACCAATGGCTCTCCCAGCAATATATACTATATCTGAATCAGCTTGAGATTGGCTGAAATATCTTGGATAGCGTTGTTCAAGTTCATGATTAACTTTGGAAAAAAAAAAGTTTAATACGTCACTGTGAATTACAGCCAGCTGTAGCAGGAAGATCTACCAGGAGGTTGATGCTATTCAGGAGACATTTGGCTAACCACCTTTTAAGCGAGATAGGTTCCTTTAGGTTTTTGTCCAAGACATTCCTAGAAGTCACAGTAAGCCTATGAAGAACGTTTGGCATAGGCGAGAAATGGTGACGGGAAATGTTCATCTGACATGAGTACAATGAGGCTTGAATGAAAGATCAGAAATAATATCCATGCATATTAAATGATTGTACTGGCCCCAAAACTGCTGTTAAATTTGTAAGATGTATTTAAGATCTCTGTATTTTGGTGGCCAATAATTTTTCAGACATGGCCATAACCACACCTGGGCGTCTCCTGTGGGTTGGCTAGGTATAAAGGGTAAAAAGATAAGAATTTGCATAATAGGCCTGAGATGGTATGAGGCACAGTGGAAGCAAAATCCTCACAGAGGGACGCAGTTTCGAAGGGATTAAAGGTACTGTAGAGACGTAAGTTTAATTCAAGGGTTCTCCATGATTCCCTACAGAAGAGATCAAGCGCTCATCTGTCTACTGGTCATAGCGATGGCAAGAGCGGAGGTGCAGGTAAACCTCTCACCTGACTGCAAGGAATTCCTATACATGGGCACGCTGCCTCAAGGGCTGCAAGACAAGTCATTTAAAAAGATCTGCCAGTTCTACAATGGAAAACCACGTTTCGTCACTCTGTATGACACCTTCGACCACATCCCAATTTACTCTGCATACACCTTCAAGCGCTCGGATGGGGCCAAAAAGGTTGATGTGCCTTGGATGTACGAACCTCAGGTAGGGGCTGGTTGTTGGCTTTATCCTATCTTAATTCTTTGGAAGAGCAGAATTTCTAAATGTTTAGGGGAAGAAAGGCCCTTTGCCAATCAGCCTTATTAGACAGAATTTGTGTTTTTTTATTTATTTATGAGCATATGTTTTATATGACTCCTCCTGTCAGCTCTCCACAGTGTCTGGCCCAAGGGACATGCAGCCCTTACCTCAGGATGATCTTCATCAGAGTTTTGAAGATGCTCAGGCCGTGCTTGACGACTACTCTAACACTGTAAACTTTGAGCGCGGCCACCTGAATCCAGACGAGCACCAGGCCAGCCCTGATGACAAGGCAGCCACCTACACTCTGACTAACGTGGTCCCTCAGGCCCGAGAGTTCAACATCGGCCCCTGGAAAAACCATGAGCACACCATCCGCAGGCGCCTCAACAACTACTGCCGCGGCACCGCTTATGTGGTCACTGGGGTCACTACCTCGGGACACACAATCCGCCGCCACAACATCAACCGTGTGGGCATCCCCACCCACCTGTGGTCAGCCTACTGTTGCGCCAACTTTGACCATAACGCGCCATATGACGAGCGCTCCAAGTTCCCCGCGTTTGCATCTCATGGGCTCAATGACAAGGAGAATAACAAGGTTCAGGAGATGACGGTCCAGCAACTGGAGGACTTCCTGAAGAGTGTAACTTACGTTGGCAAGTCCTTCCAGATCTTCTATGATAACTGTGTGCCTCCTCAAGGTGCCTTGCACTTCCCTTCAAAGAAATGAGAATGATCCATGATCCCTCAGATTTAGTATGTCTTGATATTTAGACCAATGTCTTGTCAGTTATAACTTTCACTAATACTAGGAACTTTTGGGATTCTTCACTTGCTAGTAAAAAGTTCTGAATTCTAAAGACGTGACCCAAAAAAAGAAAAAACCCATGGCAGTCTGTCTTAAATGACAAAAGATAAAAGCCTCTATTACATGGACACAAAGAAAATTAAGAATTACCAAAGCGTGTTGACCTAATAGTCTAGGATCATAACCTTATTTTATTCTTTTTATTGTTGTTGCAACCCAAATTTCTCTATGGGGACAATAAAGTTGCTATTCTACTCTATTCTATTCATTTTTACAAGTGCAGAATCCAACATTGTTCTACTATCAGTTTGAGTCTACCTGTCCCTCCAAAGAGCACCTCTCTGTTCATTAATAAGTAGTTCATTAATCCTTATAATATATCATTTTCATTTAGCAGCCATAAAGTGATGAATCATTCAAGTTTAGCAATGCCAACCAGTTTTCTGTGCTATGCCTTAATTGTTACATACTTGTATCCATGTTTTACCTAATCCAATATTATTTTGCCTAATACATGATATTTTGCCTTGCTCTGTCAGCTTGTTTCTTGCTGATTAAAAACATGCATCGTACATGCTCTGTACTTGTTTCTCCTTGAACAAAAACTGTCAAAATCTTAAAAACCTATTTTATCTATACCCCTTGTAATTAAAGTAATTCATTTCAAAAACAAAGACTCAATTCAAATACTTTTTACAAGTTCAGCCAATTAATTAAGTTGTATGAAAGGCTGCAATGATGTAATTTCAAGTATGTGTTGCCTTTGATGATGCATTAGCAAAGCATGCATGCACACGGACACCCATGCACAACCTCACCATGAAAAACACCATACATGGTTGTACCTTCGCACTTTATCTTTCTGTGCACATGGGCTTATCCACCATTCCACTGTGGCACAGTGCCCTGAACTGCATCTGCCTCTGTAGGCCTTTTGTTCCTCACAGATAGATTAGACCAACAGATTTACATTTTACCGACTGTAGTGCTACTATGCACTTCTCTTAGTGGCAGATAGCCTGAGGACAGAGTAGTGAAAGGGCAATTAGGGCCAATGTCAGCGTTCTGAATTTTAATTACTTCTGAGTTGTTAACTTTAAGCTACAAATGCTAAATTATGTCGCAAAGCTGCCGAGTGCCAAGCATGTCAAGGATGTGCTGCTGCCACGCCACCTGCAGGTTGGCGTAAACATGGCATATTCAATGATCAGTCCGAGTAATAGGGATATAAAAATATAACAATGGTAAAATGATCCTGAATGCATCTCTATCCACATATTCTTCACTGAACTATGGTTTAGTTAGTTATTGTGTTCATATATTTTTCCTCTGGGTTTCCTGGTAAAATCTTTAGTGATATACTATGTATAGACACTGGTGCAGCAGGTCACAAATTCGACAAATAGTATTACAACGGATAATAGAGAAATGGTCCAAAATTAGGAGGGCAGACATACCCCAGGGTGAATGACTTGATTAGTAACCACATTTAGTTTGAGAGAGAGGGCAGCTGTATCCTGCCAGCTGGCTTATGCCACAGCGCCAGATGGCCGCTCCACAGTGCCTGCTTTGACCAGCAGCAGAGCACAAGTGTCTCAGTGCAGACTGGCAGAGCCCAAATTACACCTACAGACCATCCATTTGCAGGACACTTTACCCTTATGGCCAGTAGAGGGAGACAGTGTTTATCTAATCTTAGCTACATCATGTAGCTTCATAAGTAGGCCTACATTAATCATTCTAACAAAAACTCTCATTATGACAAGGGAACAAATTAAGTATCGTATTAACAATACTCAATGCTTCATATCAGACGATGACACTGTACACTTTCCTTTAACATTTTAATTCTCTCTTCAAGAGTGTTTTCAACTCACATAATCAATTTACAGTTATAAAAACAAAAGTTCACATTTCTGTACAAACAGGCCGTGTGAAGTACCCTGTGCAGCAGGGCTTGTATAGGAGATCTCCATGAGTGGTCCATAAAAGCACCACAAGGTTCATTTAAATGGGTTTTTTTTAAGCACGCCTTGCTGAAATAATAGACTGCCTTATTGCAGCACAGGAAAGCTTTAGAGCACAAAGTAAAGCTTTAGAGCACAAAGTAAAAACTTCCTGATTAAAAAAAATGTTTTGACTAATGATAAATTGTTGCTCTTTGTACAAGTGGATATCATAGTTTAACTCACCACTCTGACAACTTTAAAGGAATGACCTCTGGGTTGACATAGAACCCAATCACTCCTACACACGCTCACATAATACACTTAAAACACTCACAACAGTAAGTAGCCACAGTACACAGCTGCTTTGCAGCCTGTAACAGCAGTCCAGTGTATGCAATTGTGTTTTGGTTTCAGTTGAGCCAGGTGGTGTTGAGCTGCGTCTGGTTCTTGATGCTAGTGTCCATCTTGAGAACCTCTCGGATTGCCATAGTGGCGTAGGTTGAGGGAGGCAGAGAGAACTCCATCCTCAAAGCCCGGTACTTCCCCTCTATTGGGGGAAGGAGAAAAATATTATATTGCATACAGAGAAAAAAGCTGTCATATCTCAAAGACATATGCACATGAGGCACCATCAAGTATAAAGATGCTATCAAGAGTTCTTATTCCTGCATCTCCACTCTGCATCTTATTCCCACAGCAGCCATTTCTAACTTGTGTCACAAACTGTGTGGAAAACTACGGAGCAGACAAAGATTTATCAATTCTGATTCAACATTGGAAAACGCATTAGAAGCATAGGATCTCAACAATCCAGAGAGATATAGGTTCACATTTTACGGTAATATATTTGGCTCACTATAGCTATCTAGCACCATGTAGCCCAAGTAGCTAACTAGCTAGCAACCTAGCTAACTTGCTGCTAAATTCAAGCAGTTGCAGTTGTTCCCAATATTGCTAGCTAATTTGGTAACTGTCAGGTCTATCTGAAGAATGCTAGTATTTCTATACGCCAATCTTCCGGATAGGGTTTCCCTCCCAGAGTGACATAAATTCAAAATGACCGTGGTGGGAATTAAGTCCATAGACAGTCATACACAGCAGCCAAGGGCTTCAACAGTGTTACTTGAATCACGTAGGGAAAAAAACCCAAAAAAACAACATTTGAGTAGTCACATTTTGCTGCCTCTTGCTGGGATGGCTGCCCATTTATATTCCCCAAACATTTTCCCGGTGTATTACCACTCTTAGAAATACAGACCCAAACAAGCCCAAGAACTCACCTTTGTTGAAGACGGGGGCAGGTTTGTCCTCTAGCTTCTCCACATCAGTATGGACCAGGGGGATCCTGGGGTCATCATACTGAATCACCTCCCTACACAAAGACACACCACAACACACTAGCTGATAGGCAGCCAATACTGCTATGTGCTGTAGTATTGCAGCAAAGAGCTCAATATTACAACAAAGAGTTCAATAATTGCAATATCACAATAAAGGCCTCAGTATTAAAATAAAAGGCTTGGTATTATAGCATTATAGTAAAGGGCTCAATGTTATAGTAAAGAGCTTATATTCCAGTATTACATTAACTGTCTAAATATTGCAATAGATGATTCAGTATTACAGTAAATGCTGGTGTTTTACAGTCTAACTGAGGGAAACAGTAATAGAGCAAAAGGTTGAGTATTAAAGGCTAACTGGGACTAACCAGCTGACATCACTGGGTCTGATGAGGATGCGCCGGTAGGCTCCGGCCAGAGAGTAGTCCTTCACTTTGTGCCTCATGTGGTCGATGTCCAGCCCATCTGCAGACAGCATCTCTCTGTAGCCTTTACCCACTGACAAAAAGACAGAAGCATTACTGCCAATGCAACAGAATTTGCTTTGTTAAATCTAAATTTTCCTTCAATTTCCTTTTATACTTTAGGTTTTCTTTTGCTTTTCATCAATGCACTTTGTTTTTGTTAATCCGGCATTTGCCCTTCTCGAGTATTTCTATCATTTTGTTTCTTTTATCCAATTCAGCAGCAATTTTGTTTGCCATCTTGAAGTTTTCCCTTTAAGGTGAGATATTCTTATAAGCCCCTTGGGGCGGTGGGGGGGTTTAGGTTTTAATTTCATCAGCACTCAATGCTAGTTTTTTTTTTTTACGCTTGCCGTTTCCTGTAATATGCAAATAAATGAACTCTAAAGTCTAAATCACACAGACTCTCAACCTACCATGGTGAGAAGGGTAGATGACGTCAAACCCAGGCAGAGGCATCACAGTGTCATGGATGGAGTGTCTCTCAGCCTCCTCTGCAGAAAGCACATGTGCCGTGCCTTGATAAAAAAGAAGGGAGAGACAACGTCAGAGGGTGGAATTTCCTTCATAACCTCATAGAGCTGACCATGCTGTTAGGATTCTTGCACATTTTTACAAATGCCATTCCATGACATAAAGTGCATTTTTCATGACCAATAATTAATAAATGTTTATATACTATATACTATTTGTGGCATAGCTGTAATATCCTACTGTAGATTTGACTAGCTACAATTACAACTTGGAAATGCTTAATTTGGACTGCTTAATTTTGGTTGCTTATCATTTTTGCCGATATAGGAATTGAGGCACAAGAGCGTCAGGTAAATACAGAAAATGTAAAATGTAAGTATTATTATTAATTAAATGTATATATTATTGTTCCTTCAAATAGTGCCTCATTCTACCAGCAACCATGTTTGATATCACATACTGACCAACTGTAAAAAAGATGAACAAATTTCAATGACTTTTCCAAAACTTGCTGGATGTGTATCATTTTCATTACAACTGTCATATTTCCTGACTTTTCCAGTTTCTCCATAACCATAGCAACCCTTGTTTCCCCAGCCCAACAAACCAACCCAGCACTAACCTCCTCTGAGCACCAGGTCGCCCTCCACCGCCTTCAAACCGAAGGCCTCGATTCTCCGGCTCACCATGGTGTTCCACACTACACTCTGGTAGCTGTGGATGTACATCAGACGGTTGTTGCGGGGGATCTGGGAAGAAAACAAATGCTGTCATCAGAAGGAGCAGAACAAAGCCTCTTTGGACATAAAAGAACCATATGTCACCATCAGCAAGAGATATTTTTTTTAAAAACCTTTGTTTATCTGGGGAGAGTTTGCTAAATCCGCTCTTTTCCAAACAACAGCCTGCTTCAAATTCATACAGTTACACACATTCACACTTGGCAGGTTCCCAGTAAAAACAGAGTCTTTTACTTTTGGTCAGTGAGCTCCTTCATTGAAGCAGCTGGGTATTAAGTGGCCTCAAGAGCACTTTGACTAGTTATTGAGGAAGAGGAGAGCGGTACTTCAATTCATAATACTTATTCACTATATACTTATTTCCTCGCCCACATTTTTCAACTCGATTTTCAGATTTAAACCAGTGACCTTCCAGTCACAGCCCCCCTTCTTTCACCTTTAGGCTACTGCTAATTCAGGAGAGAGCATCATTAACAGAAAACCAACCAGTCCGAAGGCAGTTATGATGTTCTTCTTGCCATACATGGACAGGCCTCGCAGCAGCTGCCCCTCCACACAGCGCTTGACCGGCAGCTTTTTCAGGGCCGCCTCCGGGTCCTGAGTCTTGGCCCACTCCTCCCTGCAGCGCACCAGGTAGCCTTTCTCCGCTGGTGGAGGTGAAAGAAAGAGATAAAGATGGAGAAACATTAGAATTACTAAGGCATAAGCCATATTTCACACCTGCTATGACTTTTCCTATGATCACTTCACACAAGGTAGAAAAGAAAGCAAGAAAAACAATTTATTACCTCCGGGACGAGGCTTCAGAATCAAATCCACCACTTCGTTCCAGTCGTTTTTCAGGATGGCCCTGACACAGACAAAAGGAGGAAAACAACACATGACTTTACCATTCTGCCACTAGTCTTTCCTCATAATGTATACGAGTTTCCCCCATGCCACGATCTCACCTGCCAACCTGGTGTGTGGGCACAGCTGTGGTGCCGAAACGCTGCATGCCATAGTAGTTGATGAAGCCGGTCGCCTTGAGGGACGTCATGGCCTGCTGGACCTGCTCTTGTGTTCCTGAGATGTTCCTGACATCAAAACACACCAACAAATAAATCAATGAGACAGAGTCATATAACAGTAAAGTATTAACTGGTAAAGGGAGAAGAGGTAATGTTCCTGTTTGACATTCGAGGGACCAGTGCAGTAACGCTGGGATTTCATACTAGCCGTTGATAAATTAAGTGTCAAGATGGCTGTGGATACTTTAGAGTGGAGGAACTGAATAACTGAAATAGTTTGACTGATTATCTGTAAATTAGCTAGCTGATAGTCCTCACATGAGATTTTACGGTTCCATGTCAGATTGTGTGTGTCATGCTAACTGAGTCTAAAAAGGTCAAAACTCCAGCAACACTTGTAGTATATAGAACAACTTTATTGTTAGACCAATAATAAACAATAAAGTTGTTCTATATACTACAAGTGTTGCTGGAGTTTTGACCGTTTTAGACCTTTTTCCCTTCTCTATGCACCTTGGAAGTAGGTGAAGTCGTGCCAGAAAACCCTACTCTGATTCATGCTGAGTCCCATTCTTTCTAATTGCGATTCTGGGCCCAAGTAAAGAGTAAAGACGCCTTCTGCATGAATGCAAAGAATTGTGGGATACATAGCAACGGTTGACATCCCCTTGGTTACTCCCCCTAGGTTAGAGGTAGCCAGCATCCATAACAATAGCACAGTATTACACACTATTACAACAGTGATGTGAGCATCTATTCACATCTACTGACCTGATGACCACAGTGAAGTTGTTGCCCTGCAGCTCCCCCAGCTTAAGAGGGTGGTTTTTATAACAAAAGTTTCCCAGCTTGAAGTTCATGAGGCACTTGTTGAGGTGAGCCAACCTCTCTGCCGTGATCCTGCCAGGGGATGGAACAGGTTTCTTTAATTAGTTATCATTGTGTCATAACAAGCTGATCCACCAGGGAGCGTCTGCCTAGCAACAGCAGAAACACCTCCAGCACTGGTGAGACGCAACATGTAACACCCATTTACAATCACCCACAGAAATGTAAAGAATTCATGCGAACATAACTCATATTGATTTGCTGGTGACATTTCACACTCACTTGAGAACTGCAATCTCTTGTACAGTGATGGCTCTCTTGTCCTTGGTCCCCATGTAGGAAAACAAATTGGGTCTAAGCCTAGAGAAACATGCATCATTAATCATATGAAGGCCATAAACTGTGATCACATTCTTACTGGACAAAGAGGTTACTGATATGCGTGTTGCATGATTAAAAGACAGTGACTATGGGCAGCAATAATCTATCATTAACCAGATTAAAACAATAGTCTGAATAAGAAATTGCCATGTAAACAGCATTTTCTGATTACCTCAACACGAATAAGGTCATAGTCGGAGTAAGCATAATCTCATTACGACATCTGGAATATTCTGATTTAGTCGCATTATTGAAAGGCATTTTAGGCATGTATGCACCTTAATTGAACTATGACTCTATCGGAGTATTCACAGCTTTTTGCCACACAAGCAGCAATCCAACAGCTTGGCGACACACACTCTGCCTTCCAGCGGTTGTGAACTTGCTTACAGATGAAAAAGATGACTGACTGACACCAGAAAAAAGAAGTCCCAACATTTTTGAGGTGAGGCTGAAACCGTCACCATGCTCAGGACTTTTCCATTTGCACCTTCAATAAAGACTTAAACTGTCTGTGTGCTCCAGTGACTTTTTATCCTGTGTCCTGTTAAGCGGACTTTGCTCTGTAGCATGTAAACTGGAATATAAATAAGCAACTCATGTAAAACCGCTTAATCGGAATATTGACTTATTTAGAATAAGGCCAATAGTCGGATTATTGCTGTCCTTAGTCAATATACATAGTTAATGTCATTTTACAATGTAAGTGAAAAGCGCTGCGGCCAGACCTGAGGAACTTGGAGAGCACATTGATAGCGTCCATGGTGTCCTTGTTCTCCTTGTACATGACAAAGTGGCAGAAACTGCCACGGCTTTTGGGCCAGGAGTGTTTCCTAGGAGCTTTCATGGAGACAGAGAAAAGGATAGTGCTGAAATAACAAAAAAAGGCAACTACAACTCCATAGATTTTGTATTTTTACACTTATTTGAAAAAAGAGAAACCAACTTCGAACCAATAAAGCTAATACCTTTCAATTCATTTAACGCTTGTCCATTCAGATTCAATTATTATACTGCAAGCCAGAATGGAAATAATCTCTAACTGTCATTACAACACCAAAAAATATTTCAACCACCTAAAATCCATGCGGGTTTTAACCCACTCCCTCTGTGCTGTGTGGACAGTAAGTTCTTACCTGCTGTTGTTTTGACCTCTATCCACCCAGAGAAGAGCAAAAGGAGGATAGAAGAATGTTACTAAGAAAAAGACGCTTATGGATTGTGGGACAAGCTGGCAGGGGTGAGCTCTGCATGCATGGGCCCGAGGCAGTGGAGTGTTGCATTTAAATTGGCTATGCAACAAGGGTGCAACAGGGACATGGCAGCAAACCATCATCAAACTTTATAGGCTGATAAATTTTTGTTTTTTGGCACCGCATTAATGTATCTTTGCTTTCCTCTGTTGTCTCTTAAATAACTGTTTTTATATACTGGACACTATGGTCTGAACAGATGAAGCCAATGTTTAGATCAAAGCACTCCACTGAATAAATGGTCAATGTATCACCAGTGCAAGACATCTGAATTCCTTTCATATTCAAGGCACCTAATGCAAAAGTTAAACCAAGATTTGGTAGTTAAAAAAGCAAAACAAAACAAAATCTAGACAGAATCATGCAGGTGTGTTGGTCGTGCACATGCACCAGTGCATGCATCATATGATCTTAACCTAAAACTCTACTATAACCACATGCAATGGGGCAGATGAGGCCATGGTAGACATCAATTTGCATGCAACAAAACCCTTTTCTGATCCCTAAAAAAAACAGCAAGATTTTGTCCAGGTGGTTTAAAGAAAAACAGTAGATTATATTACTCTCCATAACTTGTAAAGTCCATAAAGTAAAGTTACTCCTGATAACTTTTAATGACAGCATTAAAGGGTAATTGCACTGAGTTCTGGTACTCCCAAGAGCCGTAACTTCAACTTGGCCTAATGGCAAATTACAGAGTGCAGGCTGTGAAGGCATGCCGTTTAAAATACGGTACAATAGAAGGAGTTCTCTATGTATACGTCTCTAGTATTTAATTGCAAAAACAGACATGATATTATCACTGTCTGCACTTTTGATGGTGTGCATTTGTGCTAATTCCTGAGCACCTAGGGCCTGAGCACCTAAAAAGGCATGAAATAAGGTGCAGTGAGTTTCATTCAACTCAAAGACATAAACCTAGTAGCAGAAAACAGATCAGAAAATCTAGAGTGATATTTTTCTGTTCTGTCTATTCTCCACATACCTGCTAGAGCTTTCTTCCCAGCAGCATGATAGGCCACAATGAACTTGCGGCCTTCCCTCTCCTCCGTCTTTGTCTCCAGACCAGGAAACTGGGTCTTGATGGCTTTGTGGATCAGCGTCCGCTTCTCTTTTGTATCATCCACCACCTACAAATAGAAAGAAAGGACAAAAACCTATTCCTCCTCTTGAGAGTGTGTGTATCCAGGTAGGTTTTAACATGATGGCATACCAAGAATAGGTTGGAGGACTTCATGAGTGTGTAAAGAGTCCTGATTGAATGTTTATGTTTTTAGGAATGTCGTGAATGCGTTTCTTTCCCTGCAATGCTCTTGTCTTCATTTAGTGTCAGTTCTTTGTTTGCTATGTCTACCATATGTTCTTAAACATATTTTGGATTTGTGATGTCTTATTAATTGCCCAAACATTAGAGCTTTTATTTTTCTGCCTTGCACACATCGCCCACTCTAAACAGGAGCCCTGGTCTCATTGTGACTTCAGTGGTTGACTAAAGGTTATATGTCATGAATGAATTAAAGCCTAAAACATAATTTAGCAGATAGAGTCGTCCAGTGATTAAGGAACAAAAAGTCGACTCACTTCAATTGAGACATTGCCCTCTTTGTTCTTGAAGAGCTGCAGCTCCCCAAGCTGCTGTTTCTGCTCCTCGGTCAGCACATCAGATTCCTCTAGCGGCTGCTGGGCCTCTGGGACCTCCTACCACAGGACCAACCCAACACAAAAAAATGTCAACATAAAGTATCATCTGGCACAGTGAGGACTGAAAAACCCAGGACTTCACCGCCCTCAAGCAACAACGCTAACACTACGTCAAGGAATGTGTAATTTCACGAGACAGCAGGCTGGAGGACCGGATTTCTACTACGTTGAGTCATATGAGAGATTAAGTTCTCACCCAATTTCTATATTGTTTACTTCAGGCAGTATCACATTCAGAATCATCATCAATCAATCAGAGTAATGTTACAAGTATCGCGCCTTTGCAACTTGATGACAAGTTTGAGTCTTAGTTCTCTGGTTTCTGACTTAGGGAGAGAGATTTTCATGTTCACAAATATTGACTGAACTGTTACTCAAACAAAGAAATAATATTTTTTTTTTTTAATTGAGTGGTATTCCCCTTTCAGACAGAGAGAGTAGTCAAGAAAGGTGACATTATTTATGGTAATTGCATCTAATATCTCACCTCAGCCTCTGGAGGAATGGAGAGGTCATCCAATCGCACGGTCTTGCCTTGCTTGTTGATCTCGTGCACCACGAAATCAGAATACCTGAACACAAACCACATGACGTCAACTGTTACAGTCCAAATTAATTCATTTAGAGGAAAGGTACACAAAGGCTTAACTGACACTAGAGTACCAACCTTTCCTTCAGGATACCCGAGAAGCCTGCATGGTCACTGACAAACTTCAAAATGCCCACGTCCAACTCTGTGAGCCCATGCTTCATCATGTCAGCAAAGGTCTCACCATCTTCCTCTCCATCCTCCCCCGCGCTTCCATCTCCCTCCGGCTCTCCCTCCGCGTCTCGGTGGGAATGACCTCCATTCTTCTGATCCTTCTGAACTCTGGGTCTCTTCATAGGTACGTCCCCTTCCTCCTCCGCCTCTTCCTCTGGACAGCCCCTCTTTTCTCCCCCTTGGGCAGGGACCAGCATGGGCTCCGATTCCTCCATGGGTGCCAAGCTGTGACAAAAAGGGACACAAGAGATGGGTGTTGCACTTGCAAATAAAACATACATGAGTTAGCACAAATGTATGCACAAATATGTATGACAGTTCAGTCCCCTGAGCTGGACTCAACACACCCCAGTGAACTTATCTGATCATTACCCTCTACCAGCAACATCATTTTGATATGATGCACCAGTCACTTTAACTTACTATGATTTATAAAGCCATTACTTGACCACACTCCAATTTGCCAGCAATGCCTACAGTCTAAGATCACAATCTTGCATTCTTCTTAAAGTTCCCAGAACAAGAACTGTTTTTGGTGAAAAGGCATTTGATTATTTTGCCCCCTGGTCCTGGAACAATCTCCAGTCAAAGCTCCAGCTCAACCATTTTATTCCCCTAAATCAGTTCAAACAAATTATTCACAGTCTTATGCAAGACTGATCTAAATTGTGACCTTTTTTTATTGTACATGTTTTAGTATTTTTCTGTTTTTGTACTGTTTGTGTATGTTTTATTGTGTAATAATTGGGTGCTGCCATTTCTTGGCCAGGTCTCCCTTGGAAAAAAGATTTTGAATCTCAATGGGGCTTCCTGGTAAAATAAAGGCTACACAAATAAATACATAATTAATGTATGTATTAGAAGCCACTTACTAATTACGACACATTAAAACTGCAATACTTCTAGGCACCAGTACTTTATACTTACATTCTGCAGTCTGTTAATACTGTAGTCTGTAATACTTAAACCTATGTGCATCAGTCGCTTTATATTACAATTGTTAATACTGCATCGCATTGTTTTGTTTTGCACCGTTCATGATTGCACTGAATACGTCGTGAATCCAAGACAAAGTTTTCGTTTTGTGGGGACACCAATGATCTAGAAACCGATGCTACTGTTGACTTACTGTTTGCTGAACTGAGGTAGCAAGAGAGAGGTGTGGATGTGGAAAACACTTTCCTCCCAGCTGTTCAAGACACACAGAGACTTCCTGACGGACCCAAGGGTGATCTTGATGCAGGTACTACAAGAAATATGGAACAAATGGGGGAAGACATTGCTTTAATCGCCAAGTTAGCTTTCATTAACAACGTTAGCAAAGCCGCTAGCGCACTCGCAGTGTCAACAATGACGGAGCGGAGTCAGCTAGCTAAAGTTGATGTAGCTAGCAATAAAACAAACACATCAAAACTTAGATAAATCGTCAGTGCTGATAACACAAAAGATACACGTTGCTGTTTCTAGCAAAAAGCCTGCTTCTTTACCTGCGTCTGGTGAGGTTCAGCAGGCTGCGCACAGTGAGAAACGCCAGACTTCCCTCACACACGTGTGTGTGCTTGATTCCGGAAACAGATCCTGCCGTAAAGCCCTCCCACTGCAGACGATTGGTTACGGACCTGCCAATCACAGAATCAGCGACTTGCTTTCTGCATGCTTGATTATTTATAACCAAAGTTAAAAGAGCATCCACGCTACAATGTTTCCTTCACATTTTAGACCAGTGGTTCCCAAAGTGGGGTCCAGGGACTCTCAGGGGTCCTTGAAGGAGTTACAGGAGGTCCCCAAAACATCAAGAATAGTTTAATTTCACTATTAGTTAGTCTTAGAGGGTTTGAACCTATCACAGCATGCATTAGGTGGAAGGATTATTATTGTAGTAATGATCCTATTGTAATGATCCTTTTAAACAAATACAAAAGATATAGATGAAATTATCCAATTTTAATTGTATTTTATACACAAACATCACAAAAATGTGCTATCAAGTAAAGGTATTTTGAATGTAGGCTACAGTAGACATCACAATTGCTGTTCATATAAAACTTCAGTGTTGATAAGCTGAATCATTTATTATTCTCCTTCACATCAGTTGACAACAAACATCCATGATAATAATGTAGCACATGTTTAGCTTCATCCTGTTACAAAATACAATCTTCCTTCCTACATGAGTAGACCATGCTACTCATTGTCATCACTTGTGGTTTCAGCTTTCAAAGTAAAACCCTGAAAGCTAAAATAGAACCGCTTGTGTTCAGCCAGACCGAATAAGAATTGGTCCATAGTGAAAGTATAATTCATACAAATGCACAACACTCAAATATTGAGGAAAAAAAATGTCTTTTTGCACAAAAAACAAATAATTAAGCAACAAAATGCAACTATACAATCTGTACAATGTTTTTCTATGATAAGAATTGTTGTAATAATTTTGTTGAAAGTTCCCCTCTACATTTAAACAGAGATTTGTCATTTTTGGACTACATAGGAAACAAAGAAAAAAAAAATCTGCAAATTATTCTGTACAGTTTATATACACTATATTGTTGTCTGACTAAAAATAAGATGCTGCTGACCGGGATAATGAGCGATAATCTAAAAAAAACAGGCAAATAGGCTACCAGTCTGTCATCTGATGATGTCCCAAATCTATTTTTCAAGAGAGGGATCTGGCCAGACTTTGATATCAACAGTCTTGGCGTCACCAGCCTTTCCAACAGAGAAATATGGGTAGAGTTTCTCAGTGAAAGTGTCTCTATAAATGTAGATGCGAGACATGTCTTCATGGTTGTAGAAGGCCACCTTCCCTCTGTCATAGTCCAGCTGGACGCTGATCCTCTGGAGACTCTTCTTCACTCTGACGGTCTCACCAAGCCCAGTTGTGTATTTTCCACTGTGATGCTTTAAACACCAGACTCCGTTTTCTGGTAAGGGAGATCCCTTCCCCTTCCTGTCAGCTGACTCTTTTGCCAAACCCACATTCCAGGCAGGATGGTCTCCCACCTCCACCTCCCAGCTGTGGTTCCCTGAGCTGAAGCCCTCGGAGCCCAGAACATTGGCATAGCAACTGTTTCTCTCTGGGTTGTCAGGGAGCTGCTGCTTCGTGTCTCCCTGTCTCACACTGGTCAGGTCATCGGACAGAGAGAGCCAGGGGTTTGCAGTGTTTGGGTCCAGAATGACAGGACTGAACTTGACCTCCCCCTTCATCTTCTCCCAGACTCTGAAGGACAGGTTGCTCAGGTGTTTGGCCACATCTATCAGCGCTCCTGAGACCAGCTTCGGATCCGGCAGCGAGCACTGGGCTCTGGCGCTGGTCTGAGTGGGTTTATAACTGGTGAGGAATGGCACATTGTGTTTCTGCAGGTCTTCTTCAACAGCTGCGATACTGTCTGAGAGAGAGGAGATCTTCTCCTGAATGATCTTCATCTCTCTGTCGATAGTCTCCCCCTTCTGCTCCTCTTCCTCCCTCAGAGCCACCAGTCTGGCCTCCTCTTCCTCCTTCAGGAACTGGCGGAGCTTGTCGAACTCTGCTCTGATCTGCCTCTCTGTGGCCGCCAGCTGGTTCCTGGAGTGGTGACTCACTTCGTTGTACGTCTTCTCAACCTCTTTATATTTGCTCCTCTTGTCCTGTAGAGACTTTAAGTCAGATTTCAGCTGCTCCTTCAGGTCGCTGACTGCTTGTTCTAGAGGAACCACCTTGTGACCGTGGTGGAGAGGGAACTCACAGATATGACACACAGCTTTCTGTTCCTCTGTACAAAACCATTTAGGCTCTTCTGTATGTTTACTGCACAGTACCTTGACTTTCCCCTCTCCTTTATCCGTCTCAGATGATGACCCAACTGCTTGTGTCCCAGCATAGGAGTCAGCCAGTTCCTTCAGTGTAAAGTTCACTGTTGGATCTTCCTTTGAGGATTTTCTCTTGCAAATTGGACAGTTTTTGCTTTTAGCTTGTTCCCAGAATTTCTGCAGGCAGCTGGAACAGAAGCTGTGGTGGCAGCCCAGAGACACGGGATCTCTGAAAGTCTCTGAGCACACATGGCAGCTCAAGTAACTTTCCAAAAGAGCAGTTTTCTCAGCCATTCGAATTAACTTTCAATTGCAAGACTCACCAAATCACTTCCCTTCACTTTACTGCTTATAATCATCAGCTCGGTAGGGATCTCACACCGTGTAATGGCGTCTCTGCTCTGTTCACAACGTCCAAATCTGCTTTCAGTTTCACTTAAACATTCAACGGTAAATTATTATTTTTCATAACTATCTTTATTACCGCCTCACACTTCCACAAATACATCAGAAACTGCATGGTTTTTAAAAGAAAAACAAACAAACAAAAGAAACAAATATGGTTAAATTAATAACATACATCATCTGCTAATTCACAGCAGGACATCCCATAATTTATATCTATAGACAGAATAATCATATATAGATACAGAAATCCAAAAATAAATAAATACCTAATGCAATATAATAATAACAGTGAAATATATAAATGGGAGGGTGAGCACTAGATCTAGCTTACTACGGTGTCTAGTTATTAATTGTAGGAAATGTTACCATCTGATTTTGTTACCAGCAGATGGTGTTGTTAGTGAGATACCGTTGGTGTGGAATCTAACCGAGAGATATATGACTAATAAATGGCTTTCTCCTCCGACTCATGAGCAGGTTTCTGGAGTAATCGAGAGAGATTAGACGAGCAGCGGTCGTACAGCGGCGCCGTGGCTTAGTTGGTTAAAGCGCCTGTCTAGTAAACAGGAGATCCTGGGTTCAAATCCCAGCGGTGCCTTTTCACTTCCACATATTACAACGACTTTTCCACAGTTTGCATAATTACAGGCTGAATTGTCACAAAGCAAGGTCCTATCACCCATTCAAAGAGACGTAAAAGCAGCTTGAACTCAGCAAGGTTCAGTTATTTGCATTTCTGACTGCTCTCATATCTCACATTTTCATTCTGACTAGTCACAATTGCATTTTGTCCAGTGGAAATATAATTTAACATGTAATGGTGACTGGTGAGCTTGAGTTATTGCATGTTAAAATGGCTTGTCATATGCAGTATTTACCCCCAGAAACTGCCTGAAGAAACACATCCTTACAATTAGGATGATTTGATGTTCTCAAAAAGTCTCTTACTCTTACTTGGTGCCTAAAGCCCTAAAGCCCTGGTGCTGTGACATCACTCGTAAATTAAATGGCTCGTAAATTAAAGGAAATAGAACTGAATTTAAGCTTTGAAATGTTGTTCCTAGTTGGGTCTGTGTTTGTCTACACTCACTGCTATCTCCCATGTCCAGAAACAAGAGAGGGAACAGTTTGTCCCCCATCCCTAACATTTGCTGTAAATCCAACATAGGCTACTGCTCCTTAATGAAAAAACTGGAAGGTTCTCAGTGACAGTATCCAGGGTGGAGGTACAGTGGGTCAAGGTACATTTTCTGGTTCAGGTTCCACTCTTGGAAAATGGAAAAGGTTTGAATTGTAACTTTAAGGGTATATGGCTTGTCACTGGGGTAGTAGGGCCTAACCTCTAAATGACACCCGTTGTACCCCTGATATGGGTCCTCATACTCAGGCACTATCTTCTCTGATTTCAGGCTTTGGGGAGGAGTTGTCTGTGGTCTTTATAAATATCGATTGGACTGTCTATAAATGTGAATTCTTCAAATAAGTGATATGTGATATCCCTTCCCTATATAATGGGACGTGTTTGTTGGAGCTTTGTAGAAATGCCTGCAGCTTTTGGAAAGCACCAGGAGCAGCTGGGCCAAGACAAATAATTCCAGGTTATTTATGGGCCTAAGGTGCTACTTTCTCGCGCTAACCTGGAATAACTGAGAGATGAGATAAAAAGTTAATGATGCTCGGGGGGGAATTGCGTCATTGCAGCATCAGAATTGAAGTCAAAACTCAAACAAATCTCAACATGATCCTGACAGAGATAGCAAAACGCAGAGTGGGTTGTAGACAGCAGTACAATAAATAAAGGCAGTACTATAAATAGGATAAGCAGCATCTACCAAGAAAGGCTTGCTACCAGATATTTTACAGATACATGGGTGTTGTGCAGTGGTGCAACAGTAGCTGTGGAGATGGGTATACAGTTGAGGTACAGTGCAAAAAATATGAAGACACTTCAGCTTTACAGCATAGTTTCCTTTAAATCAGATATTAACTGAGACAGTACAGAACAGCTGGGTCAAAGTTCATTGGTTATTATAGCATAATGCAATAAAATTTAACTTATGACACAATTGTTTCACTACGTGGCAAAATGAAAATCACCTTTTGCACAGGCTCTCAGGTCACGTGATTTTGGAGCATTGGGGGTACTGATTGAACTTAATACTACTTTTCATCACGGTTATCAAGATTTTCATTTTTTTTATCAGAAGTTGACCTATGATTCACTTTACATACATACATAACAGTCTCCACCCTGTAACTTTATCCATACAATTGAATAAGGAAGGATTTCTGGAGAGGTAACTCAAATGCAATGCATGCTGGGAAGTATGCTAATAAGATAACAATGTTTCTCAAGCCGTTCTTTCTCCTGAATTCAAGCCTGATTCAACATGCAAATGTAAGGTAAAATTGATAGTTACATAGTTATTAAATATGAGTTGATTTCACTCAATTGCACTATGAGTTACTGTGACATGGAAATTGGGCTGACAGGAGGGTAGGCTATGGTTTAAATACCTAGAAAAAGAGCTAGATAGGCCTATATTAGGAACATCCGCCTACATCCTTAAACTCACTGTTGTGCAGGATGTACAAAATGAAAGTTGCAAATGTGCAAATGTGCAAAATGAACTGTGCAAAGTTGTGCAGGGCCACGTAGGACTGAACGCGACTCCCGCTTCAAACGACAGAGGGAGTGCGTGTCCTCCAAAGGCAGAGAGGTTAGTGTGTGAGTGTGTGTGTATGTGTGCGTGTGTGTGTGTATGAGAGAGAGAGAGAGAGAGAGAGAGAGAGAGAGAGAGAGAGAGAGAGAGAGAGAGAGAGAGAGAGAACCCGGCTGCTGCCGCCGAGCTGCCCGCTCCTGCTGAGGGGAAGAGGAGGAAACATGAGCTCCAGGAAAGGTGCGTATCCTTCAGCCCCCGAATAGGCTTTCCTAACCCAGTTCTGCTTGTGTTTAGTGAAAGGTTGGCGGAAATTACGCGTGTGCACGGGTCATTCTGGCGTTATTGCTAAACGATGCTATGACCCGGGCCAGCCAGTTCTAGAGACTGATATGTGTTGTTCTCTCTCCCTGTCCCTCCTACACCCTTCTCCGGACTCGGACGTCGGTCATGCCCGTGAATAAACATAATCTCACCCCCGCAGTGATGGCCATCCAGGCCAGAAAGAGGAGGCCGAAGGGGAAGAAAGACAAAACGGCTCACCATCGGAGGTAAGCGGGGCGGCGGCGGTCGGGGAACGGGGCTGAGTGAGTGGACGTGAAGTATTTGCTGCTGGGTTTGGTTTGTTGACAGCGGTCCCTCACCATATGACGCTGGCGCTGCTGCCGGTGCGTCGGCGGTGTAGACTGTGCGCACATATGGCAAGACGCACACACTCAGTGCGAGGGCGATGGCGCGGATGAGATGCTGGTGTATTTTCCTCCCCATAGACTTGCTATTCTGGGCCCTTATAACTGTGGAGTGTATGAAGTTGCCATTAGAGGGCCCAGAGTAGCTGGACCATGGAGGCTAATAACCCTCAGTCCCCACAGGTCCCCATTGGACTCGTGGCTATTCCCAGCATCACGGCATTTGCAGCCATACTACATACATGCATGCGTTGTATTTTGTCTCTCAGAGGGTCTAATGCTGACGGACTCTTGATAGGCGCTTTATTTGGATGGGGGGTTGCAAAAGGAGATTTGACAGATGTGGCAGCTTATTTCCTTGGCCCCATTGCAGTGATGTCAGCACTGGAGACGGATAAGGAGCCCGAATAAACACATCCATTTGTCGGCTAGCCTATTTGGGAATCTCTCTGTCTTGGTTTGAGCTTATGTAACTTTTATTGAATTTTTAAGGGCAAGGCTGGAGGAGAGATGTATTCCTAGTGTTTGACACTGGTTTAGCATGGCCCTCTTGCAGGAAGCACGTACCGGCATTTCCCCGGCGTGACGGGTTGCAGTGGGTTGGTGTGTGAGCAGCGCAGTGGCTCTGTAAAGTGCATGCGAATTGGAGTGGAGAGAGTGGGGGCTTACTTCATGGCACGATGCTATTGGAGCGACGTCACCGGCAGCCAAAGGCATCAATTAGGTGATACCATGGCATGGCCACACCAGGGGGCTGCGCTGCTGGAATATGCTGGAATGACTTCATGTTTGCTCTTTAATATTCCCAAACAGCAGCACACTGAGTTACAGCATATGGTGTTATGCTCTGCAAATATGTTCGTCTTAACATGTCATTTAATCTCATATTCAGCATTAACATCTGTGAAGCGAAAAAATTCTGTCAGTGGGGTGAGTACTCCCGCTTGTTTCCTTGCAGTTTCACTTGGTTCAGGATTTCTTCTAGAAACAATTATCAATATCTATAAATAAGGCAGATCACTCCACTGGTAGCCCAGTGACTGGTGACCTGTGCAGAGGGTCTCCCTGCCTTTTGCCAAGTGCATACTGGGATATAGGCCTCAGCCCTGAAAAGGACTGAGCAGGCACAGAAAATGAATGAATGAATGAATTCAATGAATCCATCCAAGAAAATAACACTTGATTCAAGAAAATCCTTGAAACAAGTTGATTTGCATTTGAAACAAGTGACATCTCACCCTGCTGGCAGATTTTTTTCATGTGTATTCAGGAAAATAAGATTTTATTTTAAGATTCAATATTACATTAAATGCCTTGACTCGATGGATTTATTTTGCAGTGTAGACTAGTGTAGTGATGTAATGATAGATACGAAAAAATTGGGTGAACTATGATCCAGTCTGTGATCATCATAAGGAAAACAACAAACAACAATCAGAGAAGCATTCATTTATGCCTTATTCATCTCTTTCCTATTTAATAAAACATACGCCAGTTTGATACTACTAAGATATATACCCTGAATTTATGTCATGAAGGTTTATGTCAGCCCTAAAAAGGTTGCCAATTAAACTGAGTTTAGGTGGGTTACCCTCCATTACATCTGCAGTTATAGATGAATCTATGAAATGTATCCAAAACCTGAGTAATAATAGCATTGTGTATTTACAATAATGAAATAGCCTACACTACTCTAGCCTGTACAAAATGCTCTCAAAGAGAAAAAATATGTCTGACAAGATAAATGAAAAGTGAGATGTGATGAGGTTTTGGGTACTTGCCAATTTTAAATGTTGTTTTTATGACATTTCTGCTTCAGTAGGCAGCGTTCAGTGCAGATTGATAGGAAAGATGGGTGTGGGGTGGCATGTGACAGAGGCTATGGGCCTTCAGCCTGCAGAGCCATGGGGATGCTGGGAAATTATATGACAGACCGATCAGTGGTATCTAGATTGGATTTGTAATCCAGTTGATTCCCAGTTGATTCGCATACGATTGCAGCATCCTTCTCTCTCTCTCTCTCTCTCTCTCTCTCTCTTTCTCTCTCTCTCTCTCTCTCTCTCTCTCTCTCTTTCTCTCTCTCTCTCTCTCTCTCTCTCTCACACACACACACACACACACATGCACTGACAGACACACATCCCCCCCTGTTTTGCTCAGACATCCATCCATCCATCCATCCATTTTCTAGCCGCTTATCCGGGTCAGGGTCGCGGTGGCAGGGTAAGCAGACACACTCACTCAGACACACACACACACACTCACATACACACACACAGATACACACACACACACTCGCTGTCTCTGGCAACTGAAATCTCTTTCACTCGCTTTCACTTTCAAAAAGAAAGGTTGAACTTATGTCTCGCTGTTTTGTTCCAGAGTCACGCTTGGCCTCTATTCCTAAGGGGTTGTCTCAGTTGAGACAGGCTTTGAGTTTAGAAACCACAACAAACACGTGTACACACCCACACACCCACACACACACACACACACATGCACCACAGATACACATTCACAGCACTGTGTGCAGGTGACATAATAGTACTGTTCGGTAAATGCACTGTCCCGTGACTTTGGCCTCTTCTGATATAAACTGATGTAAATTCCCGTTTGATCTTATTCATTCAGACACACACAACCACACGCACGTACAAATTTCCCGGCCTCAAGGGATGCCCAACCCTCCTCACAACACCCTCCCCCCCCCTGCACCTGTGTGACATCTGACCTGACCACACCCAGTCTGGACAACACACACACACACACACACACACACACACACACACACACACACACACACACACCCTTGAGAGAGGAGAGACAAAACAAAGCTGAGAAGAATAGAACAAGGCAGACTGCTGGCGACTTTACAAGGAACACAAGGGGAGTGTGTGTGTGTGTGTGTGTGTGTTGTGTGTGTGTGTGTGTGTGTGTGTGTGTGTGTGTGTGTGTACGCGTGCTATTTGCGAGTATATACGTGTGCCCATTGTCATTATGCCACTACCATAGAGCATAATTAATTGTCATAGTTAGGGATTCGCCTCCCACTGGGGCTATAAAAATCTAATAAAGAAAGAAATATACAGAAATATAATATGCACTCATATTACTCATATTACTGTAAGGCACTTGGAATAAAAGCATGTATGTATTCACACAATTTGTTGACCTTGTTACTGTCCTGCATTTAAGTGGCAGATCTGCATCATCTGTGGGTGAAGACATGTTCACAGTTGCCTTGTACTTTTTAGATCATCATTTTAGATCACCAGCAGTGGCTCAGTCACATGTTTAAACAGGACTAGCTGATTGGCTGAGCAAGAAACCTGTCTGTTACCCTCGCGGCTTTAACTTTGGTCTTCAAAGCCTTTTTCCAGCTTTTATCTCCTCTGCCCTCTGTCCCGACACCCCGTGTACCAGACTGTGGCATCGTTGACGTTCAAAAAGACACCACTTGTGACCAGTTATGCCTCAGTTTTATTTATTGGATTTGTACACTAAATTAACAGGGCATTGACTCTATGAGTGTGTGTGTGTGTGTGTGCGTGTGGGTAGATGGGTGGGGTCTGTAGGTGGGTTTGGAGCGATTTGGAATTGAACCCTGGCCAAATGGAAAGTTCACACCAAGTTCACTTTGATATCACACACCGTCTCTTTTCATCGTCCGACTTCTGCTTCTTCTGTCCTTTTAGTTTAGGTTATCACCAGCTTGTTGAAACCTGACCGTATCACTTTATTTCATCAACAAATCTCTCTTTCTCTACCTGTGTCTCACACACACGCACACTCTCTCTGTCTCTCATGCCAGTCTCTATCAGTGTCTGTGTGTGTGTGTATGTGATCCAGTAGGAGCTGAGGAAATGAAAGGTTACTGTTACTGACTAGTCATCTGTGAAGTCTACAGCAGAAATGTACACACTCATATCATGTCATGTCAAGGCCTGTTACTCAAACAACTAGGGTAAAGACATCCTTGTCATAATAGGCTGCAAGGCTTGTAAGGATTGAGGAACTGTTAGCTATAGATTTAGCATTGTCTAATAAAGCCTTTCCATACTTGCAGTAGCTCTAATACCAGTAGCTATCTTACTATCTTACTCATGGCCAGTCGTCCTTTGGCCCCATGGTCCGTGGTTCCTTGCCTGCCCAGAAACAGTGTTTTTCTCTCACTCTCTACATTATGTAGAAACATGTGGACAGATTCATAATTTAGTTGAAGTCAGTAGGTCTATAGGTATTCATGCAGAAGTGGAGCTAAGCAGAAAGAAATGGGGGGGGGGGGGGGGGGGATGCCTGTGGGGTACATCTTCGTCTCCCGCTCATAGAGTCCCATCCAGACCATGTGAACCAAATCTAATTGTCTATTCTCTATTGTTGTCAGCTTGTTACAATGTTAGCCATGTTGACGTGTGTGTACATTTTCGGTTATCACTGCTGTCAATACACGGTTAAATGGTAAGAATCCATATAATATACTATAATATACTATAATATAATATACTATAATATAATATAATATGATATGATATGATATGATATGATATGATATGATATGATATGATATAATATAATATAATATAATATAATATAATATGATATGATATAATATAGAGAGACTGGTAGATAGATAGATAGGTAGATAGATAGATAGATAGATAGATAGATAGATAGATAGATAGATAGATAGATAGATAGATAAATAGATTTTTATTAATGTGTCGTGCACCACATGGTGCCCAGCCCATATGGGCTTACAAGACACAGAGACATTGAGTTCCGCCAAACAAACAAGAACCAGAAACAAATAATAATCAAAACACACAAATCAAAGTCATACATTCAAATAAACAGCTTCTCCATTCTCAGTTTCCATGTTTTCCCAATAAAACTGGTCACACTAAGAACTTCCTCTCTGAAAAACCATTCCAACTTAACATCATCTCCTGACCGGAACAACTCTCTTGTTTTGCATTTTCTCAAATAAAAGCAGTCTTGGTTCCTCATATAACGTACAATGACGTGTGAGCCTTATGTAACATTCAATCTCCATTAACACTTTTCTCTTGAATGTGTTTCCCAATTTTTATCTCATTTACGTGTTTATACCATTTGTAAAGCACGCATTTAGATAAATGCTATTTAAATAAGGTTTATATTATTATCATTATTTTTATTATTATTAATAATAACATACCATGCTGTGTCAGTACTGTGTAGGTATGATACAGTACTGCAGTGGAAAAAACATATTAGCTGTATCCTGTAAGGACCCGGACGGTGATTATCTAATGTGTTATTGCAGGAAAACATTCCAATAAAGGGTTGAACAAACATTCAAAGAAATTTGCTATTGAGTATACCACTGAATATAAACTTCAATATTGACTATGTAATAATCGCTATCTCCAGCCACCCATTTGTTTCTATTTAGTTAACTAATTGGTTAACCAATAGCAACACACAGGTGTGCTCTGCAGAAACACACAGAGAACAGTAGCCTTGACGGGACGCTTTCAGTGAGGCGACATAGCTTTTATCCCTTCGAACTTGTATTTCTCGCTTTATCAACCCTCCATTTTACTGAATATTTGGACTGTCACTTAAAATAAGTGGACCACCATGCCTTTGTTTTGTACGTTGCCATAGCAACACCTCCTGTATGACTGCGTAGACCCATATAGCAATAATAACAGAGCGGGCGTTCATCGCCATGATTATGGGCACAACAGTGATGCAATAGGTACGAGGCTGAGCTGAGCACTGTTGGCACCGCCGAATAATCAGTAAATAAGGTAGTAGTGTGTGTTAGGGCCTTTTACAATGGTTACCAATACATGTCTACTGACTGATGTTTTTCGAAATGGTTCACATACATAAGAACAAAAAGCAGGAGAAAACAAAAGAGATCACTAACTAGCTCCCTGATTACCACAGGAGATAGAAACCAATAAAGCACATGCTCATTTTAAACTACCCGTTGTTTATTATACATTTGATTAATACCCCTTTCACTCCACTATTGACCTATTGTAGGTTGACTGCCAGTGTGACAGGGTCGTCCCGGGTGAGTCGACCCCACAGAACGGTCGGTGGGCATGTTCAGTGCCTGACCCGTGTCGCTCTGTGTTTGGAGCATCATCTTATCTGCCAGGTTGAATACAGAATGTAAACGTCTGCTTTTCATAACATTATGTGACATTATAATAGGGTGACAACCTGTAGGATAATTCAAGAGTTCCAGGTATAGTTTGACTCCCTCACTACTTTTCACTCCTCACTCCACTCTTGTCTATTTAGTGCCCTTGATTCTTCCTTAGTTCTTTAATTAGAAGCACCTTGGTCTCTGCCACCAATTGTTTACCTGATTTTATTCACCTCTTCAGTGCTACTTAAGCTGCTGCAGCACCGCTCTCTCCCTCTCATTCCTTTTCTCATGGGGCGGCAGGCAATTCACCTTGTCTGTGAGTACTGATGACTATAGACCACTCCGCTCTACTTTCATCAGCCCGTGTGTGTCTGTTTTTCTACTGTGTGTTTAATAAATCACCATTTACTGGACTTCTTCATTCATATACTGGCATTCTAACCGATGCCCCATGATGATAGTCACCAGCCAATCCTAAACTCCTATGTTATACCAGGCTTGGTGTGAATTGCTTACTAGACGGGATGCATCCAGATCAGCACACCATAATATTCCAGGGTTATGAGTGTGAAAGGGACACTCAGCATTATGATAGCATATTAGGCTATATAATAGCATTCATTAATCATAGCTTTTCATGACAGAGCTTTTTGCATTAAGCACAACTGTGAGCCTCAATGCTAATATTCTTCTGGGTATATACGTATATATCTGCCAGCTTGCTCTGCCTACCGTGGCGCTGTGGACCCCTGCATGCAATGAGCTGACTCTAACCTGATTGATGTTTCTACACATTGCACTGTAAACTGCATTGATTTTCGTCTGGGGTTTTTGCCCGGCCCATAGTCTTTGATTGAAGACGAGAGCGGGCAGCAGGCCGGAACAGTGGGCAGGGCCAAGCGGGGTTCATTCACTGGTATCTGGCAGCAACAAAAAGCTCAAATCTGTGTGTGAGACTGAAATAGCTAACTCTAGCTAGAAATAAATGGCTACTTGCTTGCTTCCAGGTTTATAAATAGGCCTCGTTTTGTGAGACATGGCAAAGACTTAGCTTTTGTTGCCCCATATTTAAATAATTTTATTTCTTTGGGTCTATTTGGTCATGTGAGAGATCAGTGTGCTGTTGTGATGAATGATTCTTTATTGATTACCTAGTGGTAAGCAAAAGGTCTAGACCGTCTCTTGGAGCATGAACCCAACTGCCCTGTTAATGAATTGAATTGATTCCCAGGGGAAACTGCAGGAGACCAGCTTGCGATGAATGAACACCAATGGCCTTGTTTCTTAAAGAAGGCTACACGCCCTAGTTTCGGATCGCTGTTAGACTTAAGAAGAGGCCATGGTGGGTTGATGACTAGTGTGTAATGCTATGTGTATGTCTGGTGGTGGATATCTGGGACTCTGTGTGTGTGTGTGTGTGTGTGTGTGTGTGTGTGTGAAACTAATAACGTGATACATTATTGATCCCCGCAGGGAAATCTCTTTTCGCTTGCCCCCTCCACATGGAGGTCAGAGGTCAGGGTGAGTAACAGAGCAGCAGCTCTGGAGCTGGTAGAGATTCAGTGTCTTGCTCATGGATACTTCAGCAGGGCGGTCTCCCTACTCACTGCACCAGCCTGCTGTCCTAACTGACTGTGTGTGTGACTGTGTGAGTATATGTGTGTGTGGGTATGCGTGTAGATCTGTGTAGGTGGGTATATATACCGGGTGTTGTGCATGTCGAAATGCATGTATAAAATATGTATGCATGACTTTGTTGCCTATAATTGTGTTCGGACGCTTAAATATATATGTATACAGTCCTGTGTGTGTGTGTGTATGGTACATATGTGTGTAAGGGTCAGGAGGAGCTCAGAGGTTCGATCTTTGGCAAGCAGATTCGAATTGCTCAGCCAATACTGCTTCCCTCATCAATACTGCAGCCTGGCTGGATGGAGCTGACGGCAGGGGCTGAGAGCTGTGCATGTGAGCTGCATGTAGAGAGAGAGAGGGAGAGGGAGGGAGAAAGAGAGGGAGAGAGGGAGAGGGAGGGAGAGAGAGAGAGGGAGAGAGGAAGGGAGAGAGAGAGAGAAAGAGAGAAACGGCGACGGCAAACAGACAGCTGGAGAGAGAGAGGGAGAGAGAGAAAGAGAGAAACAGTGATGGCAAATAGAAAGACGGAGAGAGAGAGAGAGAGAGAGAGAGAGAGGAGAAGCAAACGATAGAGAGAGAATAGGGAGGGAGAAACAGAGAGGTTGCAAATGTGTGAGCATGTGTCTGGACAGCCAATGGCAACAGGAAAGCCAGGGATGGAGAGAGTGAGTAAGGAGAGCTGAGAGAGGGAATTAGAGGATGCCACAGGGCAGCTGAAGGCAGGAAATGAGGGTTAGCGAAAACTGCTGCGTCGGACGCATGGAGGGAAAAGCACATAGGTCACTTGTGGCGAGCAGCTGAGCGTGGATGTGTGGAAGCAGAGAACGAGAGAACTCAAATTTCCCATTCACACTGCGAACATGACCCGTACAGACGGTTGTGTTGTGTTTACGTTATTCATCCACACTTGCAGCCTTTACAATGTGTCATGACGAGTCAGACCTGCGGGACAACAATTAAATATAATTTCGGTTCAGCAGCTATGCACCAGGGCAGGGAAGCAGAGAAAGACTTGTGTTTGTGTTGCTAAGTTCATTGTCAAGGCCATGGAGAAGCTCAAGCTGAATACCGTCCACACCCTCTGTCAGTCATGTTAAGACTGTTGTGGTAACGTATGTGAGTCCATAGAGACCAGCCTGAAGCTCTCTCTGTTGAAGGTTGGTCTACATGTTACAAATCATGTTGTGTAATGCTGTAATTTAAAAAAAAACAACTGCCTATTGCATTGTCATGAAACAAAATTTATGTAGGCCTATGAGACTTGATTATACTGTGACATTTAGATCAGAGTTAACCACCCGCTACCCACCGCAACCCTGTGGATGTCAAATATTTGGAAATGGGTAGGATTGCAGATTTCACTCAAAAGCAGTTTAAATCTCTCTTGATTACTGCAGTTTCCATATCACTGCATATGAGCATGTACATTTATTCAATCAGAATCAAAGCCGTTTCAGACAGTGTCATAAACATGGTATTTTGGTGCTGTGCAGAAGTCCTTAGCCTATAAAACTACTTGCATATTTGAGAAAGTCTTTCATTCCAAAGTGGGAAAACCTAAAAGAAAAAAATCTTTGTCCACATTTGTCACAATTCATAAAAATCCCTCCCCTTTTTTCAGTAATACTGCAAATGGGAATGGGGCTCATGGCCATGTATCTACACTATCTGAGAGATATGCTGTGCCCCTCACAGATGTTTGTGATACATTCCTATATGATATGAGCTGCTTCCTCTGCGGTGAGAGGTATCAGAGTGGGAATGATTTTCCCCCAGGTGGCTACAGTGCCAGGATTATTGCTAGCTGACTGGCTGAGAACTAATTTAATGTAGAAGTAGGCCACTCCAGTAGGTGTTGAAGTAGGCTCTCCTGAAGAGGAGCTTCCTATTCAAACTAGCTTTTTCAACAGCTGTTGGTTAATTCAGGTGCGCTGGCAGGCCACCCCTGGACCTGTTCTCGCTCAACGAGGATAAAGTTGAGTGGTTGTTTCTTTTGAGCACAGACAGCCAGACAGCACTTATCAAGCCTGCCAGTACTATAATCTGCTGTCATTATGTGAACTGGTCCTTAAATCCACACTTGCAGTGATGTTCTTTGGCTTGTTGTAGAGGCTCACAGCACCCTGGGGTGGATTTTCCGCTGGATTTTGCCCCCTTTTTCAAAATTGACGTTTGTAAGACTGGTGGAATTTAAGCTGGTTAGGGATTTTCCTCAAGTCTCGCTGAACATTAACCAGGAAAGCCCAAGATCCCAGCAAATCTACCACATCGATCAGATTGAAGTAGGAAGGAATTAAAGGAAGGTAATCACATATTTAGGCGGTGGGTGGTCCAAATAGGATTTTGAGCTTGTTGGTCTGACTGTGTTTCTCTCAAGTAATGCTTCTGAACTGAGGTCCAGTTCCTCAGTGGCAGCCAGCAGGCCATCAAGGAGGGAGGAAGGGAAGACATTAATAGGGCATGTAATTCTGAGAGGGCAGGGAGCTTATCACAGCCGGGGAGGGTGAGGACCTGGCACACTCGCTCACCTCTGCCACCTGCTGGCCAAACAGAGAAAATAGGGAGGAAAACTGATGGATATTCTATCGTTTTTGGAATCAGTATTTCTGCATGTCCTCCTTTCCAAAATCAGAAGTGTTCCTCCACTGCTCCCTCTCTAACAGTTTTTAAATCTGGTTACATTTTTTACATTTATATTTTAAGTATTTGGCTGACACTCTTATCCAGACCGACTTACAATGAGTGACTAGGCAGGGGTTTAGTGTCAAATTGGCATTTCTTCCCTAGTCATCTCTAGCTATTCTGTTTTTCTGTCCATGTTGAAGGCCCATTTCTGCTCTGTATGTATCGTGGTTTGGACATTGATCTTTCAAAATGTTATGTTAGAGTTTACTGATCCGTACATTTACTGATTACCTGCTTAAAAGTCTAATCAATAATGTAACCCAATTGAATACTAACACTCAGGAAGGTAATCTGACTACTTTCAGGTTACTTTTGGATTGCCTTTCCTCCAAATTCATAAAATATGCAGTTAAATGAACATTTAATTCCGTTTCACAGGCAGTAATTGGAATAGTGTTCTCATAATCCTCCACAACCTTGTATGAGCCATTAATTCAGGAGGTGTAAAATTATCTTGACATTAATAATCTCACAATCTTCACACCTTTTCCCTTTTAAACATGCTTATGAGTAATTCAACAGGTAATCATTTTTTTAAGTGTATCTGTGTTAATGTGTTTATCTATATTTATCTGTGCTAGTGACTGTGTTTTGTTTTATAGTAAGGGGATCACAGTTATTTTTTTTTTTAACCAAATTACAACAATCCTGTTACATGTGAATAGCTAATTTCCAAAATGCCATATGTCCATTTTGGAAAAAAGAAGTCACTACCACACTACCTATCATTCAATGTCTCGTAACTATAGAGGATCCTGTCCGTAAATGTATTTTCATATTGTTAATTTAATTCATATACTATCCTTTAAAAAGTACCATGATTTGTTTTCATGTTGTGCTATCAATCACTTTGTAAGAGTAGATAACACTTTTGAAAAACGTGGACATCCCGCATGAGCCGATCATGGGAGATAGGTTGTTGTTGTGATTTGCCGAGCGGAGTTGGAAATAGAAAGAGCCCGAGGCCTTTGGTGTGTGAGAGAACAAGAAAGCGCGTTGTGCTGCTCACTTCAGAAACAGAATCTCTTTACAAGTGTGTGATCGGAGCGGGCGAGACCATCTGCCGGGGCGTCAGAGCTGCGTTGACATGCTTGTTTGTAGGCGTCATAGTGGGGGGGTGTGGTCCGATGAGGTGTGACCTCCCGGACGGTGGATCAACCCCAACACTTAGCCTCCCACTTTAAAACTGGGGATCAAACGTGCTTGTGTGTAACAGAGGTTGTATGTCTTGAGTGATTTACTGATGATTATAAAAACAGAATTCACTGATTCACAGATAGACTGCACAGCCTCACCAAAGGGCCGACAAACAGTAAACAATGGGAAAAAAAGAGAGTTGTGAGGCGTTAAATGTAGTCGATTGTGTTTTTATCAGTTGCCAGTTGAGTAAAAGTATAATCCGCTGCATTTTATGCCTCCAGACTGTCTTTTTTCATTGTTTAAACTGAATCATGGTCATGTACCTGTGCTGTTAAATCTGTTATACTGCTGGTGAAGCTCTCATTCTCTTTCTCTCACTCTAACATTGTTTCTCTCTCATTCCCCACTCTCTCTCTCGTTTTGTCTCTCTTCTCCTCTCTATCAAAGTGCTGTGTAATGATGAGACGACGAGAGTGGAATACATTTATATATTATTCCCCCCCCCCCGCAGATAACCCGATGAAGACCGTGCAGGCACAGGTACAACAGCACATCAATACTCACTCCTATCATATTGAGCTGCTGGTGTCGGCTGTAATCAGCGAGACTCAGGTTGGCAGTGTAGCCACAAGCTGCGACAGGAGATTTTGTCTCATTATCACTCTGCAACACACTAATCCAGATCTCTGTGCGTGTATATGGGCATGGGTGTGTGTGTGTGTGTGTGTAGTTCACAGCCTAAGCATCGGCTCTATCCTATCAAGGCTGCCGCTGCTGTTGTAAACATTGTGTAATTGGCTAGGCTGAGGGCTCTGGTGTCCTCATTCAGCCCCGTCTAGACAGCCCCGCTTAGATCTTCCCGCTGGAGTGGTTTGCTCAGATGCTTCAGGTAAGTGAACCAGCAGAGGATGTTTACAGTTTTAACACAAGAATCCCCCTGTGATGACTGGAGCCATGTAGCAGTGAAGTCAGGTGTAGCATCTTGCTGAACTACATTAGTAGTCATGAAGTCCCTTATTGTCCCTTACTGTATTACGAGCAGTGATGTAGCCGTAATGAAAAAGGTGGGTAAACTACAAGTTGGCCAGATAAAGCAAACGACCACCAATATAAACAAAAACAAATTGTATTTTCAGAAAAGCATCAATTTCATGTTTTTCTTGCTAAAAAGAACTTATCCTCATTTATCTTTCATCAGTTTGATAGAACTTGCAATGATGCATTTGATCAATTTGCATCATAATGATTCATGTCAGTCTAAAAATCTGGCTAAACCCTATTCTGCAAATAAAAAGGAAGGTAAACTGAGATCCAGTGGGTTTGCTCTCCACTACTTCCCTGATTACAACTGATGTGGCCACTGAAGCATATTCATTCCCACATGTTGTCAAGTACAACTGAATATATTGTAACACAAAACCAGTGTCTCTATGACTGGCTCTGACTGGTTCCCAGATCATTATTTGCGCCATCTAATGGCACAAATAAAATATGCTTTCTCTGCAGGAGCGCTCTGTGATAGACCTACAGGACATCACACCTGTAAGGCCGCATGCAAGGCCTCATATCAGTTCAGTTCTGCTCAAATCAGTTCAGTTCAGCACAGTTCAGCACAGATCTGTTCAGTTCAGTGCAGTATTTTATTTCAGTTCAGTTCATTTCAGCTTTATTGTCTGACGTTTGTCCTACAGCAACAGCACAATAGAAAACACAATAAGATACTGTAAATTCACAACAGAGACAACACCAACCCTCTTCATGGATGTTGCCCTGTAAGAGCCATGCGATACACAACATCGCAACTCCTCACAGTCTGCAGCGCCTTGGGGTTTCCTTCTGGGTGGGACCCTCCGACGCTCCTGTTCAGTCCCATTTAGCTTGACCTTCTAGTGTGTAATCTCACATTTAGTCGTCTTAGTGAAAAAGTCAACCACCAGTCTCAAGCCGTTTCAGTCCGATAACAACAGTAGTCCTGCTGAGTGAATTATCGCATCCATTGTGTTGAGATGACGCCCCCTTGGTGACCGCAGGCTCTGCCTCCTCTCTCCCCCATGCTGCAGGTCTGTTATTACAAGGCCCATAGCTGGAAACACAGGGCGCTCATTGTTGTACGCCCCCTCAGTTTGCGGCCAAGACTGTTTACAGCCCCCTGCTTTATGACAGCAGAAAAAACTCATCTTGTTATTTCTCTTTTTAGCCCTGTTTGTCCTGCCCCACGGCTGCTTTTTACTTCTCCCCCGTGCCCTGTATCCCGTTTTGAATGGCTTCTATTTAGTGAAGAGTACATTGTGTGCAGGTTTAGGGATTGTAATTCTTATTCTGGCCAATAGAGGGTGGTCATGTCCTAGTTTTGTTCTTGTGGTGAAAAGATTCTTTGTAAGTATTGCCTCTGCCCCCCTCCTGTTTTTTGTCAGGCTGGAAATTCGTGCCTTGGCTCTTACCTTGTGTTTACCTATTGAAATGAAGAGTTTAGGATGTAATGTGTTTTTCCTGTTGAATACAAGGCTCACTGTTGAATGTGAGTCAGTAAAAAACGTTTGTGGAGTCAGTCTGCGCACAGACAAATATCCTATTTGACTTCTTTTGCATATTAGTTTAAATAAACATCGGGAGCAGCAGCTGGTTTGGCTTGGTGTTCAGAGAGGCCTTTCTGTAACCAGGAGGTCAGAGGTCGCAGGTTCGACCACAGCAGCGACCATTGTGTCAATTGTTGCCAAAGGGTCCTTGAGCAAGACACTGACCCCGATGTACCTCAACAGCTGACCCTGCACCCTGGTAATAAACATAAACATATAACTTTATTGCTCCTATAATTGCAGGACATTTTGCATTTGTAAATCAGTGGAAAAGAGTAAATGTTTGTCACAAAAATATATAGATATTCTTGCAAAGCACACCTGAAATGTAATAGATCTACTACTTGCCAAGCTCAAGCTATAATGATTTCAGATGTTTATTTGAAAACAGAAATGTCAGCTGTTTAATTTTTGCTCAAATGTAATTGATTACAATGTGATTAAATGTCATATTAAATGTAATTTAATAACGATATTGGAGGAACACTGTTGACCTTCAATAAATCCACTCTTGACTCTACTTGATAACAAATATTAAGAAAAATGAGAAAGAGCACCTCACAGTCCTCACAGTGGTTTTTCTGTGGTGCAGGTCAAGTGCTTTTGGGAAAAAACATGAATTATCTCATGTTCTTAAAAGAAAAAATATTAAATTACTTTGTAAATAACCTAATTTTATTGTTTTCTGGTTAATTCGAAGGTTGTGATTAAAGTCAGACAGGGGAAAAACAGGTTTGTCAATGATATCCAGCTTATCTTTGTAAATAAATCACCGTTGCTATAATTCACAATGATGGTATTTGATGTATTTATTATTTGTGAAATGTCATACAATTATAGATTTACCCCTCTGTGTAATATGGCAAATGAGTCTAAACAATTCATTTAAAATTTCTCCAAAGAGATTTTGTTGGATGTGTGTCAGACAAGTCAACTATGTCATTATTAGTACAAATACAGTTCATTCATCACTTCATTATACACACCACTTCATCTCAGATGAGTGTTGCTACTGGACCTGTCCTGTCCCCCATTAGCGAGGTGAAAGGGCGTTAAAAAACAAGCAGTCAGCCATTTTGTGGGTGAGCGTGGTGTTAAGTGTTACGCGCCTCCGTGTGTGTGTGATAGAATCCATTTAAACATGTCAGCCTGACGGAGCAGCTGCCTCACACCAGGTCAGAGTGTGGGATGAGAGGGCAGAGGTCGCTCATCCATCAATTAAACACACACCACTTAGCTAATGAGCTCTCACTCATGGAACACCAGGTGGAGGGGAGAGGTTTGTGTGTGTGTGTATTACTGGGTCAAGATCTCATTGGTTTTTGCTATGAGTTCAGGGTACACTGTTCACCTCCTCCACACACACACACGCACCCCCCCGTCCCCCCACACACACCTGCTTTCCCTTGCAAAGCACACACATTCACACATATTGCTGCTGAGTGCATTCCCCTGGGTAATGAGGCCTAGTAAGCAGGAGGAGAGCAAGCTGCTTACCTGTGTATCTCTGGGTGAATGAAGAGCAATCAACACTGACCAGGAACTATGCTAACCTTGGCGGTTTCTGTGTGTGTGTGTGTGTGTGTGTGTGTGTGTGTGTGTAGCC